>NW_022437066.1:3828350-3828759 GCF_009761245.1 Sapajus apella | reverse complement strand
GTCAAGGCTGCAGTGAGCTGTGATCACACCACTACACTCCAGCCTGGGTGATAGAATGAGACCCTGTCTCAAAAAAAAAAAATGTCAGGTTTGGTGGCTCACACCTATAATCCTGTCACTTCGGGAGGCTGAGACGGGTGGATCACCTGATGTTGGGAGTTCGGGACCAGCCTGACCAACGTGGAGAAACCCTGTTTCTACTAAAAATACAATACTAAATGCTAAAAATTCACTGCTGGGTGCAGTGGCACATGCCTGTGATCCTAGCTACTTGAGAGGCTGAGGGAGGAGAATCGCTTAAACCCGGGAGGTGAAGGTTGGGGTGAGCCAAAATAGTGCCATTGCAGTCCAGTCTGGGCTACAAAGAGTAAAACCGTCTCAAAAAAAAAAAGGATGTAAATAAGCTTTT
>NW_022437066.1:3827737-3828250 GCF_009761245.1 Sapajus apella | reverse complement strand
ATTGTTTATTATTTTTTTCCTTCTGCTTGCTCTGGGTTTAGTTCCTAAAGTTAGACTGTTGATTTGATGTCTTTCTTCTAAATGTAAGTGACTACAGCTATAAATTTCCCTCTTAGCACGGCTTTTGCCGCATCCCTGTTTTGGTATGTTGTGCCTTTGCATCCATTTGTCCCAAGACTTTTTCTAATTTCCCTTGTTGTTTCTTCTTCGGCCCATTGGTTGGTGAATTGTGTTCTGTTTAATTTCCACATACCTGTGAATTTTTCCGTTTTTCTTCTGCTATTGATTTCTAGTTTCATTCTATCGTGATTTCAATGTTTTTAAATTTCACGGTTGTTTTGTGGCCTTTCCTAGAGAATGTCCCATGTACATTTGAGAAAAGCATGTATTTTGCTATTATTGGGTTGAGTGTTCTATTTACATCTATTAGCTCCAATTGGCTGATGGTGTTATTCAACTTCTCTATTGCATTATTGATTTTGTCTTCTTTTTCTTTTTTTTTTTTTTTTTTTG
>NW_022437066.1:3809903-3827637 GCF_009761245.1 Sapajus apella | reverse complement strand
CATGTTGGCCAGGCTGGTCTTGAACTCCTGACCTCAAGTGATCCACCCACCTCGGCCTCCCAAAGTGCTATGATTACAGGCGTGAGCCGCCTTGCCCGGCTTTTTTCTTATTTCTTCTTCTTCTTCTTTTTTTTTTTTTTTGAGTCTCATTCTGTCATCCAGGCTGGAGGGCCGTGGTGCAATCATGGCTCACTGCAGCCTTGACCTCCCCAGGCTCAGATGATTCTCCCACCTCGACCCCATGAATAACCAGGACTAGGGGGATGCACCACCACACCCAGCTAATCTTTGTATTTTTTGAAGAGTTGGTGTTTCTCAGTGTTACGCAGGATGGTTTTGAACTGCTGGGCTCAAGCAATCTGCCCGCCTTGGCCTCGTAGAGTCCTGGGATTTAGGCATTTGCCATCATGCCTGCCCCTGACTGATTTTTGTATTCATTATTTAAAGCGAGGTAATGAAGTCTCCTAGTGTTATTGTAGAGCCAATTCTCCCTTCAACTCTATTGATATTTGCTTTATATATTGTGGAGCGCTGATGTTTGATGCATTTATATTTATAATTCTTATATTTTCTTTTTTTTTTTTTTTTTTAGAAGGGGTTTTTCTCTTTTTTCCCAGGCGGTGGGGTAAAGGGGCGAGATCGCCTCACACCACCCCCCCCCCCCCCTGGGTTCAGGCAATTCTCCTGCCTCAGCCTCCTGAGTAGCTGGGATTACAGGCACGCGCCACCATGCCCAGCTCATTTTTTGTATTTTTAGTAGAGACGGGGTTTCACCATGTTGACCAGGATGGTCTCGATCTCTTGACCTCGTGATCCACCCGCCTCGGCCTCCCAAAGTGCTGGGATTACAGGCTTGAGCCACCGCGCCTGGCTATAATTCTTATATTTTCTTGGCTAATTGACCTCTTTATCCATATGTTATGTCCTTCTTTCTCTCATGCAATAATTACAGTCTATTTTGTATGGTATTAGTACAGCTATGTCTGTTCTCTTTCACTTACTACTTCGCATGAAGTATCTTTTGCCAGGCCGGGCACGGTGGCTCACGCCTGTAATCCTATCACTTTGGGAGGCCGAGGTGGGTGGATCACCTGAGGTCAGGAGTTCAAGACCAGCCTGGCCATCATGGTGAAACCCCATTTAAAAAAAAAAAAGAAAAAGAAATATCTTTTGCCATACGTTTATTTTCAACCTAGTATATGCTTAGATCTGAAAGGCATCTCTTTCTATTGATTTTTGACGAAAGTACAGAGGTAATTCAATAGAAGAAAGTCTTTTCAACAAATGGTGTCTGTATTAGTTTGTTCTCACGCTGCAAATAAAGACATACCTGAGACTGGGTAATTTATGAAGGAAAGAGTTTTAATTGACTCACAGTTCCAAATGGCTGGGGGAACCTCAAATCATGGCGGAAGGCAAATGAGGAGCAAAGTCATGTCTTACATGGTAGCAAGCAAGAGAGCTGGTGCAGGGGAACTCCCACTTATAAAACCATCAGATTGGCTCACACCTGTAATCCCAGCACTTTGGGAGGCCAAGGAGGGCAGATCATGAAGTCAGGAGTTTGAGACCAGCCTAACATGGAGAAACTTGTCTCTACTAAAAATACAAAAATTAGCCACGCGTGGTAGCATGTGCCTGTAATTCCAGCTACTCAGGATGCTGAGGCAGGAGAATTGCTTGAACCCGGGAGGTGAAGGTTGCAGTGAGCCAAGATCACGTCACTGCACTCCAGCCTAGTGACAGAGTGAGACTTCATCTCAAAAAAAGAAATAAGTAAATAAAAACCGTATTATTATTAGTGCGCCATTGCACTCCAGCTGGGCAACAAGGGTGAAACTCCATCTCAAAAAAACAAAACAAAACAAAATATCAGATCTCATGAGACTTATTCACTACCATGAGAACAGTATGGGGGAAACCACCCCTATGATTCAATTATCTCCACCTGGCCCTGCCTTTGATACGTGGGGATTGTCACAATTCAAGGTGAGATTTGGGTGGGGACACCCATATCAGTGTTGTGACAACTGCATTTTTTTTTTTGAGACGGAGTTTCGCTCTTGTTACCCAGGCTGGAGTGCAATGGCGCGATCTCGGCTCACCGCAACCTCTGCCTCCTGGGTTCAGGCAATTCTCCTGCCTCAGCCTCCTGAGTCGCTGGGATTACAGGCACGCGCCACCATGCCCAGCTCATTTTTTGTAGTTTTAGTAGAGACGGGGTTTCACCATGTTGACCAGGATGGTCTCGATCTCTTGACCTCGTGATCCACCTGCCTCGGCCTCCCAAAGTGCTGGGATTACAGGCGTGAGCCACCGTGCCCGGCGACAACTGCATATTTATTATGTAAAAAATTAACCCACTTTGGCCAGGTGTTGTGGCTCACGCCTGTAATCTCAGCACTTTGGGAGGCCGAGGTGGGCAGATCACGAGGATGGAGACCATCCTGGCCAACATGGTGAAACCCCGTCTCTACTAAAAATACAAAACTTAGCTGGGGGTGGTGATGCACGCCTGCAGTCCCAGCTACTCAGGAGGCTGAGGTAGGAGAACCACTTGAACCGAAGAGGCGGAGCTTGTAGTGCACCAAGATTGCCCTACTGCACTCCAGCCTGAGTTACAGAGGGAGACTCCGTCTCAAAAAAAAAAAAATTAATCCACCTTATGTTAGGACTTGTTAATGTAAAGAAAATAAAAATTAACCCTAACCTGTATCTCATATCTGATACAAAAATTAACTCAAATTGGCTCATAGATCTAAATGTAAGATGTAAAACTTAGAATTTTTTTTTTTTTTTTTTTTTTTGAGACGGAGTTTCACTCATGTTACTCAGGCTGGAGTGCAATGGCGCGATCTCGGCTCACCACAACCTCCACCTCCTGGGTTCAGGCAATTCTCCTGCCTCAGCCTCCTGAGTAGCTGGGATTACAGGCACGCGCCACCATGCCCAGCTAATTTTTCTATTTTTAGTAGAGACGGGGTTTCACCATGTTGACCAGGATGGTCTCGATCTCTTGACCTCGTGATCCACCCGCCTCGGCCTCCCAAAGTGCTGGGATTACAGGCTTGAGCCACCGCGCCCGGCCAGAATTTTTTTTTTAATTTAAAGTTTCAATCCTGGCAACCTTCATTTTAAAAACTTAGAATTATTAGATGAAAACACAAAAGAAAATCATAGTGACTACGGATTAGGCAGAATTCTTTGATGTGATACCAAAAACATAATCCATAAAAGAAAAAAAAATCGATAAATTGGACGTGATCAAAATTTTAAAACTTTTGCTCTAAAATAGACTTTTGGCCAGGCATGGTGGTTTATACCCATAATCCTAACACTTCGGGAGGCTGAGGTACACAGGTCACTTGAGGTCGAGAGTTCAAAACCAGACTGGCCAACATGGTGAAACCCCGTTTCCACTAAAAATACAAAAATTAGCTGGACATGGTGTGTGCCTGTAATCCCAGCTACTCAGGAGGCTGACGCAGGGGAATCACTTGAACCAGGAGGGGGAGGTTGCAGTGAGCCGAGATCACACCATTACACTCCAGCTTGGCGACAAAGCGAGACTCCGTCTCAAAATAGTAACAGTAATAATAAGCAAAAGTTTGGCTGGGCATGGTGACTCACGCCTGTAATCCCAGCACTTTGGGAGGCCAAGGCAGGCAGATCACCTGAGGTCAGGAGCTCGAGACCAGCCTGGCCAACATAGTGAAACCCCATCTCTACTAAAAAAAAATACAGGCTGGGCTCGGTGGCTCACGCCTGTAATCCCAGCACTTTGGGAGGCTGAGGCAGGCGGATCACAAGGTCAGGAGTTCATGACCAGCCTGACCAACATGGTAAAACCCTGTCTCTACTAAAAATACAAAAATTAGCCGGGCGTGGTGGCTCACACCTATAATCCCAGCTACTTGGGAGGCTGAGGCAGGAGAATCACTAAGACCCAGGAAGCAGAGGTTGCAGTGAGCTGAGATTGCACCACTGCATTCCAGTCTGGGTGACAGAGTGAGACTCTGTCTCAAAAAAAATAAAAAAGCAAAAAAAAAATTGAACAGACACTTCACCAAAGAAGATATAGAGGTGGAAATAAGATAACATCATGAGTCAGGATGGAAACGGAAGCTAAAATCAAAATGAGACACCCAAAAGACCTGGAAGCAGGAGCTCAGGTGCCCGTTTTACCTACTGTCTTAGTCTTAATCCATTGGTAGCTATAACAGAGTACCTGAGACTGGGTCACTTATAAAGAAAAAAGATTGATTTGGCTCACACTTCTGATGGCTGGAAAGTTCAAGATGGGGCATCTTCATCTGGTGAAGGCCTCAGCTGGCGTCCACTCACAGTGGCAGTGAAGGGGCACCAGCATGTGTAGAGATCACACGGGAAAGCAGAAGCAGGTAGGAAGGGAGGAGGCGCCAGGTTCTCTTAACACCCAGCTCTCCCAGCAACTAAGAGAGTAAGAGCTCACTCACACCTGAGAAAGGGCGTAGTCTATTCTTGAGGAGTCTGCCCTCATTACCCAAACACCCCTCACTAGGTCCCCATCTAACGCTGGGATTCAGTTTCAACAACGAACATCTAGACTACAGTACCTACGTTAGCAGCATGACTCACAACAGCCAGAAGGCAGAAACACCCAATCATCCATCAGTAGAGGGATGGATTAAAAAATAAATGCTGGCGGCTGGGTGTGGTGGCCACGCCCATAATCCATGCACTTTGGGAAGTCAAAGCTGGTGGGTGGCTCACTGCAGGCCAGGAGCTCCGAGACCAGCCTGGCCAACATGGTGAAACCCCGTCTCTACAAAAAATACAAAAATTAGCGGGATGTGGTGGCACATGCCTGTAATCCGAGCTACACGGAGGATGAGGCAGGAGAGTCGCTTGAACCCAGGAGGCGGAGTTTGCGGTGAGCTGAGATGGTACCACTTCACTCCTGGAAAACAGAGTGAGACTCTGTCTCAAAACAGAACAAAACAAAAGATGTGGGCCAGGCGTGGTGACTCAAGCCTGTAATCCCAGCACTTTGGGAGGTCTTGGCGAGCAGATCACAAGGTCAAGAGATTGACACCAGCCTGGCCGACATGGCGGGATGGTGTCTACTAAATCCCTTCTCTACTAAAAATACAAAACTTAGCTGTAGTGCACGCCTGTAATCCCAGCTACTCGGGAGGCTGAGGCAGGAGAATTGCTTGAACCCAAGAGGCGGAGTTTGCAGTGAGCCGAGATGGCGCCATTGCACTTCAGCCTGGCGACAGAGCAAGACTCCATCTCAAAAATAAAAATAAATTGTGGCATATACATACATTGCAGTATTATTCAGCCATCAAAAGGAATGAAATTATGAATCCTGCTTCAATTCTGATACGTAGATGAACCTTGAAGACATGATACTAAGGGAAGTGAGCCAGGTAGAAAAAGGCGAGTATTGTGTGCCTCCACTTACGTAAAGTACTTAGAACAGGCAAATTCGTAGGGACACAAAACGTCAGAGATTCTCAGGGAGGGGCTGGGGGAAGGAGAAAATAGGAAGTCAGCGTTTAGGGTATACAGAGTTTCTCTCTGGGGTGATGAAAGTGTCCTGGAAATTGATACTGGGGATGGTTGCACAACAGTGTGAATGCGCTTCCTGTCACTGAATCATACACTTGACACTGGTGAAAACACGGTACCTTATACCTAACGCTGTGTCACAAAAGAGAAGAGAAAAAAATAAACAATTTTTTAAAAAGCGGTACATTTCATGTGTATTTTACCACAATACAAGATGTTGGGAAAAACCCACAATGAGAATCTGCTACCAACAGATTAGGACGGGAGGAACCCCTGGAGACCTGGCCCTCACAAGTGCTGGGGAGGGTGCAGAGGAGCAGAACCCGCGCCCACCGCTGAGGATGTGCAGGAGGACCGACACCCCGAAAACAGCTCTGCAGCTTCTTAAAAAGGTAAACAGAGTGACTTGGAGGTAATGACAAAACAACAACAATGGTCAATATAGGCTGGGCACAGTGGCTCACACCTGTAATCCCAGCACTTTGGGAGGCTGAGGCAGACAGATCACCTGAGGTCCAGAGTTCAAGACCAGCCTGGCCAACATGGAGAAACCCCGTCTCTACTAAAAACACAAAAAAAATAGCCAGGCATGGTGGCGAATACCTGTAATCCCAGCTACTCAGGAGGCTGAGGCAGAAAAATTGCTTGAACCCGGGCGGCAGAGGTTGCAGTGAGCTGAGATCCCACCATTGCAGATCCAGCCTGGGCAAGAGCGAAACTCCGTCTCAAAAAAGCCAAAAAAATTAGCCAGGCGTGGAGGCAGGTGCCTGTAATCCCAGCTACACGGGAAGCTGGGGCAGGAGAATCGCTTGAACCCAGGAGGCGGAGGTTACAGTGAGCTGAGATGGCACCATTGCACTCCAGCCTGGGAAACAAGAGCGAAACTGTCTCAAAAGCAAAGAAGTTAAACGTATCCTTGCCAAAAGGCCCAGAAATCCCACTCCTATGTATTGACTCAAGATAGATGGAAATGTATGTTCACAAAAAAAATCTCTAGACAGATGTTTGTAGCAGCTCAATCTGTGATCACCCCAAAGCGGAAACAACTCCAATGTCCTTTAGTGAGTAAACGGTTAGACCAACAGCATGACACCCACGCAATGTAATGCTGAGGGAAGAGACCCCCTCCTTCTTGTCTCTTGTCTCAGAGGAGGAGGAAATAAAAGTTGAGACATAGCAGGCATGAGGTCAGTGGCAAGGCCGCCTGGCACTGCTGATCAGGCCTGGAGGTTAAAGATTAAACCCCTCTGGGCAGGGCGTGGTGGCTCATGCCCGTAATCCAAGCACTTTGGAGGCCAAGGAGGGCGGATCATCTGAGGTCGGGAGTTCATGACCAGCCTGACCAACATGGTAAAAAAAAAAAAAAGGATTAAACCCCTCACCCTTAATCGCACTCCAATCTACAGATCCCGGGCATATGGGATCTAATATGGAGAAACGCTCTCCATTGTTCTCGCTCAATCTTGCTCAAACGCCCACCTGGTCACATACCCCACACCTACTTCATCGATCACGACCCTCTCACATGTACTTTCGAGAACTGTAAGACTTTAAAAGGGTTAGGATTTTCTTTGTCAGGGAGCTTGGTTCTTGAGACCCAAGTCTGCTGATGCTCTGGCCGAATGAATCCACTTCCTTCTTTAAATCTGGTGTCCAGGAGGTTTTGTCTACAATACCTGCTACAATATCACTTGTCATAAAAAACAAACAAAAACAAATGAATTCTGGGCCAGGCTCAGTGGCTCATGGCTGTAATCTCAGCACTTTGTGAGGCTGAGGCAGGCCGGTCGCCTGACCTCAGAAGTTTGAGACCACCTGGGCAAAATGGTGAAACCCCATCTCTACTAAAATACAAAAAAAAAAAAAAAAAATTATTTGGGTGTGGTGGCGCAAGCCTGCAGTCCCAGCTACTTGGGAGGCTGAGGTAGGAGAATCACTTCAACCTGGGAGGCAGAGGTTGTGAAGAGGGAGACCCAGGCACCTCAGATCAACTTCCCCTTTTCATTCCTAAGACTGTAAACCAAAGCCCTTTTCATATGTTAATTCCTAAGACTGTAAACTGAAACCCTTTTCATATGTAATTCCTAAGACCGTAAATAGAGACCCTTTTCTTTTTATTTTTTTTTATTTTTTTTGAGACGGAGTTTCGCTCTTGTTACCCAGGCTGGAGTGCAATGGCGCGATCTCGGCTCACCGCAACCTCCGCCTCCTGGGTTCAGGCAATTCTCCTGCCTCAGCCTCCTGAGTAGCTGGGATTACAGGCGTGCGCCACCATGCCCAGCTGATTTTTTGTATTTTTTAGTAGAGACAGGGTTTCACCATGTTGACCAGGATGCTCTCGATCTCTTGACATCGTGATCCACCCGCCTCGGCCTCCCAAAGTGCTGGGATTACAAGCTTGAGCCAGCGCGCCCGGCCTAGAGACCCTTTTCATATGTTAAGCTATAAACCTAAGATTCTTCCATGTGTAACATCTAAAGTATAAGCCTACATAAAGAAGGAACCTTCCTTTGTTAGGGGAGCTTGGATATTAGGCAAATATGCCACCTGGCTCCCGGCCGAATAAACTCCTTCCTCCAATGTTCGGTGTTTGAGAGATCCATCTCCCGTGGCTGCTCCTGCCACAGTTGCAGTGAGCCAAGATTGCAGCCCTGCACTCCAGCTTGGGCTACAAAAAAAAAAAAGAAAGAAAAAAGAAAAAAGAAAAACCTCTGAAACATGCAGCATCAGGGATGAGTCTCAATGGCATTGTGCTGAATGAAGGAAGCCAGTCTCCAAAGCTTACGTATTATATAACTCCATTTCTGTCGTTCTGAAAAAACAGCACTGAATGGACGTAGTGCAGAGCAGTGGCAGCCAGGGGTTGGGGGTGGGGGGTGGTCTGACTTCCAAGGGGCAGCCGGGAGGGGTTGGGGGTTTGAACACTCCTATAGTCCTGATCATGGTGGTGGTCCACAAATCTACACATGTAAGAACTGTAGAGTCCCCTCCAGTTTAACTTTTTTAAAATTAATATAAATTTTTTTGAAAGAGATGGGGGTTTTCACCATGTTGGTCAGGCTGGTCTTGAACTCCTGACCTCGTGATCCGCCCGCCTCAGCCTCCCGAAGTGCTGGGATTCAATTTAATTTTTACCATTTATTGATTTAAGAAGAAAAGAACTGTACCTGGTACCTGGCTGGGCACGTTGGCTCTCGCCTGTAATCACAACACTTTGGGAAGCTGAGTCTAAGAGTTCAAGACTAGACTGGGCAACATAGGGAGCTCCCTGTCTCTACTGAAAATAAAAAATTAGCTGGTTGTGGTGACATGCACCTGTGGTCCAAGTTACTCAGGAGGCTGAGGCAGGACAATTGCTTGAGGCTGAGAGGTTGAGGCTACAGCGAGCTATGATCATACTACCACAGTCCAGCTGGAACGACAGAATGAGACTTTGTCTCAAAAAATAAAAATAAACAAATAAAAACCGTACCGGCTGGGCGCGGTGGCTCAAGCCTGTAATCCCAGCACTTTGGGAGGCCGAGGCGGGTGGATCATGAGGTCAAGAGATCGAGACCATCCTGGCCAACATGGTGAAACCCCGTCTCTACTAAAAATACAAAAAATTAGCTGGGCATGGTGGCACGTGCCTGTAATCCCAGCTACTCAGGAGGCTGAGGCAGCAGAATTGCCTGAACCCAGGAGGCGGAGGTTGCGGTGAGCCGAGATCGCGCCATTGCACTCCAGCCTGGGTAACAAGAGCGAAACTCCGTCTCAAAAAAAAAAAAAAACAAAAAAAAAAAACTGTACCTTTGGCTGGGCATGGTGGCTTACGCCTGTAATCCCAGAATTTTGGGAGGCCGAGGCAGGTGGATCACCTGAGGTGCGTTTGAGACCAGCCTGGCAAACATTATGAAACCACGTCTCTACTAAAAATACAAAAAATTAGCCGGGCGTTGGGGTGGGTGCCTGTAATCCCAGCTACTCGGGAGGCTGAGGCAGGAGAATTGCTTGAACCTGGGAGGCAGAAGTTGCAGTGAGCCAAGATCACGCCATTGCACTCCAGCCTGGGTGAGGAGAGTGAAACTCTGTCTCAAAAATAAACAAATGAAAAAAAAAAAACTACCTTTGAATGCTCGCCAGGGTCTAGTCCCCTTATTGCATAAGAATCCTTAAAACCCTAGACAGGTTGGTCTTCCCATTTTACAGCCGAGGAAACAGTGTATGAGGGTGCCTAGGTGTGTCTGACTCCAAGCTAAACAGGTTTTTAACCACTGTGCAGTTCAGAGCCTCGTAAATATCTGGCTCCATATTCGAGTCACGATCGGTCTGTTGAGCGCTCAGCGAAGGCGGCAGGGCTGGATGCAGGAGACAGGAGATGAGGCCCACAGGGTGAAAGGGGCAGATCTGGGCTCTCACCCCAGGCAGACCATCCAATGGAAGGTGTCAGGGACTGCGGGACAGGAAAAGGAGCCCGGCTAGCACCGCCCGATGGACAGACACGTGGTCTCTGTGTGCGTTGCTGGAGGGGCATCCCAGGATGGCTGGAGCTATCTGGATGCTGTGCCAGGCAGGCCAAGTGGCTGGTCATGCCGCAGCTGCTCTGTGATCCTCTTGGCCACCACAGGCCCTGCTAAAGGGGCAGCCCCGAGCTGGGACACTCCCCACAGACACAGCTGGCAAGGAGGGCGCTGCCTCCAGGTGGCCTCCCCCAGGCTTGTGTGGGATTCCACACGGCAAGATTGTCCCTCAGTAAGGGGATCTGGGGACTCTGGAGACACTGAGGCCCTTGAGGGAGGAGCTGAGGCTGGAGGAGGGGATGAGGCTGTGTGTGCAGTGGAACCCCAGGACCATGGCTGGCCCAGCGCTAGAGGGAGGAGAGTCTGGGAAAGAAGTGCTGAGACTTAGCCTAGTGGAGAGCTGCAGAGGGGCAGGGGAGGCCAAGAGGATGGACTTGTGTCCAGGTCACATTGGGCTGGACCCAGAGCAGTTTCTCCATGTGTGGCCAGGAGCCTACCGGTGGCTGGTTAGAACTACAGATTCTGGCCGGGCACAGTGGCTCACACCTGTAATCCCAGTACTTTGGGAGGCCGAGACAGGCGGATCACCTGAGGTAAGGAGTTGGAAATCAGCCTGGCCAACATGGAGAAACCCTGTCTCTGCTAAAAATAGAAAATTAGCCTGGTGTGGTGGATCACAAGGTCAGGGGTTCGAGACCAGCCTGACCAACATGGTGAAACCTGTCTCTACTTAAAAATACAAAATTAGCTGGGCGTGGTGGCACATGCCTATAATCCCAGCTACTCAGAAGGCTGAGGCAGGAGAAGTGCTTGAACCTGGGAGGCAGAAGTTGCGGTGAGCTGAGATCGTGCCATTGCACTCCAGCCTGGGCTGCAAGAGTGAAATTCCGTCTCAACAGCCGGGCGCGGTGGCTCAAGCCTGTAATCCCAGCACTTTGGGAGGCCGAGGCGGGTGGATCACGAGGTCAAGAGATCGAGACCATCCTGGTCAACATGGTGAAACCCCGTCTCTACTAAAAATACAAAACATTAGTTGGGCATGGTGGCGCGTGCCTGTAATCCCAGCGACTCAGGAGGCTGAGGCAGGAGAATTGCCTGAACCCAGGAGGCGGAGGTTGCGGTGAGCCGAGATCGCGCCATTGCACTCCAGCCTGGGTAACAAGAGTGAAACTCCGTCTCAAAAAAAAAAAAAAAAAGAACTACAGATTCCTGGGCTCCCCCCAAGACCCACTGAGGGGCCGGGGAATCTGCGTTCCAGCAGCTCCCCAGGTCACTCTGTTGCATCGTGAAGCCTGCGCGCCGAGGCACTTTGCCTAAGTGAGAGCCTGGAAACAAGGTGCAGCCCGTCGCCGTGACTTCCGCCACCGTCCCCTCTGCAGCTGCCCTTCACCACTTCCCGTGGGTCCTGCACTCACCAGACTGGCCTAAAGCTCAGTGTCTCTGCCCCTCACAAACAGCCCTCCAGGGCGGGACCCTGCCCACACCATCCGCCCCATTTGGGGTGAAAGGCAGAGGCTGCAGAGACGAGGGTGTGCAGGTTCCTCTGGGACCCGGCCAGCCTTTAGGCGCTAGGGTCTGAGTTAGGGTCCAACCTTCTACCTTGCCACCCCCAAAGGGTGGTTTCTTCTATCATTGGATCTCCTCAGCTTTCCTCAGCTTGGCCCGGGGCAAAGGTCTCCAAGCTGGCCCAGTGTGGGTGGCTGGTCTCTGTGCCAGCTGAGCTGTCTCCTGGTCTCATGCCAAGGAGGGCTCTGAGCATACCCCACCTACCTCGTCTGCATCGTTCAGCCACCCTTACCTGAGGCCTGCTGGATGGGGGCGGGGGCGGGGGTGGGCCCTACCACACCCACCTCTCTGGCTGAAACCCCCCACCCTCGTGCCTCCAGCCTCACCCCACTGCCCTGACACAGCCCATCCTCACCCCAGAGGCCTGTGTGGTGCCTGCAGCGTAGCCTGGCTCTTCTGGCGCCTCTGGTTGAACACCACCTAGGAAGGGCCCCTTGACTTTTCACCAACTCATCAGCACGGCCTCCCATTCCAGAACCTGGCACCAAATCCTGCGACTGTCACCTGTGGGTCTGGCTCCCCCAGATGGAGCCCTCCTTGAGGGCAGGGACCAGGTGGGCCCGATTCAGACCCACGGCACTTGGCAGTACCCATATGCAGAGGGCTCCAGGGATGCTGGTGACGAGGTGAGGGCCGGGAACTGGGCTGATGCAGCAGCCAGCCCTGGGTATCCCTCTCCTGTTGTGAAAATGAAGGAGGCCCGTTCTTTCTTTCATTGCAAAGGCAGGACATCTGGCTGGAGAGTATCGGTTCTCCTCAGGGACAACTAAGAGATCCTCCGGTCCTTCCTACTTTCTTTTTTTTTTTGAGACGGAGTCCTGCTCTGTCACGCAGGCTGCACTACAATGGCTTGATTTCGGCTCACTGCAACCTTCGCCTCCCAGGTTCAAGCAATTCTCCTGCCTCAGCCTCCAGAGTAGCTTGGATTACAGGCACCTCCTACCACACCCAGCTATTTTTTTGTGTTTTTAGTAGAGACAGCGTTTTACCATGTTGGCCGGGCTGGTCTTGAACTCCTGACCTCAGGTGCTATGGCTGCCTCAGCCTCCCAAAGTGCTGGGATTACAGGCGTGAGCCACCGCGCCCGGCCTCAGTCCTTCCTACTTTCATTCCTTGTGGGCTCCTGTGGGACTGTTCTTCCACACCTTCCAGGGCCTTTGCTGCTGCTGTTCCCACTGCCTGCCTTCCTCCTGGCGTCTGGTTTGTTTTACACAACGGCTCATTCTGTACCCATTCTCGGTCGTTTCTTTTTTTTTTTTTTTCCCCTTTTTATTTATTTATTTATTTATTTAAGATGGGGTTTCACCATGATGGCCAGGCTGGTCTCGAACTCCTGACCTCAGGTGCTATGCCTGCCTCAGCCTCCCAAAGTGCCGGGATTACAGGCGTGAGCCGCTGCGCCCGGCCGGTCTCTTGTTTCTTCCTCTTAACAACTGGCTGCCGCTGTGGCTCTGTGGCAGGACTTCCCAGCCTACCTTATTCTTTTGGCGGCTGTGGACTGTTCCAGAATCCGGATGTCCCATGCATATTTCCCTGTTCCTCCACGGATGAACATTTGTCTTCAATGAGTCCATCATTATAAATACTGCTGCCGAGGACACCCTGGGGCAGCCTCGGGGGCCCTCTGCAGGTGTCTCTGAAGGAAAGATTCCTGGGTGTGTGGGGGGGACTCACAAAGCGTTGTATATTCTAAATGGGCACTGGGGTCTGTGCTCTTATCCCAGAACTTTAGGAGGTTGATGTGGGAGGATACCTTGAGGCCAGGAGTTCAAGACCAGCCTGGGCAACATAGTAAAATCCTGTCTCTACAAAAAATAAACAAAAAGTTAGCCGGGCACGGTGGTGCACACCTGCGGTCCTGCTCCTCGGTAGACTGAGGTGGGAGGATCACTGGAGCCCTGGGGGACTGAGGCTGCAGTGTGCTGTGACCACGACACTGCAGCCTAGCCTGGGCAACCGAGGGAGACATCGCCTCCAAGAAACAAACAGGCACTTGGGGTCCATCTTTTATCTGTGTCTCAGAGACCACGGCTGTGAGGTAAACGACCTCCACACTCTGGTAGTCCCTGCCCCTCTGGTTTCCGACAGCTTTAAAATGAGACCCCAGATGAGGAAATCAATGTCTGGGGTCAGAAGTATCCAGAACCAGACACATCCCATGGGCTGCACCTCCTCTGCCTGAATTCCAGCCTGCCCACCCTTCCCATAGCCGGTCTATAGTGGGGAGATCGGCCCCATGTGCCCGCCAGCCTTTAGCCACTAGGCGGGCATGGTGGGGTGGCTGCTCCTTGCCTCCAAGGCTGTCCCCCAAGCTCTGTGGCTACTGAAGACAGCTGGGAGTAAGGCCCAGGCCGACAGCCTTGGAGAGGCCTTGGGGGGTCTGCCACATTCCTTCAGATGCTCAGGCCTCAGCTGGGCTTGGGGGGAGTTAGACTGCAGAGGTATAGGCTATAGGCTGGGGTGGGCAGATGGAGGGGCCTCGAGGGTCCTTGGGGGAGCCAGGGAGGAAGGGAGCCCCTGGGAGCTGGCACCCAGGCCAAGAGCTCCACCTGAGCCCGGGCCTCTCCTGTGTCAGCTTTTCTATTTTAGGTAGCTGCTCCTCCCGAGGGAATTCTTGGCGAGCCTGCGGGAAACCCAGAGGGCGGGGCCTGCATCGAGGCTTCTGACTCTTCCTGGGCTCCCACCCCCAGAGCCCCCCTTCAGTGCCTCGGGCTGGCTGGCGAGGCTCTGCCAAGCTGGTATGCTCACCTAATCCCAGGTCACCGCTTTCCATAGGTTACTTATCCCCATGGAGACTGTGCTGCCCCCTGACCCAGTCAGGGAGCTCCTCGATTTACCCCAAAGAAACATGTCCTCATTGGGAAATCCCAGAAACGATGGGAATGGGCAGCCGGGCCTAAGGTGTAGCCGGGGACTCCGGAGGGAGGAAACTGGGAGCAGGTGGCCGGGTGTCGGCGTGGAGGGGGCCACAGAGCTGCTGTGGGGACAGCCACTCAGGGCTGATGTCCACACTTGGAAGAGGGCCGTTGTGACTCCCAGAAACACACAGGGCCTCTGGAGGCCTACAGAGCAGGGTCAAGCCCCAGCCTGCGTGGGCTTGCATGTGACTTTCAGAAGTCACTGAGGCTCTCTAGGCCCCTCATTTGCCTCATCTACCTGAGCGTGGAGGTCTTTTAAATCATTTTCCTAACCTGTAAAGGTCAGAATAGCTCCTGCGTTTGGGACTGAATGAGACTACATCTAAAGTCCTTAGGTGGGCTGGGCACGATGGCTCACGCCTGTAATCCTAGCACTTTGGGAGGCTGAGGTGGGCAGATCCCCTGAGGTCAGGAGTACAAAACCAGCCTGGCCAACATGGGGAAACCCCGTCTCTACTAAAAATATAAAAATTAGCCGGGCATGGGGGCGCAGGCCTGTAATCCCAGCTACTCGGGAGGCTGAGGCAGGAGAATCACTTGAACCTGGGAGGCAGAGGTTGCAGTGAGCCAAGATCGCGGCACCGCACTCCAGCATGGGAGACAGAGCTAGACTCTGTCTCAAAAATAAAAATAAATGAGTCCTTAGGCAGGTGAAAGGCACACAGTAGGCACTCAGGAAGAACAGCTGTGGTGGTTTTTAATAGCTCAGACAGATGGAAATAGTTTGGTATGATGGGGAAGGAATACTATTAGCAGCCACATATAAAGTCCTTAAAAATGACCCCTGCAAATCCCCCTACACTGTCCACACCCCTCCCACCCCGGCCTGCCAAACACACATAACAGCTAAAGCCTCTGAAACATCCCTTGGCTCTTTGGGCCTCTGATTTCCAACTGGCCCTGTCCGCTCTGTCCCAGGAAACGTATCTTTCACAACGGTCTTTGCAGGGATCCTTTGCAACCAATAGGATTCTGCTGCCGCCACCAGCCACCACCGCCTCCAAGGACCCGAGGTGGGGAGGGGATTTGCAGACCGCACCAGGTGCAGCCTGGCTTTGGAAACAAGGGCCTCATTCCTGGAATTCTTGCTGGGAGACCCGCCCAGCTTGGCCTGAACCAGACTGGTGCCTGCCTTGCTTCAGCGCCGCGCTGTGGCTGAGCTCCCAGAGTCACCTGGGGGAGGTGGGGGGCCGTCCCCAGGGACACCCTGTCCTGGAGTCAGGTGGAGGGTGGGGCCGGCAGACAGTCCTAGGCACTTTTAAGCAAGCTTAGCATAGATTTAAATCCAATAGGAAGGCTGACGTGGTGGCTCATGCCTATAATCCCAGCACTTTGGGAGGCCAATGCGGGTGGACTGCCTGAGGTCAGGAGTTCGAGACCAGCTTGGCCAACATAGTGAAACCCCCGTCTCTACTAAAATCACAAAAAATTAGCTGGGCGTGGTGGCGGGTACCTGTAATCCCAGCTACTCGGGAGGCTGAGGCAGGAGAATCGCTTGAACCTGGGAGGCGAAGGTTGCAGCGAGCAGAGATCATGCCATTTCACTGCAGCCTGGGCAACAAGAGCAAAACTCCATCTCAAAAAAAAAACAACAAAACCAGGAAGCAGTTTGAGGGTCTATATCGACCACCTGCTGTGTGTCCCTCCTGGCAGGCACCGAGGTGGACAGGGTGTCCCTCTCTCATGAGCCCACAGTAGTGAGGGAGGTGGACAAGGAAGCGGCCCCTGGTGAGGGCCAGGATGATGGCAAGGATGGAGGGGCCTTAAGGAAGGGACAACCCAGGTGACCGACCATCCAGATTTATTCGGAATAAACCATCCAGGGGCTGCCAGGGGCAGGGGCTCCAGCTCTGGAACTGGGACTGTGCCAGTCAAAGTGGAATGTCCTCACTGGGGAGGGACGATCTAGGGGGTCACCTTATAGGGTGGCCAGGGGAGGGGACATGATGAAGGGAGAACGAGGCTGGTGGGAAGCAGAACGGAGGGGAAGGAGAGAATCTGACACAAGGAAGAAACCGCACAGTCCATGTCAAGAACAAGATGGGGTCCTCCGGTCTACCCTGCTTCCTCTGTGCTGGGAAACTAGGGCCAGGGGAAGGAGAACGATAGCGGTACAGCCGGGGCTGGAAGCAGCTTTCTGGACACCTGGGTTGAGAGTGGCCAATCAGGATAAAGCTGTCAGGTGAAGGCCCTGATGGGCCCCTGGCGAGGTCCTGGGGATGGGGAAATGGTGACATAAATCCCCCAACCGGCCGCCCTGGCATAGTTACCGTGGGAAAAGGAATTTGACATAAAATCCCATTGACCTGGGCTGGCAGGCAGTCTTAGGGTTCCAGGCAGCAGCAGCAGCTCCTTGAATGGTGGCCAGGCTGACGTGGCCTGCCAGCCTGGAGATCTGATCAGCAGCTCCGGGAAACCCTGGGTCCTGGGCCTTCCCAATCCCTCAGCTTCCACCACCCTCCCAAATCAAGTGTCATTGGAATCCGCTGCCCCCCAAAGTTTTGGGCTGGCCAGGAAGGGGCCAGTGCTCCCCAGCTGCCTGCTTCGAGGACACCACTCTCCTGCCACGGGTTGTGTCTCCATCACTGGCTGGTGGCCCTTGCTCTCCAAGTTTGGTAGTCCACTGTCCCCAAGGAAATATTCGTCCCTAGGTGACAGCAGGGTTCTTGGAAAGTCCCAAGTCCTATAAGAGGCTGAAGTTCTGCATTTCAGCCCTGCTGCTACCATAGAGCCACGCCGCCTGCTCCTGATCCCACAGACACTGTCTCTGACGAGGTCACTCCCGGGAGCATTAAAGGTGGACTGGCAGGTCCTGCCTTGAGCCAAGGCTCTCTTCCCTGGTTGTGCCCAAGGGCTGTGGGTCCGTGGGCAGCTTCTCAACCTCTCTGAGCCTTGGTTTTCTCATTGTAAAAAGGAGATAATAAAGGCATCACGTCACAGGCTTCTTGGGAGGGCGCAAGGAGGTACTAAATGTAACATACTGAGCACAGTGTTGGGCACACGAGTGCTGTTGGTGCCAGATGTCACCCCCACCCTCCTGGGCCAGTGCCCAGAGTGCTGTCTGTGATGAGGGCTAGGCTCAGCTCAGCCAGACCCAGGGGACACTGACCCAGGAATTACCATGGAAGATATTTTCGCTGTGGAGGAGCTGGGGGCCGGAAGACTCACCAGGTTCCGGGAGGCCCAAGTGGGCAT
>NW_022437066.1:3804496-3809803 GCF_009761245.1 Sapajus apella | reverse complement strand
TTTTTTTTTTTTTTTTTTTTTTTTTTTGAGATGGAGTTTCGCTCTTGTTACCCAGGCTGGAGTGCAATGGCGCGATCTCGGCTCACCGCAACCTCCGCCTCCTGGGTTCAAGCAATTCTCCTGCCTCAGCCTCCTGAGTAGCTGGGATTACAGGCACGCGCCACCATGCCCAGCTGATTTTTTGTATTTTTTAGTAGAGACGGGGTTTCACCACGTTGACCAGGATGGTCTCGATCTCTTGACCTCGTGATCCACCCACCTCGGCCTCCCAAAGTGCTGGGATTACAGGCTTGAGCCACCGCGCCCGTCCCCGCCCAGCAGATTTGAACTGTCAGGCTGACCCGAGATCCTTGAGTCGGGGTAAGGAGAAACCTGCTAGACATATTGTATTTACTTATTTATTGTTGAGATGAAGTCTGGCTTTACACCAGGCTGGAGTGCAGTGGCGCAATCTCCGCTGACTGCAACCCTTACTCCTGGGTTCAAACGATTCTCCTGCCTCAGCCTTCTGAGTAGCTGGGACTACAGGCGCCCACCACCACACCCAGCCAATTATTTTGTATTTTTAGTAAAGATGGGGTTTCACCATGTTGGCCAGAATGCTCTCGATCTCTTGACCTCATGATCTGCCGGCCTCGGCCTCCCAAAGTGCTGGGATTACAGGCATGAACCACTGGGACCGGCCGAAATGTTGCATTTATTAAAACATTGTTTAGAGAAGTCCAGAAGTTCTCCTGAGATCAGGAGTTCGAGGCCAGCTTGGCCAACATGGTGAAACCCCATTTCTTTTTTTTTTTTTTTTTTTTTGAGACGGAGTTTCGCTCTTGCTACCCAGGCTGGAGTGCAATGGCGCGATCTCGGCTCACCGCAACCTCCGTCTCCTGGGTTCAGGCAATTCTCCTGCCTCAGCCTCCTGAGTCGCTGGGATTACAGGCACGCGCCACCATGCCCAGCTAATTTTTTGTATTTTTAGTAGAGACAGGGTTTCACCATGTTGACCAGGATGGTCTTGATCTCTTGACCTCGTGATCCACCCGCCTCGGCCTCCCAAAGTGCTGGGATTACAGGCTTGAGCCACCGCGCCCGGCCCTAGAAACCCCATTTCTACTGAAAATACAAAAATTAGTCAGGTGTGGCGGCAGGCGCCTGTAATCCCAACTACTTGCGAGGCTGAGGCAGGAGAACTGCTTGAGCGAAGTGGAGGTTGCAGCGGGCCAAGATAGCGTCATTGCACGGCAGCCTGGGCGACAAGAGGGAGAGACTCCATCTCAAAAAAAAAAAAAAATTGTTCAGAGAAGCAGTTCCATTTACTAATTCACTCCTGGTGGCCAAAGCCTGGTTAACGTTTGGAAAAAGAAATCTTCGTGCTTTTTCCCCTCTTCTGTGATTCTTGTTTTCTCTTCTATTTTCACCTGTAATATTTTTTCCTGAGTCTGACAACAATTTGGGTAGGGTATAAAAGGATTTAAAACTTAGTAAAGCAAATTACTTGCCTTTGTTAAATTGCTTTTCCTTGCTAGAGTTATATGGTTTCAGAATTTTGTTTTAGCTTATTATTTTATTTTATTATTTGAGATGGAGTCTTGCTCTTGTTGCCCAGGCTGGAGTTCAATGGCCTGATATGGACTCACCCAACCTCCTCCTCCCAGGTTCAAGCGATTCTCCTGCCTCAGCCTCCCAAGTAGCTGGGATTACAGGCATGCACCACCATAACTGGCTAATTTTGTATTTTTAGTAAAGACAGGGTTTCTCCATGTTGGTCAGGCTGGTCTCGAACTCCCGACC
Organism: Sapajus apella; assembly: GCF_009761245.1. NCBI lineage: Eukaryota > Metazoa > Chordata > Mammalia > Primates > Cebidae > Sapajus > Sapajus apella. The sequence goes on along the minus strand of NW_022437066.1, from coordinate 3,808,018 downwards.
TCAGGTGATCTGCCCACTTTGGCCTTCCAAAGTGCTGGGATTACAGGCTTGAGCCATCTTGCCCGGCAGGTTTCAGAATTCTAGCTATGACTGCAGGGGTGGATTGCGAAAACGCTGAACAGGGTTAGAGGATTTTCTCATTTTTACTAGAAGGCTCTATCGCCTGGGGGTGGGGTGGCTGGGAACCTGGTTGGAGTTCTGAGGCTTCAGTGAGCCAGCCCCTTATCTTGCTCTGCCGGGAGGGTTGAAGGACTGGAAATACTTTTGCTTTGGGGCTGGAACCAGGGCTGCAGTTTGGGAGGCGGTGCTAATTTGGAAGAGGAGGAGGGGTCTGGTAAACACTTTAGCAGCATTGGACAGTGGGAATTAGGGAATTTAGGGCAGTGGGAAGCTGGTTCTGAGTTTTAAACTGGGAAGTGACGGATGAGAGCTGGAATTTTAGGAGTTTCTCTGTTTGGAGGTTTGGAAAAGACCCAGGTGGGAGCTAGGGAGGGGAGAAGTAGATGGATCTGAGACCTGAAGCCGTGGAGGGGAGAGCAGCAGGTGATGGGCGGGGCGTCTGACCCGGGCGGCCAGGTGGACGGAGATGGAGATGGCCTTCATCCGAGCTGGGTTTGCTAACCTGTGACAGTCACTGCTCCATGCTCCAGGGCACCTGGCCCAAGGGATTAGGCCTCTTGGGCACACAGATCCACACGCAGCCCTGCCGGACCACACAGGGACCTTGCCTTCTCTGTGTCCTTCCTGGGAAGGGGAATGCCAGACCATCTGCCAGGCTTTCGGTCCCGCCTTCCTGACAACCGCACACCTCACTCCCTGGACATTTTTATTTCAAATGCTCTGTCCCTTTGTTTGCACGGGTTCCTGTGTCATATTCTGTGTTCCCATTTTTAACTGGAGACTAAGAGACTGCACGCTATTCTTCCCACAGGCCTAGCTGAGCGGGTAGGGAGGCCGTGCCTACCTCCAAGGCTCTGAGAAGGGAAGCAGGAGGCGAGAACGCACAGTAGTCAAGGCCAGACGACCGGGCCTCAGCTTCTCCTTAAGCCCCGGGGTCCCCCTCTGGGGACCACCCCCTTGCACCCGGAGGTGAAAATGCCCGCCCAGGAGGAAAGGGTTGGCCCAGAGAGCCCTGTGCGAAGCGCGTTTGCGCACTGCGGAGCGGGCGCGGGTGTCTCCGGCGCGGCTCTCCCAGTCCGCGGGGCTGGGGAGGAGCAGGTGCGCGCACCGCGGGCTCTGTGCCTGCAGAGGCGGGAAGAGCGGCCGGCCCCGCGGGGAGGCGCAGCCCGGGCTTCCGAGCTCAGTGGACGCGCAGGCTCTGGGGCTTCCAGATGGGCCGGAGTCGTCCTGCCCGCCCGGGGTGGGCGGCCACATGGGGGGCACGGCGGCCACATGGGGGGCACTGCGCCCGCGCGCGGCCCCTGGTGCTTTCCAGACGCCCGGTGGCGCTCTCATCCGTACCGGCGATGATCCAGAAGGGGCTGGTCGCCCGGCGAGGTGCCCCGGTCCGCCTCGATTCCGGGGACAACGCCAGGGACGCCACCTGCGCGGGTCCCGGAGGGCCTCTTGTCCCAGTGTGCAGGGCGTGCTCAGTCCGTGGAAACGCGAGGGCACACTAGCACTCTCCTGTATGTATTATTATACTACTTCCATTTTTAGGAAGTGCGTTAGAAGGGCCCGCGGCAGCCGAATTCGGGGATGCAAGCTTTTAAGCGGGAAGCGCGCGCCCGGTGCTGTTCCTTTAAAGCGTTGGGCCTGCCCGAGGCTTTCTGGCCGCAGCCGCGGCCCGTAGCGCTTCTCCGAGAGGCCGGCTTTGTGCGCTCGCCCCGCCTTCGGACGCCGCCCCCTCCCCTCGCGCACGCGCACTGCGCCCCCGCCGCCTGGCGCCCGCCAGAGCTGCCGCCTTGTCGCGCAGAGTCCGCGCTCCCGCCCAGGAGGCGGCCGACGCGACGTCCCGAGCGCCCGGCCCCGCCGCCGCGGCCCGGCAGGTAAGTGGGCAGCCGCCCGGCCCGGGGGGCACGAGGCGGGGAGTGGGACGGCGCCGGGAGCCCCCGCATCGTCCCCGGCCGCCGCACGTGTTCCCTGCCGGGCCTCCGGCCAGGCCCAGCCCCCGGCGCTGCCCCCACTGCGGCGGCCCCGCCCGGGACCCTCTCACGGGCTCGTCGGTGGACGGCCGCGCGCGCAGGCCCCTGCACCCCGCCCGCCCCCCCCGGCGCCCCCACCTCCGATTCCCCCGCGGGCCGCTGACAAGGCCCGAGCGCCGGCCCTGGGGCCTCTCCCCAGGCGGCGCGCCCGGCCTCACATCGCTCCTCTCCCTGCACCTCCAGGGAAGGGCCAGACCCACGAGCCACTCAGTCCCCGGACGTGGCGCTTCCCTTCGTGGAACCGCCCCAGCCCGCTCCCGCCGCTCACCCCAACCGGAGGCAGCCAGGCTGCACCTCGCCAGGTGGGGTCCCGGGGTTCGGGTCCTCGGTCCTGAACGGAGGGTCCCCCGCGCCTCCTCGCGCGGGGCCGCAGACCAGTCCTGGCCGGTGTGCGAGAGCCATCTTGAGCGGTTCCGTTCCCGGACTAGACGGAGGTCCGGCTGTTACTTCCCGCTCGCGACCCTCCCTGCTGTCTCGCATGCAAGTTTCCAGCCACCCAGGTCCGTTTTCCCATGTCCCGAATGTTTACGCTGTGACCTGGGCAGGTGCCGTGCTGGCCGGTGGGGAAGACGGATGGGTAAGCGGGGGACCCAGGCCGGGAGCCCGTACAGGACCTGAGATGCGGAGCGCCGGGTTCCCACCGCTGTCGGGCCGGCCACCTGGCTGGTGTTTGGGATGCAGATTCATTCCCGTCTGCACGCCGCAGGCCGATTCCTGGGCTCCACCTCGGGGACTCGGGGACTCTGGAATCCGCCGGTGGTATCCAGCCCAGGAGCGCATACTGAGCTTTAGTTGCTGGGCTTCAGGTGGTCAGGCTTACCTGGATGAAAAGCAGCAGCTGCTAGGAGGAGCCAGGCCGCACCTGGGCGGGGGGTCAACTCCTCATCACCCTGCGTGGAACCTTCTCGGCCCCCACTTCTTCAGGGTCAAGTCTCCAACCTTCCTGTTCCCATAAAATGATTCTTCCCAGAAACTCCTGGGTGTTTATGAAAATGCCAAGCTTTGGGCTGGGCGCGGTGGCTCACACCTATAATCCAGCACTTTGGGAGGCTGAGGCGGGCAGATTGTCTGAGCTCAGGAGTTCGAGAGCAGCCTGGGCAACATGGCAAAACCCCGTCTTTACTAAAAGTACAAAAGATTAGCCGGGTATGGTGGTGCACGCCTGTAATCCCAGCCACTCTGGAGGCTGAGCATGAAAATTGCTTGAACCTCAGAGCCGGAGGTTGTAGTGAGCCAAGATCTTGCCACTGCACTCCAGCCTGGACTCAAAAAGAAAATTCCAAGGCTAGACCCCACCACTGAGGTAGAAACTGGTTGGTGGGAAGGGTCAGGAAAGGGTATTTTAAAAGTCAGGTTTAGGTTAAGGGGTTTTTTTGTT
>NW_022437066.1:3778726-3804396 GCF_009761245.1 Sapajus apella | reverse complement strand
TTTTTTTTTTTTTTTTTTTTTTTTTGAGACGGAGTTTCGCTCTTGTTGCCCAGGCTGGAGTGCAATGGCGCGATCTCGGCTCACCGCAACCTCCGCCTCCCGGGTTCAGGCAATTCTCCTGCCTCAACCTCCTGAGTAGCTGGGATTACAGGCACGCGCCACCATGCCCAGCTAATTTTTTGTATTTTTAGTAGAGACGGGGTTTCACCATGTTGACCAGGATGGTCTCGATCTCTTGAGCTCGTGATCCACCCGCCTCGGCCTCCCAAAGTGCTGGGATTACAGGCGTGAGCCACCGCGCCCGGCCTTCTTTGTTTCTTTTACATGTTAATGTTTTTTGAGCCCCAGGGTGGGGTGGGGTGGGCCTGAGCTGGGAGGGGTTGAGCTCCTTTTGTAAGACGGCTTGTCTGCTGCGCCTTGCGGGAGGGTGTTTCAGGCATCTAGAGTCACCTGGGTGAGTAGAGGGCTGACTGGAGCTGCCTGGCCCTCTGAGCTGTCTGTTCTGCTTCTGGTCCTCTGGTGTTTCACTTGGGTAGGGCATGGCCACACTTCACTCGGCTCTTGCCCTGACTTGGCTGTCTCACACTAGGACCTTTGCAGCGGACTTCGCAGCTTTTTGCTTGGATTTCCTTAGCTCCTCCCTCTCCCTGTACTTGTCCAGCGTTCCAGGGAGAAGGCAGCAGCTGGGTTAAATTGCCATGGCCGGGTTGCACTAATGACAAGCACCACGTAGCGGGTATTTACGGAGGATTGGCTTTGTACTGGCACTTTGTACCCTGGGCAGCACTACAGGGCGTGCCCCTCCCCTTCCCCACTCGTGTATGTGTGTGTGTGTGTTGCGACGCTCAGGCTTTAGATGCAGCATGATCCATCCTTGCCCAGGGAATCTTTGCTGCAGGTGAAATGGATCTGTGGCCGCACCTGTTCTCTGTAAAGCGGGTGTTGTAGTTTCTCTACCTTCCTCTTTCGTGAAGACTTTGAGACGTGCTCTTTTTGATGCCTTCCATTTCACTTTAAGGTTGCAAGCAGCCTTGCAAGATTTCGGTTTCAAGCTCCAAGCTAGAATGTACAGTGTGTAAGCTCGTTAGGTGGATGGTAGTGCCAGCTTCCAGGATTCTGATGGCCAGTGGTATTTGCAAGCATGTCTCAGTGGCTTTCTTTAATAATGCTATGCCTCTTTTCAGAATAATCTGTTGTGTTTTTATGAGATGTATTCAAGTAATGGATCTATTCTCGCGATAGAGGAAACTAGCTGCTTACTGGACAGATTTTGGGTAATTTTTATCGTCAAGCTGAAACCGGTTGAACTGCAGTCTTTTTTCATTCCCCTGCAGTGTCGGTCTTGCTCGTAGAATATCACTGGTGTACTTGAGGCTGCTTTTCCAGAAGGCAGGATGTGGGAATTCCAGCAGGCAGAGCTGGCTTCAGCTCCTCTCTTCGCAGGGTTTTGTAGGTCCTCACTGGGGGCGAGGCCTGTGAGCTGTTAGCATTCTGGAAGGCAGCCTCGTGCCTGCAGCCTGTGCATGGAGGCACCGGAGCCCACCCTTGAGGCTCAGACCGCTGGGTGCCTGCACTTGTGCCTTCAAGCACTGCTGTGAACGTGATTGCATCACTGGATGCATTTTAGGATTTGGCTGTGCTCCCAAACTTCTGCACCCTGAAGCCGTCTTCTGTCATTTGGCATGTTAGCTTACTGTCAGGAAACCTTTTGCTGTTCCTTTTATAATGTGTCCAGGGCTTTTTTTTTTTTTTGAGACAGTTTCACTCTTGTTGCCCAGGCTGGAGTGCAATGGCATGATCTCGGCCCACTGCACCCTCCGCCTCCCAGTTCAAGTAATTCTCCTGCCTCAGCCTCCTGGGATTACAGGCACATGCCACCATGCCTGGCTAATTTTTTTTGTATTTTTAGTAGAGTCGGGGTTTCACCATATTGGCCAGTCTGGTCTCAAACTCCTGACCTCGTGATTCGCCTGCCTCAGCCTCCCAAAGTGCTGGGATTATAGGCCTGAACCACCATGCCCAGCCATATCCAGGGCTCTTTGAAGAAAATTGCATTTTGTTTGCACAAACTGCTGCATTCCTACAGACTTCTGGATAACAGAATAGGAAGCACCTTGAGGGTGGGGTCTTTGATGATTACAAAAGTGGAATGGTTTGTTTGCTACAGGGCTCAATTGGTAGTCAAATGTTTTTCTTTAAATCCTTTTTCCTGAAAATCCACTTTTAAAAATACGGTTTGTTTCTTGGCCTTGGCCCCCTGTTCTGCGTCGTGCTCAGCAGACTGCCTCTGTCACTGGGACCCTCCATCCACATCCCCTGTGTGACCAGCGTTAGAGCCATGGCAACGGAGGAGAAGAAGCCTGAGACCGAGGCCGCCAGAGCACAGCCGACCCCTTCGTCATCTGCCACTCAGAGCAAGGTGCGTGCCCAGGAGCCCTGTGGGTGTTTTGGGGGGCAAATAACGCTTAGCGATTCTTGGAAACATTTCACACTCCTAAGTCTAGCCTTCCCTACTCAGTTAAAGGTCACTGCTAATTTTTATTTCCTGACCACATACCTAACGAATGCTTGTGACCTGCTGTGTCAGGGATCCCAAACCTGTCACCTGGAGGAGGGAGGCTTTATCAAAAATACAGATCCTTGGTCCTGATTGTAAGAGTCTCTGTAGGACCCAGAAAACATCTCTTCATAATTGCCCCCACCCTGGCTGTGACCTGACGCCCAGGCAGAGACGCCCTCTTGTAGACCTTTAGCAAAGGGAGCGGGGCCTCAGGTGTGTTTGGGGCAGGTCGGGGGTGGGGCACGCTGGACCAAGGTCAGGGCTGGAGGGGCCTCCTGTGCTGTAGCAGGATCAGAGGTGGGTTTGAGGTGGGGTTGTGCCTTGAGGGGGCCTCAGACGTTTCTGGCTCGGCTGGTGCTGTTGGTACTGAGGTCTTAGGGGGAAGTAGTGGGCTCAGATTTAGATCTATTCCGTTTGAAAAGTGACGCCACATAGAAATTGATGGAAGGCACTGGTCATGTGGTTTTGGACCTATAAAGATCTGAGCTGAATCCAAACTGGTCACAAGTGGAACGCACAGTGGTGGTGACTTTTTGCTGACTGATCTCTCCCAACAGCCTACACCCGTGAAGCCAAACTATGCTCTCAAGTTTACACTTGCTGGCCACACCAAAGCGGTGTCCTCCGTGAAATTCAGCCCGAATGGAGAGTGGCTGGCGAGTTCATGTACGTAGCACTGAGGCCCTCAGCTGCTGGAGGAGGCGGTCTGAGCCGCAGACCAGAAACCATGGAGGGCGGCGTGCTTCCTCACCTCCTGCTCCGGGCCGCAGCGAGGGAGGAGAAGGGGGTTGGTCACCTCTGGCACGTGGCTGCACTGAATGGGTTTTGAGCCGTGGGGTTCATGCTGATGACCAGGGACTCGTGGGAAAAGCCCAGACTTTGGACTCTGGATGACTGGACAACCGTGGCCTGCTTCTAGCCTCAGATCCTTTTGTTTTCTTTCAGCTGCTGACAAACTCATTAAAATTTGGGGCGCATACGATGGGAAATTTGAGAAAACCATATCTGGTCACAAGCTGGTAGGTTTCAGCCCTGTGCGGCGAAGTTGACTGAACAGTGTAGCTCCAGTGAGCAAGTGGTCAGGGCCGTTTTGAGAACGGTGGGTTCAGGTTTAAGTTTTTCCCCCCTTTTTTCTTCTCTCTTTTTTTTTTTGGATGGGGTCTCCCTCTGTTCCCAGCTGGAGTGTGGTGGCGGCATGATCTCAGCTCACTGCAATCTCCACCTTCTGCGTTCAGGCGATTCTCCTGCTTCAACCTTCTGAGTAGCTGGGACTACAGGCGTGTGCCACCACACCCAGCCAATTTTTGTATTTTTAGTTGAGACAGGGTTTCATCATGTCGGCCAGGATGGTCTCGATCTCTTGACCTCGTGATCCACCCTCCTTGGCCTCCCAAATATTCTATTTAACACCAAATACACTTGACTTCCCCGGATGAGTGTCTGTGGGGCTGGCAGAGCTGCAGAAAGCCTGCTGTTTTCCTCCCTTGCAGTGTGTCTTTTGTAAGGTTAACGAGTAAGAGGATTTCCCGAGGGCAATGGGGATGTTTGGGATTTTGCCCACAGGTCCTATTCTGTCCTCTTCCTGCCCAAGTTACTCTGTCCAAGTTACTGACCCTGTTTTTTCTCCCCAAGGGAATATCCGATGTAGCCTGGTCGTCAGATTCTAACCTTCTTGTTTCCGCCTCAGATGACAAAACCCTGAAGATATGGGACGTGAGTTCGGTAAGCAACACTCAGTGCTCCTCTCCAGGGAAGACTGGCTGCAGGGGCACGGGCGTCCGGGCAGGGTGGGTGGGTGGAGACTGAGTGGACTTGGGGATTAGCCAATCACTGGTGGGTGGGCGGGCATGCTCTGAGCTGTCAGGCATTGATGACTGTGATCTGATGCTGTTGTTTCCAGAAAGATCCACTGGAATAATCCCAGTAATACTCTGTTTTAGGGAAAGTGTCTAAAAACTCTGAAGGGACACAGTAATTATGTCTTTTGCTGTAACTTCAACCCCCAGTCCAACCTTATTGTCTCAGGATCCGTAAGTGTGGCCGGGTGTCTTCCCCGAGGGCGGTTGTGTCAGATGTGGGAGGGCTGGTGAATTTGGTTGTAGCAACCATGGAGAAGGCAGGTAGGCCCTGCGTCTCTTCTGTGCTGCTTGTGGGGCGGAGGGGCTGGGAGGTCTTGGGTTCTGGGGAGGCTTGTCTCCTCTCTCTTCCCTGTAAACATCACTCTAACCTCTTCTTTTTATTTAGTTTGATGAAAGTGTGAGGATATGGGATGTGAAAACAGGGAAGTGCCTCAAGACTTTGCCAGCTCACTCGGATCCAGTCTCGGCCGTAAGTTGCAGTGACACAGATGGGGTGGTGTTGGCAGTGCGTCCCTCTGACACTGGATGTGGCCAGCTGTCTCCCTGGTGGACATAAGCCTGGGTGTGGCCTGTGCCTAACTGATTCCTGCTGTTATGCCGTTATGCCGAAGTCGAAAGCAATCAGGCTGGAGGCTGGGACCTGAGAGATTAGTCCTGTGTGTAGCGGAGGGGTGGCAAGGGGGTGGTGAAGTGTCAGTCGTGTGCCCTGTGGTGAATACCAAGGGGCCCTTCTAGCAGGCTGTTGGGGCGGTGGCTACAAGCATTCAGGGGGCAGTATACTTTGAACGGATGCATGGGACAAGAAGGGTACAGGCAGGGAAGGGCACTGGGAGTGGGAGCAGGGGTGAAGTGTGAGTTCTGAGTGGAATTAGCTTTGACTGGGTGGGCAGGGATGACCCAGTCCTATGGGAACTGTTGGAAGCTGGAACCCTCTGAAGAACAGGCTCTACACAGGGACATGTCCTGCCATTTTGCTGTTGCCATGCCACTGTGCAAAACAGATGACCAAGAGGTTGGGCGTGGTGGATTGCTTGAGGTCAGAAGTTTGATACCAGCCTGGCCAACATAGTGAAATCTCGTCTACTAAAAATAAAAAAAATTAACCAGGCAGGGTGGTGGGTGCATGTAATCTCAGCTACTGGGGAGGCTAAGGCTGGAGCGTCTCTTCAATTCGGGAGGCGGAGGTTGCAGTGAGCTGAGAATGTGCCACTGCACTCCAGCCTTAGCAACAAATGCCCTAGAGTTAAACTACGCAGTATCATAAACTACTCCATTTCACAAAGTGGCCAGAAGGTTCTTCTGTTAACAAAGCACATGAGGTAGTTTCAGGGCCAAGCCTGCCCTTCACTGAGAAGCAGAAGGAGTGGTGGGTGCGTCACTCGTCCCATGCTGCCTGCCCATGTCCCTTTTACTTCCTGTTGTCTTGGCGGTGAAGGGGTTTAAGCATTTTTACCCTTGGAAGGCTTTACCCAAGTGAGATGGTGGGCAAAGCTCTGATGTGGACAGAACAGATAATGTATCAGGCTGAGGCGGGACCGCGGGCTCAGCCTCGCACACAGCCAGGCCACATGGCCCTCGAAGGCCCAGAGTCACTGCTCCGGGGAGGCTGTTTGCTGTGGGGATGGCGCCATGTGGCCCTGTGCATGCCACTGTGTGCTCGCAGGCAGCCTCTTGGTGTCAGTCCCCTGTCCTCTGGGGGCACCTTGGGTCACAGCAGAGCCACTTTCAGACTGGGATTGACAAATGAGCACTTGTGAAGTCATCTGAGAAAGGGGTTCATCTGGTGGCCTTGGAGTTGGAAGAAAGAATTCTGTGAGCATCCTAGTGGCCAGAGAGCTGCATGTGGGACTCGTAGGTGATGGGTAGGATCTTTCTCCTGCAAAAGTGGTGGTGTTCATTAAGAACAAACCAAACCAGGGTGAGTGCCGTGCCTCCCACCTGTGACTCCAGCACTGTGGGAAGCTGAGGGAGGAGGATCCTTGGAGACCAGGAGTTTGAGACCAGCCTGCACAGCACAGTGAGACCCCGTCTCTGTACAAAAAGCAAAAAATTAGCCAGGCAAGGTGGTGTGAGCCTGCAGTCCCAGCTACTTGGGAGGACAGGGTGGGAGGATTGCTTGGGCCCGGGAGTTTGAGGCTGCGGTGATCAAGATCACACCACTGCACTCCAGCCTGGATGAAAGAGTGAGACCTCGTACCTTAGAAAAGAAACTAAAAGGGTGAGCAAATGTAGGAGGTAGAATACCAGTCCCCTGAGCCGCCTCTGGAGTCAGCTGCCAGGAGATGAAGTCTGCCCCTCTGTGGTCATCTGCTTTGTTTTTCAGGTGTGTAGTTTCCAGGGTGGCTCATTCCTGTCCTGTAAATAACTGGTACTGCACCACAGCTGCTGCTCTGCAGCTGCCTCCACTGCAGAGAGGTTTTGGGACTTTTTTTTTTTTTGAGATGGCGTCTCGCTCTGTTGCGCAGGCTGGAGTGCAGTGGTACGATCTTCGCTCACTGCAGCCTCTACCTCCTGGGTTCAAGCGGTTCTTCTGACTCAGCCTCCCAAATAGCTGGGATTGATTATAGGTGCCCACTACCACGCCTAGCTAATTCTGTATTTTTAGTACATGTGGGGATTCAGCACGTTGGCCAGGCTGGTCTTGATCTCCTCCCAAAGTGCTGGGATTACAGACATGAGCCGCTGCGCTGGGTCTGGGCCACTTTTGATGTCTGCGCACATCTGTGTCCTTGGACTGCTGGTGTGGGCCTGCTGTGTGAGCAGGGACTGCCTGTCACCTCTCAGTGGGTGCTTATGTGTAATGCTCACAGGCAGAGGGATCCTGTTTGCACGACTTCGGCGCATCTGAGGCAGTTTCTGCAGGATGGCCTTGGAAGGGCAAATGCAGCAGTCAGGGGATGTTTAGCTTTTTCACGGGTACATTTTGGAGCCTTAGGGACTTTGAGGCATGTGGCCCCCTGCTTACTGCCCCCATCCCTGTCCTTCAATCCAGGTTTGCCCTCTCTGGCCGGGGCTCCTCGGCCGAGGGCTGCTGCTGACCCCCGTCATCCACAGCCCTCACATCCTTGTTGAACCTGAGACCTGTGTTTTTCTTGCCCTTGAGCTTCTGCTAGTGCTTGTCTGCCCAAGTCGGCTCCACAGAGCACTTGGGGTGCTCCTCTGCTAGGGGTCTTGCCATCCCCAGCTGGGTTTTGACTGGTTGCCTTATCTATTTCTTAACTATTTCTTTTTTTCTTGAGACAGGCTCTCTCTCAGTCACCCAGGCTGGAGTGCAGTGGCACGATCTTGGCTCACTGCAACCTCTGACTCATGGGTTCAAGTGATTCTCCTGTCTCAGCTTCCTGAGTAGCTGAGACTACTAACACACCCGACTAAGTTTTGTATTTTTTGTAGAGACAGGGTTTTGCCATCTTGGCCAGGCTGGTCTCCAATTCCCGGCCTCAAGTGATCCACCCGCCTCGCCCTCCCAAAGTGCTTAGGTTACAGATGTGAGCCACCGTGAGACCAAGACCGGCCTGCCTTATCTAGTTCTCCCTAGCACTTAACTTTTCTGGCAGCCTGATGCTGGAATGCAGGGGATGGGCTGTGTTGCCCTTGCGCCTCAGTGTGGGTGGGATGGCAGAGCCGGGCCCTGTTTGCCAGTGGGTAGTGTTTGGATGTGGTTAAGAAGCTGAACAAAGCAAAGCATGGAGTCGGCCTTGTGAGCTTCGGGGATTTGAGTTGACTCACTACCATCCAACGGAATGGTCTTGATAAAAGACTGTTGTGCAGATTTAAAGGCAGGGTAAATGTGGTTAGATTGATCACTGTGAGTTAGAAAAGCACTTTGAGAGGCTGCTCACCAGATGATTACAGTGGAGCAGCTGGCCCAGCAGGAGCAGCCTGTCAGCAGAAACAAGTACTCCCCCCTCTGCGTCTGCTGGAGAATGTCTTCCAGGGCTGCCGCACCCACATGCCCAGCACGGAGGCTGCCAGCTGCACGGTGACCCAGAGCTGAGGGCTGTGCAAGGTACTTGCAGGTTTCATAGACCTGGTATAAAAAAAGAATATCAAGTGTCTTGTAATAACTTCTCGTGTTGATTGTGTTGAAATGATGTTTTAGATACGTTGGGTTTTGCGCTATCAAACTAGTTTCACCTGTCTTTTAAGTTTTTCTCATGTAGCTGCTAGAACAGTTATGGTGGCACGTGGCTGGCGGGCCCTTGCAGAGTCTAGCCTAGTGCTTCTCTGGGCGCAGCAGCAGGCAGCATGCCCGGCGACCTGTTCGAAATTCATGTTCTTGGGCCCCGGCCTGGACTGGTCACATCAGAAGCCCTGGGGTTGGGGCCTAGTGGTCTCCGCTGTACCTGCTTGAAAGTGCCTCTGATGCATGTGGATTTGCCTCTGGGGACACACGGCAACGTCTGGAGGCTCAAATAAAAATGATAGAAATTTATGACGAACCTCTGACTCCTGACATGGTGGATTTTGAATCCATTTGTTCTAAGATTCAGTTGGAAAAAAAGAAAGGAAAAACCCAAGCAGATCAGTTATAAGAAAGGGATTGTTGTTAGCTAGCAGTGTCTTTTTTTTAAGGAATTAACAGTCTTTATTGGGCTGAGACCAGGAGTCTGTGGGTCTTGAGGACCGCTGTGTATTGTCAGCTTTCTTCTCCACGGCCTGTTTCTGTAGCCTCATGCGCTGTTTCTTCTACTGGTACTGGATCTTGGCTTCTCTTTGACTTTGTATCATTTCATTTTATTACTATTAAGCTAGGGGAAATGATTTTTAACTGTAATAACCCTGTCAAGCTGTCCTCACAGCAGGGCAGATAGACAGAAGCTGCTGCTCTTTGTATGAGGCCGTGTGGGACTTTGTTGGTTGTGTTTGTTTCTTTGCAACAATATATCTTGGCCGGGTGCGTTGGCTCACACCTGTAATCCCAGCACTTTAGGAGGCCGAGGTGGGCGGATCACAAGGTCAGGAGTTCGAGACCAGCCTGGCCAACATGGTGACACTCCATCTCTAATAAAAATACAGATATTAGCCGGGCGTGGTGGCGGGTGCCTGTGATCCCAGCTACTCAGGAGGCTGAGGCAATCTCTTGAACCCGGGAGGTGGAGGTTGCAGTGAGCTGAGATTGTGATACTGCACTCCAGCCTGGGCGGCACACTAAAGAAAACAATCAAAGAACAACAACAACAAAATAAAACAGTAACAAACACCTCAGCTTTTTTTTGAGAGCAGGTGAGAAGCGGTCGTGCCCACGACTTGAAAGTAAGGTTTTGTCTCTTCCCCCTCCTCCATTCTTAGGTTCACTTCAATCGTGATGGATCCTTGATAGTTTCCAGTAGCTATGATGGTCTCTGGTAAGTGAAAGCATTTTACTTTATTAATCAGTGAGTACTCACTGAGGGTCAGCTCTTGTACTATTCTTGCATCTGGGGGTACAGCAGTGACAAAAGACCCAAGTCCTTAACTTCTGAAGCTTCTCTGCTGGCCACACTGCAGACACGTCAGCAGATACACACAGCAGTTTCAGGGTTGACAGCACAGGTGATGGGGCGGTGGATGTGGCTGTCATTAGGGTGGGTCAGGGAGGGCCTCCTCCATCAGACTTCAGCTCCATGTAGACACTGACATGTGCACTTCACACGCTCATGGAGAATGGGTGTTTGAACCCCTTGAGAGGAAAGCTGTGCAGATCCGGGAGGATGTTGTGTGCTGCCGTGCCTGGTGAGGAAGTGTCACCATCCCGGGCAGGTGAACCTGAGCAGATGACAGCATAGAGAAGGGCAGGGGGAAGAGGGATGGCCTCAGCAGAAAGCGTACCTAGGTCTCAGCAGGCGTTGTTTGTAGCACTGGGGCTTGGTAATCTCGGTGTCCAGCACTCCTCAGGAGACAGGGCAGTGGGGCGGCAGATGTGAACTCAGTGAAATGTCTGGTGGGAGCATGTGGCGGGAGGGGAGTGTTTAGACCGCGTTTTGGATGTGGGGTGGACAGCATCATAACTTGTTCAGATTGGTCACTAGGAAGGAGGGGGACAGTGGCAGCTACTGGCTGAATTGAAGACCTTACCAGGACTTCCTGCAGGGAACCCTCAGGTGGACACGCACACTCGAAATCGGTTTCCCAATCTGACTGCAGTGACTGTTGGCAAGGGGTCCCCAGGGGTCCCAGCTGTAGTCGCCATGCATGGTCCCCTCATCGGTCTTGAGTAGACGGGTCTGGTGGGAGAGGGTCGGAGTCAGAGCTGCACCTGACCCCCAGCCTTCCCATGGGCCCTACAGCGCACACTTCCCGGCCATTACCTTGCCAGGCTCAAGCTGCAGTCCAGCACTGATGGCGTTTGGGGCTGAGGTCACTGGGATGTGCTGTGGCAAAAATGAAGTCACCTGGAGCCTCACATTGGCTAGTAGTGGCCATGGTTAAAGCCATGGATTACACTTGACCGTTTAGCAGCTTGTTATAAGGGGTACAATTTGGGAACAGCCAGAGGGAAGGGGTGTACAGGGTGAGCTATGGAGGAGCATGGAGCTGCCAGGGCCTCTTTGGTGCCACCCTCCCGGCCCCTCCGTGTGTGTGTGTCACCAACAGGCAAGTGAGCACAGACAGTCTCAGAGTTACTCATGGACCCAGCTCCAAGAACTTTTTAAAGAAATCGGAAGTATGCCAAGGAAATCAGGGAAATGGGAACAAATGAGGACACTGATGAAATTAGGTGTGTTCTTTGATGAGACTGGCCGTTAAGACCTTTTACGCCCATGATGTAAAAAGCAAAATAAACCCGATTAGAAATAGGAAGTGGGTGGAAACACTGCAGGAGGAAGAAGCTCGTCCAGGCTGAGTGCCTCAGGCTGCAGCAGCAAGGCTCGTCCACATTCTAAAGGGACCCAAGCCATGGCGTCTGGAGGGACCCAAGGCATGGCGTCTAAAGGGACCCAAGGCATGGCGTCTGGAGGGACCAGCCACTGCCGAAGAGGCCGGAAAAAGGGATTGAAGGCCTAAAAATAACATCGTTCCCTGTGACCTTATACTCGAATCCAGTTAAATATCGAACTGCTAAGCTTATCCAAACTTTTCCAGATCACAGACAGGAGGGAGCTCCCTGGTTCATTTCTTTGGGTTTAGCATGACCTCGCTACCTAAGCTTTGATTACTGGTCCCAAAGGAAAACCAGAGAGGGCAACTCACTAGTGAATACTGCTGCCAGGGTTCCAGAGGAAGTAGTAGGCCTCTGAGCCTCATGCACAAAAAGGAATTTCCACAGCCAAGTAGTGCAGTATTCGTTATTAAGTAATGAAAGGGTTATAACACAGACATCAGGAACCCATTATCTAGTTGTACCAACAGACGAACGGTGTTAAAGGTCCCTGTGGGTAGAGGTCCACCCTTTAGCAAGATAGACCAGTATTGTTGACTACTTGCTGGTAACTAGTAATTTTCATCATATGTGGTGACACACTAAAACTATTTCTGTGAAAATCAGAAGCGAGACAGGCATGCCTGTTTCCTGTGGTACTCAGCATTGTTGGGAGTTTCTAGCTAATGTAAGAAAATGAAAATAATAGTCGTATGCAAATTGAATAGAGATACACATTTTTGTAGATATGGGCCGGGTGCAGTGGCTCACGCCTATAATCCTAGCACTTTGTAAGGACAAGGTGGGTAGATAATGTGGTCAGGAGTTCGAAACCAGCCTGGCTAGCATGGTGAAACCCTGTCTCTACCAGAAATACAAAAATCAGCCGGGCATGTAGTCCTAGCTACTCTGGAGGCTGGGGGAGGAGAATCACTTGAACCTGGGAGGTGGAGTTTTTTGTGAGCTGAGGTCCTACCACTGCATTCCAGTCTGGACCACAGAGCAAGATTCCATCTTAAAAAAAAAAAATAAAAAAAATGTAGAAGCCACCGACATGGTGCTTTTCAAACATTTAACCCTTTGTCATGGGCACTGTCAGCCTTGCTTTTGAGGCAGGGACACACGTCCCTCAGTTGGTGAGCATAGGACCCAGACCCCGCGTCAGCTCTGGAGTCCGGGCCTGGAACCCCAGCCTGCTGGCTACATGGTGTGATCTCGCCTTTAGTGCCATCAGGGCTTGAAAATGGACTGTTTATCTTTATACTGGGAATTGCCAGTTAGAAGACAGGAAAAATGTTCCCAGTTTAACAGTGACAAAAATGCTAAGATGTTTAGGAATGCAGCCACTGAGAAAGAGCAGGACTTGTGGAGGACATGCGAAGTGGAACTGAAAGGACACTCGTGGTGTGAGGTTAGGAGACCAGGCCCTCGTGGCCCGGGCAGCTCCGGGAGAGGCCCTGTGGGTGCTTATGGAGCTGGAGGCAGTGAATTGAAGATCCATGGGATGCAGGACGGCACTGTTGCTGAGAGAACTGAGAAGATGCAGAGTTGGGAGGAGAGTTGCCGCTCTGGGTTTTAACACCCTGAAGCGGCTGAGGTCCAGTGTGGTCCAGTCTGGGATAACTGAAGTGTGGGCGGAACAGGATGGGGGTGTGCAGAGTGGGGTGCACTGGGGCCCTGCAGAGGCCGGCTTATCCATGGGTGAGAGATGGAGGGATCGTGCATGGCGGCCATGGAGTCTTGGGCTTGAGGAACAGCTTGTCCGCGTCTGTCCCAAGCCTGTGCCCTGCTGCTGGCATCCATGCGGTGGAAGTGTGGGTGCTAACGGCAGGCTCTGCTTCCAGAATGTGTCTGTATGGGCAGAAATCACGGAAACCCTGGACCTGGAACAGTGTAAACGCCTGGCCCACCCCTTCTGGGAGTAGTCCAGAAGACCGCTTACAGTACTTTTACATTTTTATCTAACAGAAAGCCCCCCTCCCTGCTTGCTCGTGTGTGGCAGGAGAAGCCCTGGGCTGTGGCGCCCTTCTCCTTGGCCAGGGAGGTGGAGAGAGCGACAGGCTTCCCCTGTGTTGGGGTAAACCACGGCTTGGGGAGAGCTCCAGCGGTCCCCACACACGGTCTGTGCGTGTGTGGCGTGTGTGGCCTGTTTCTGTTTGTGTGTATAGTGCTTAGCCTTTGTCCCTAGAATAGAAGAGAATGACCGTTAAATGGGTGAAGCATAACTTTTAAAAAAACACATCAGGAAAGGAGTGCTTGGCCTGAAACTGCGATCTGACTTCCAGCAGCCGTCCGTGATCCTAACTTGCCTGCTTACACTTCTTTGTTCTCTTTGCTTTGAAGTCGCATCTGGGACACCGCCTCTGGCCAGTGCCTGAAGACACTCATCGGTGAGTGCGGCTCTTGCCCTGCTGTGTTCCCTGCCCCTGGTCCTCACTAGCTTATCATCCTCCCTCTGCCCTGGGCCTGCCCCTGCGGGAGGAACCTTCCTCCTTGTCCGACCCTTCCCGCCAGCTCCTTCTGACCGCTTGGTGGCTCTGTTGCTCCTTCGAGTGAAATGTTCCTGCCGTGGCCTTTCTTCTCTTGGGCCAGTCTGGAGCTCCTCAGCCTGTGCTGTCGGGCCTCACCCCTGGCCACTCAATGGCGTCCTCTGGGCACCCCCATCGCCTCCTGGCTTCAGGCCACTGCTCGGATTGTTCCTTGAGTAGGTGGGGCTGAAGAGTAGGCGAGGCTGAGCGCCTGCCCTGATACACACCCATCTGCTGCTGGTGCTGCCGAGATGGATGGAGGTGCCCCGGAGGCACAGAGGACCCCACACCTGGGGGAGGAGGGGAAGGAGGGACATGGCGTGGCTTGGATGGGAAGGCCGGCTGCCGGGCAGGGTGTAGCCAGAGGGTCTGTGATGGCCGGGGTTTCAGCTGCCCTTGCAGGGCCTGCAGGAGGGGGTGGAAGGGTTTTCATCCGGGGGGGTGTTCATTTTTGAGAGGCCTAGGTTAGAAGCGCGGGATGGGCTGCCCCTTGAGGGGGGAGCTGGGTGGTGAGGATGGGGGGGTGGACCCACGTGTGGGGAGACGCCCCTTTTGTGCT
Organism: Sapajus apella; assembly: GCF_009761245.1. Lineage (NCBI taxonomy): Eukaryota > Metazoa > Chordata > Mammalia > Primates > Cebidae > Sapajus > Sapajus apella. The sequence continues at coordinate 3,790,049 of NW_022437066.1, read as the reverse complement.
CTTCTTCCCCTGCTCCCCCGGTCCTGTCTGTCGTAGCCTGCTGGGCCAACTGAGACCAAGCACCATAGACTGGGAGGTTTTCAGCGGCAGAAATGTGTTTCCCCAGAGTTCTGGAGGCTTTAGGAGGCCTCTCCTTGGCTTAGAGATGCTGCCTTACCCTGGCTTCACACCGGTGTCCCTGGTGCTTCCATATGTCCAAATGTCCTGTCGTAAGGACACCACCCTATGGGCCTCATTTTCACTTTGTCACCTCTGAGGCTCTGGAGGCCTGGACTTCAGCGTGAGTTCCCTCGCCGGGGTGGTCTTTGTAGCTTCCTGCCTTGTGGGGCCAGCCTTTGGCCATTCGTCCCTCCTGAGCAAGATCACACTGCCCCTGGTGTCCCCTGCCCGGGCCACCTGTGCTCAGCTATGTTCTTCACTGTTGTGTGAGTGCACATGACCCTCACGGCCACCCTGAGGGGAGGGGTGTCTTCCTCCTGCAGAGAGGCTCATTCACTAGCCCAGAGCTCCACAGCAAGCAGGTGCAGGGACCAGGATTCGTGCCTAGGCACAGGTGGTTTTGTGTGCCCCTAAGCCAAGGGCGGGGGATGGAGGGGTCGCTGTGTAGCAGTTTTTCCATCGACGTCTCCTCAGGTCTAGCGAGTTAGACTGTCGAAGGACTGAGGCAGGTGGGCTGATGCGTTCTCCATGATGCTCTGTCTAGGCAGCCTGGGTTAGGCATGTTGGGCACTTGCCATCAGCTGCATTAAGGGAGCCTGGCCCCCTGGCCTTTGCTGTGACCTCGGCTTGCCTGGCTGTGTGTTGCAGTGTGGCCCTGCATGGCCTCACAGCGCCTCCCGTGCCTTTTCAGTGTGTGTGACCGGGCTGAGGGAGCGGAGAAGGCGGGTGCCTGGCGAGGCCGGGCGTCCCCATGGTGGTAATGCCGAGGGCCGCGTCCTCCCCGGTGCTCGGGACACACCAGTGCCTGCACACGCGCGGGGGCTCTGACAGGGCCCAGGGATGGGGCCTACACCGGGCACACTTTCCTTGGGATTCCCTTCTCACCCAGGTGAGGGGAAACGCCTTCCTCCCGTTGTGAGGGCTCTGGGGTTGTCACCTCCTGGAAACTCTGACTTTTTCAGCTCTGTGAGAAAGAACAGCCCTGCTCTGTCCCCAGGGCTGTGGGTCCAGCTGATAGGCCTGAGCATTAGCTGTGGGTGTGCAGCAAACAAGTTGGTCTTGCAGGCACGAATGCCCCTTGCTTCAGTGACTTCTTAAAGGAGAATTTCCGAGGCTGCTGGTGGAGTCATCCTGTGTTGAGCTGTGGATTCTCCAGTCACTTCCATCCCCTGTGAGGCAGGCGATGCCTGAGAGTGCCCACGGCCCAGTGCCCGAGGAGGCCTGTGTTTCTAAAGTCCTGGTGTCGAGGGACCCCCCAGAGCATGGGTTTGTGGTGTCAAGAACCTGCTCACGGCTGGTGCGAGGTGGCTAGGCCACCCTTTGGGGCGCCGAGGGGTGGTGCTGCTGGCACAGGTGGTGGCAGCCTCACCAAGATGTCATGCATGGGTGACGGGGAGCGGACACCTCCTGTCCCTGCCCAGTTGTCGGTGCCCGCCCTGTGTCACCTGTCTGTTTTTATTGCAGATGATGACAACCCCCCAGTGTCTTTTGTGAAGTTCTCCCCGAACGGCAAATACATCCTGGCGGCCACGCTGGACAAGTGAGTGCTGCATGGGGCCGTGGGGATGGGCGGGTGGCCTCCCCAACCAGAGACGCCAGTGCGAGCCTTCGGAGAGCACGTTGTGGGCTTGGTACGGGGTCCAGGCTCCTGCCGGAGCTTCAGCTTCTGGGGAGTGGGCTGTTAGGCAGGAGGGCAGGCCCCTGCCCGTCCTTTCCTGAGGCTGAACCTTAGGTCCGACTAAAGGAGGAATTGAGGTCAGTTTTCTGGTTGAGCGACTATGTGGCCGTGGCCGTGGCCTGGGCAGGCCAGGGGCCGCCAAGGCCGTTTCTGGTTCTGACCTCTGAGCGCCTTGATCTTACCTCTCAAAAAGCCAACGCCCTCCTGGGCTGTTCCTTCCCATGTGCGCACATTCAGCCCTGTGGCTCCCAGCCTTGGCCCCAGTCCTCTGAGGACTGTGTGGTTGGGTGGTAAAACCTGTTCTGGATGTTTCCAGAATCAAGAGAACTTCCTCACCCCTTTGAGGATGACCGAGTCAGGGATGATAGCACCCATCAGCTTCCTGTTAAAGTCTCTCTTGGAACTACAAATACTTGAGGCTCTCAGGCCATCAAGTCGCTGGACTTCGGGCCTGAGGGGCTCCTCACCCTGAAGGAGAAGGGGGTTCCACCCCTGCTGCTTTGCAGCTGGCACTGGTGGTGCCATGACGTGGAGGCTGCAGAGCTGGGTGTGGGGACAGGAGGGCCGCGTCTGGACATGCCCCCCCTCTTTCTGTCTTGCAGCACGCTGAAGCTCTGGGACTACAGCAAGGGGAAGGTGAGCGCCCGCCAGCGTGGGCCCGGGCTGGGGCCGTCCCGGGGTCATGCCTCTGGCAGGGCAGAGCTGGCCCTCGCGATGGCAAAGGAGGGGAGCTCAGAGAGCCATCTCCCCTGGGGTTTGGTGCGGATTCTTGAAAGACTTGGGTGTTTGTAGGGTGGCAGTCTGCGTTTTAAAGCTTTGATCGTGTGGGTTTTGTGCTTGTACATATAGTATTTGTGTGCTTTTCAGAACTAAGTGTAGTCAGTGTTTTATAAAACACTTTGCTTAGAATGTAGAATCACCCCAAATCAAGGGGAACCACGACTCTGACCAGCCTGTCCCCTGCTGTTTCAGTGCCTCAAGACGTACACTGGGCACAAGAATGAGAAATACTGCATATTTGCCAATTTCTCTGTTACTGGCGGGAAGGTGAGTCTCCCGTAACCGAGAAGCGTCTTGCCCGTTCGTTCCCAGCTTCCTCACCCGAGAGGTCACGCCTATTTCAGGTTGCATTCTTCTCAAAGATGTTTTTCTGCACCCACAAAACGAATTTCCTGTGTTTGAACCAAGGTGTACTGCGGACGCCCTGTCCCGCTCGCTTCTGGGTCCACCTCCCTCACAGAGGCAGGCAGCCTGCTGTCGGGCGCTGCTGGCAGTGCTTAGCTGATACCTTCCGAGGGAGCAGGGACCCGGCAGGTGGAGCTCTGTGCACTCAGGGTGTCCCTGGGTGGATGCGCTGGCTCCGAGGCTGTCGCCCACCCGCCCCAGCAGAGAGGGGAGTGTGTTTTCCTGACACCCACCCTGGTCTCGATGCTGCTGTCTTAGACTAGGGGAGATTCTCAGCAGCACACACAGACTCAGAATAGGACGACCCGAAAAAACATCTTCCAGCCTGGAAGCCTCCCCTGGGGCAGGCAGGCACCCGGGTTCTCGGAATGAGGCCACTGGTGGGGTAGAGCAGGCGGGGCTGGCTCCCCTTGGAGAGGAAGCCTCATGCCTGGCGGGGGTGCGGGCAGGGCTTTTGGTTGGGTTCAGTGCTGCGGCCACCTGCGGGCTGGGCTTGGGGCCGGGTATAACCGGAGACTGTCCCTTCTGCACGCACGCGCTCTGACCTTTTCCTCGCCCTGACTGCCCTGCTTGTCCTTACCTAGTGGATTGTGTCTGGCTCGGAGGATAACCTTGTTTACATCTGGAACCTTCAGACGAAAGAGATTGTACAGAAATTACAAGGCCACACAGGTGAGCGCCTGTTTGTTTGGGGACAGTCCTTGCAAGTGAAGCGTGGTCTGCTTGGGTGCTGTCTGCCCTCTTCCTCCTCTGGCCCCATTTAGGAGCCGCTGCTAAGAGCTCTTGCCCAAGGCACAGAGCTGGTCAGGGCCACTGCCGACTCAGACCCAGGGCTCCTGGCTTGAACCCTGTTTCTTCCCATTCTGCCAGGCATTCTGGTCTGGAAGTGTGTGTGGCTCTGGGACTTGAGGTGGTGCAGCCTGTCCCACTGCACGGCCAGCTCTGTTTCCTGGGCCGAGGACAGTGAGGTCATCGCTGCCCCATTCTAGAGGCTCTGGCTCCTTTCAGGGATACCTGTTCCTCTCCCAGAGAGACCCCGGCTGCTCACAGCCAAGTGGGCCCCGTGGCAGTGCCAGTTCCCAAGCCACCTAGGTCGCTCCCTCCCCAGTCCCGGCTGCCCCCTCACTCACCCTCTGGCCCCTGCATTTCCATGTTCTCATCGGGCCAGTGACAGCAGGGGTGTGGAGCCCCTTTGGAAATCTGGGGCGGCACTTCTCCCTCCGTGCGAGCAGCTTCACCCAGCCTGCAAGTGTGCCGCCACCCAATGTCAGCTCTCACGCTCCACAGCGGGCCTAGGCCTTCCCCCGTGTCCTTGCCGGCATTCTGGGGTTTGCTTGGTTTACGTAGGAACTGTAAACCCTTTGATGTGGCTGACCTTGCACCAGCCTGTTAGATCTGACTGCCCCGCTTTGGGGGTGGACTTGTCCTTGCTGTGACAGAGCCAGCCCTGAGGGGACACTCTGGGGCTCAGCAGTAGTGGGAGGCGGTGAGAGTGGGCAGCTCAGGGTCCTGAGTGAAAGAGGATGTGGTCGACAAAGGACCGAGGACCTTGAGGGACGGTCTGACTGGGGTCCCCGCACGCCGGCCTCTTACCAGTCTTGCTGCCACGTTCCTCCCTGTGGGTGCCGAGCTGCTGCTGCTGCTGGGGACGTGGGGGAGTCCTGCTCTACAGGCGGGGTGGCTCTCCCTGCTGCCCTCCCCGCTATGTCACCCTGGTACCAGCTGCCGTTCCCTCGCCCCCCTCTCCTGGGCTCCCTGTGTTGACGGTAGGCAGCAGGTGCTCGCACTGAGACCTCCCGGGTGGTGTGCAGGCGCTACCAGCGTTTCTGGGGGACAGTGGAGCTCAGTCTGAGATGGTACCCACAACCCACGGCACAGGGACAGCTCGTCTCTGACTGTGTCTTTGTTTTCAGATGTTGTGATTTCAACAGCTTGTCACCCAACAGAAAATATCATTGCCTCTGCTGCACTAGAAAATGACAAAACAATTAAACTGTGGAAGAGTGACTGCTAAGTCCCTTTGCTTCCGCGAGAGAGACTGTCAGGAAGTTGACCCGGATTGGCAAGAAACATGGTGTCTCAGAGCTGGTCCCCTGGGTCTGCGCCTGGGTCAGGACGGGGCTGGATGTGAGCCTCCTCTTGGAAGATGATTTGGCTGAGCGGAAGGTGTAGAGCACCGGAAGGTTCTAAAAGTTGCTGGTGACATTTCTTGCCAATTCTTCTAACACTGTCTAGGGAAAAGTTCCTAGCCTGTTGTGTGCAAAACAGTCAACACAAGTTTTTAATTTTTTATTACAAAAGGGTAAAGTTCAATTTATCATGCGTTGTGTTTTTTCAGTAAACATTCTGTATCTTTTTGATATTCATGACCCAGTGCACGCGTGGCTGGTCACCGCCACTGTGGCCCCGACAGCCGGCCGCCCCCCTTCTCTGCTGTGTAGCCGCCCCGGGCTGCGGCCCTGACTCCTGTCCCTGCCATAGCTGTTCCTGGTGTCCGCGTCTTTCTGGAAAGCACAGCGTCGTGTGGTGGTTTTCTGTGTAAAGAGCCTTTTGTGGCCCACGCACGGCAGCATGGTCATTGCACACGGCGCTTCTGTCTGTGTCACCAGTGTCCCTGCAACAAGAGCACCACAGACTAATAAAAAGGTGGGGTTTTGTGGACAGTTGTGGGAAATGCGTCCTTGTGCAGCGTGTCACTACGTGGCCGTCTTGGAGAAAGGCTCCCTTTCCCTCTCCGGGAAGGAAAGGAGGTGCCCTGGCTGGCCGCCTCTGCCGTCTGAAGACGCCTGCCCTGCAGCCTGTGCTCAGTGTTGCTGGGGAAGGGGCAGGGTTGGCAGCTGTTAGTCACAAAGGAGCCAAGCTCCTGATGGGCTCCTGTTGGGATGTTGGGGACACCTGTGGCATGGGAAGGCTCCAGGTCAGATGCCAGTGGGACTAACGTGCCTCGTGAGGGCCGCAGAGCCAGTGCTGCCCCACGGCTTCCCGTCTCCCGGCAGCCCCAGGAGCGGCTCCTCAAGGGATTGGGTGCTAAGCGGGAGCCTTGCCATCCCAGCCCTCGCCCACTGGAGCCCTCGCCCGCCCGCCCGCCTCTGCTCCTGGCCGCGCGGCTTCCCGGTGCCCATCTGCACAACGGTTTACGGCGGAGGCTGAAACCTGAGCCTGTCTGTGGAGACCTTTGTGGTGGGGGCTGCCATGCACGGTGAGGGCAGAGCGGGTGGCCAAGGGCACAGGTGCCTAGGTCTGTCCCGTGGGGCAGGGCTTTGGGGCAGGGTGGTCTGTGGTGCTCCAGGAAGCCAGCCCGGGTCCTGGGTCTGCAAATGGCCCTGGCCCCAGAGCCCAGCCAGCTCTGCCTCTGTCAGGCTGGAGTTCTGAGTGAGTCCTCCAGGTTTGCGGTTGCACCGGCCCAGGGAGGAGGTGGGGGCTTGTCAGGTGGGCTCTCCTGGGGGTCCTCTAGTGGCAGAGGTGAAGGGGGGATTACCTGGGCATCTGGAGATGCCTGTCCCACGGTCTCCCTTGCCCCTCTTTCTGATGAGGCGTACAGATGAGGGACCTGGGCTAAGACGTGAGCTGCCACAATGAAATGGTTTGATTTTTGTCTTTGACGCTCAGGGTCTGGGCACCCCGCATTTGCCGCCTGTTGTGACAGACTTGGGGAGCTCCACCTGCAGCTGCCCTGCTGTGGGGCACCCCAGGGGCAGTGGGACTCCTGCAATCTCGTTCTGGGAGGAAGAGCCCACTCCGGGGAGGGCTGTGCTGTGCTGAGTGCTGTATCCCTGAATATAGTTTATTTTTTCTACCTTTGAATTCTGTTGTAGATTTATGTAAAAATACATTCTTTTTGAAAATAAAAATTTTCATGTCTTCTAATTTTGTCCTGTGAGAATTTCTTAAAACGTAGCTGTCGGTGGGGTGGGAGGGCAGCCACCCTGTGGCTTTGTCCCTGGCGGTGGGGTGGCATCTGGTGTACCAGCTTGCCCTGCGGACAGTCCTTAGGGTTTTTACAGTAGCCTTAGGAACGTCATCTGTTTCTGCTAATAATGTCCATGTTTTGTATTGAAGTTCAGCTCTTCGGTATATACCTGTGTGCTAATTATTGACAGTGGTAGGCAGGTAGGCAGAGTCGAAGGGCGCTCCTCCAAAGTCCTGCTGCCACCACCGTGCTGGGGAGGCTCTTCTAGGGCATGCGCTACGAGCAGGAGCTTGCAGATGCTCAGAGGGCGGCGCCCCCAGGTTCCTGTTGCTGCCGCAGGGACTCACCACTGTTCCGTGGCTGCTCCCGTCATTGTACAAATCCCAGACGTTTCACCGTGTAAGTGGTGAACACGTGGTATCTCAGAGATAATCCTCCAGAAGCATTATTACCATAATGGCATTTTCATGCCAAAAAGACCCCCCACCCTCTTTATTTTTGAGATGGGGTCTTGCTCTGTTGCCCAGGCTGGAACACTGCGGTGTGTTCACAACTCACTGCAGCCTCAACCTCTTGGGCACAAGTGATCCTCCCACTTCAGCCTCCCAAGTAGCTGGGACCACAGGCACATGGTGCCAAGCCTGGCTAATTGTTTTGTTATTTTAATTATTCACAGGCTAGCAAATTTTTTAGTTTTTAATTTTGCAGAGAGGGTTTCTACGGTGCCCACGCTGGTCTTAAATGGCTGGACTCAGCTATCCTCCCACTTCCGCCTTCCAAAGTGCTGGGATTATGGGCATGAGCCATTGTACCTAGCCCCCTAAGATTCTTTACTATCTGATGTTCAGATTTCTCCTGTTGTCTTAGTATGTTTAGTAAAAGCATGTCCCTGCATGTGCACACACGCACATCTCGCATGTGTACACGTATACATGCATGTGCACACCTGCACATGGGTGCACATAAGTACGTTTGTCTATGTGCAGCGAATCACAGCATGTGTATGTACATGTAGATATACCTGTGAGGGTACGTGTGTGCATAGGGTATGTATGTGCACATGCACAAATGCATGTGCTGGACAGGTGTATGCCTGTGTATACACACGATTGGAACTGGATCCAGACAGGGTCTTCACCTGCATCTGGTTTACCTCAAGCCTCTATTGTTTTTTTGGAGATGTCTCGCTCTGTCGCCCAGGCTGGGCTGCAGTGGTGTGACCTCGGCACGCTACAACCACCTCCCAGGTTCAAATGATTCTCCTGCCTCAGCCTCCCGAGGAGCTGGGAACTACAGGCACCCATTCACCATGCCTGGCTAATTTTTTGCATTTTTAGTAGAGATAGGGTTTCACCATATTGCCAGGCTGGTTTCCAACTCCTGACCTCAAGTTCTCTGCCTGCCTTGGCTTCCCAAAGTGCTGGGATTACAGGTGTGAGCCACCGTGCCCGGCCCCTCTTTAAATGGCCAAGTCCTCCCTTTTTTTTGTACCATGTATCCGTTGAAACCAGGTCGTTTATCTTGTGCCTCCTGATTTTGCTGAGTGCGTCTCTGTGGGGCTGTTGCAGCATCTTCCTGTCTCCTATAACCTGGCAGTGGGGGTGGCAGCCGGCCACGCCTCCTGCTTGATTCAGGACATGGCGGGTGATGCTGTGCGCATGTTCAATGAGCTGACTCATCAGCAGATTGCTTTTATTTAATAAACATCTGTCCAGTCCTTACTCAAGTCCTATGTTTAAAAACTTACAGGAGTTTAAGCCAGGTGCTGTGGCTCACGCTTGTAATCCCAGCACTTTGGGAGGCCGAGGCAGGTGGATCATGAGGTCAGGAGTTGGAGACCAGCCTGGCCAACATGGTGAAACTCCATCTCCACTAAAAATACAAAAAATTAGCCGGGTGTGGTCGCGGACGCCTGTAATCCCAGCCACTCAGGAGGCTGAGGCAGGAGAATTGCTTGAACCTGGGAGGCAGAGGTTGTAGTGAGCTGAGATTGTGCCATTGCACTCCAGCCTGAGTGACAGTGTGAGCTCCATCTCAAAAAACAAAAACCTATAGGAGTTAGTGCCCAGGACACGTGTCAGGGACACACAGGCCAGGTGAACATTCTCACCCTGCCTGCCATTCTCACCCTCTGGGGTACATTTCCGGTGGTTTCCCTTGATGGGAACTAGGCACAGGTGGGGTCTATCTGTGTCATTTAGGAAAACAAGCTGTGTGCCACATCCCAGCACATCCTGTTCTTCAGCCCACGAAGGGAGCTCTCAAAACACTGGTGGGATAAGGGTGTTGGCCGTGTGGATTCACTGTCCCAGCAAGGAGCTACCTTAGGGTCGAGGATGACTTCTGAGGAGTAAGTGAAAAAAAGACTCAGGAGGAGGATCAGGCGTGGTCACCCAGAGGAAGGGCAGAGGATGCTGAATCCCAGTAGATTAATGCCTGCTCCTGGGCCATGCGCTGAGATGGCTTATCACGCCCTCGGGGGAGACCCTGACCCTCAACATGAAGCCCAACGGGCGTGGGGGAGCAGGCGGTGCAGGCACTGTTAAGAGAAAGATCCACTTGGCAAAGATTTTATGTAATTCAACTACTGAGGGGACCTGTAAGATGTTACAACCGCTTGAAAGTCCCACACTAACGTAAGCAAACAAGTGCTGAGACAAATTGCAAAGAAATTCAAGACTGGCAAAAGGCCAAAATCCACCATCATCATCACATCCCACTGGGCACATTCAGGGTCCTGCAATTTCCAGCAACAGCCAAGAGCAAAGGCGGAGAGACCTGGACAGCTGCTTAGACTCCTTAGGTTGTGCAGTTTTTCCTTATGCCTGTTTCAGGGTCTCTCTCAGTTTTTCCTGAGAGCAGACTCTTCTGCCGAAAGCTTGGTGGGCAGGAGGGAGGGTTCCCACGAGGCCTCTTGGGGAGGGAAATACCAGAATAAGGCGTGACCCCGAGGGGAGGGCTGTAACCGACGAAGGCCGCCTGGTAGCTTCCTTGTCGGGGTGCAGGGGGCGAGCTGAGCTGCGGTTCCAGCCTCCGGGCTCAGCCTTCAGCTGCACCAGCCCACCCTCTCCGAAGGGCCGCCGGCCAGGCTGGGGCCTTCCCGTGGCGGGTGTGCTGGCAGCCCAGGCCTGCGCCCTGGATCTGCGCGCACTCGCCAGCCTGTTTTCCGTATTCCAGGCCTCAGGCCCGGGGACCCTCCAGCTCCCGGGCTGCGCCTCCCGCCGCCTTCGCTGTCTCAGCAGGTGGCGCCGCGTCCTTCCCGGGAGCGGGGCTGACACCCTGCAGTCACCCCCGACCCCGCCCTCCGTGGCTGTTGCGCATCTCCTCCTGAACCCGGGGCTCTCGCCCCCCCCGTGGAGCCCCGCCCCGGCCCCCGGCCCCGCCCACCCCAGCCCCGGAGGTCTCCCCGCTGCCATCCTTGCCCGCTGGGCGGTTCTCGCCCTTGCTATGGGTCAAAGTTCAAGTCCTGGCACGGGTCCTCGGGGCCCCGCGTCAAACGGGCCCGACGGGTCACCCTCTGCCCCGGCTCCTGGTCCCCGCTTCCCCTCCAGCCCTGGGGCCTGGCGGGGCCCTCCCTGCGACTCGGTGCTCCGAGCCCCTCGCGGCCGGCCCGCGCCTCCTGGTCTGCACTTGGGTGTGGGCCTCCCCGTCCGCCCTGCTCGCTGCAGCGGTCTCCACGGGCCCGGCGCGGAGGCTCTGGAGTGGCCGGGAGCGGCTCCGGGCGGGCGGCTGCTTCGCTCCGTGTGCCCAATGCTGAGTTTTCTTTTAACGAATCACTGTTGAGCGGAAACTTCCATCAGGCTTTGAGCGAGGCCCCGAATGTCGGCGATGCTGGCGACCGCGCCCTGCCGGTGTCGGGACGCGAACGCGGCTCAGTGCCGGGGAGGGGCGGTTAAGATGAAGGCACAGGCCGGGCTTTGCGGCGGCTCACCCCTTTGATCCAGCACTTTGGGAGGCCGAGGCGGGTCGATCACCTGAGGTCGGGAGTTCGAGACCAGCCTGACCAACATGGCAAAACCCCGTCTCTACCAAAAACGCAAACATTTGCCAGGCGTGGTCGCGGGCGCCTGTAATCCCAGCTACTCGGGAGGTGAGCCGGGAGAATCCCTTGAACTCGGGAGGTGGTGGTTGCAGTGGGCCGAGATCGCGCCATTGCACTCCAGCCTGAGCAACGGAGCTAGACTCGAGCTGAAGAAAAAAAAAAAAAAAAAAAAAACAAAAAAAAAAAAAAAACGGGAAGGGCGCGGTGGCTGACGCCTGTAATCCTGGCACTTTGGGAGGCCGAGGTGGGTGGATCACCTGAGGTCAGCAGTTCAAGACCAGCCTGGCCATGATGGTGAAACCCCATCTTAAAAAGAAAAAAAAAAAAAAAAAAAATCGATCCCGGTACG
>NW_022437066.1:3762920-3773726 GCF_009761245.1 Sapajus apella | reverse complement strand
TTCTCTCCTTTCATACAACACGGCAGCGCGCTCTAACCGCTCTTTATTTAAGGACCCAAGCTCCAGCTGCCTATCGGTGAGGGTGACTTTTTGTTCGCTATTTATGCAGGTACATTTACGGAAATGCAAGAGCCCATTGGGAAATCACAACTATTTGCATTCAATCGTCTTTATTTACTTTGAATTTATTTAAAAAAACCATCTCTTTTTCGTTTCATAACATATTCATAAAAGCAGCCAATTAGAAGCCGAGGCGAACAAACGGAAGTCCCGAGCGTCCTTCAGAGAAGTAGTTTCCCCCGGAAACAAAACAGGGAAGGCGCGCAACTCCCGTGGCGACACACCTCGCCGACGGCGGAAGACCGGAAGAACTGTCTACGGAAGTGGAAGGTTAGTAACGAATCAGAGGACGAAGATTGGTAGATCCGCTCCATGGACTTCCGGACGCGGCCCTGCCCTTGGAACTGTGGGTGCTCGGGGCGCTGTGGCGCGCGGGATGCCGCCTGCGCACGCGCGGCGCCTGCTCTGCCACGTTTTCGCAAGCTCTGAGCAGTCGTGTGTGGCGAGTTCGAGCCCCGGCACGGCTCAGTGCTCTAGAGCCGGTTTCCGCTCTGGGAGTCCGCGCGTGTGCTCGGGCTCCAGGTTACAACGTCAGTGTTGGCGCCTCGGCGCGGGCCCGTCTTGCTCTAGTCCTCTGTTCTTTGGACTTCGCAGGCCCGGCCACTCCCATCGCCTGGCTGCACAGGGCCCCTCGAGGCTCGGGGACCTGGGACGCGGAGTCTTCCGGACAAGGAGCCCGAGGGTCTGCACAGCCTGGGGCCCCACCCAGCCTGGTGAGGATCCATCGCGGTGGGCGCGACGCACGTGGGTGTTCACAAGTACACAGGCACTCGCACATGCGCCCGCAACACCTGTGCACATTCAAGCACGTGTCCATACATGGGGACACACAAGTCCTTATACGTGTGTACATAAGAATGTCTACACACGCACATGTCTGCACACGGGTCACATGCAAGTGCACACATACATGTGTCCACACATATCCACATGTGTACACACGTGAATATGTGTATGCACATGCAGACGCATGTGCCTGCCCACATGCCATGTGCAGTGGGCTGTGAATGGCCATATTCATTTCTCAGAGCTTTCGAGATGTGTGTGTTTCCAGTTGTGCATGTTAATTAGAAAAAAAAGTTGAATTTGTAGGTTAAGGCAGGTCTTTAACTTTCCTTAATTTCCTCTCATGGAGACCTATTGGGCTGGGCTGGGCGCTGCTGCAGAAGGCCAGCCATGCCCTGAGCCAGGCTTTCTCTGGAAGGTTCAGGGCAAGCCCTGGCTTACAGATAGGAAACCAAGTGCATGGGGTACCGTCCACCCTGCAAAGACGGTCCAGGTGTGGGGCAGGGAGCAGCAGCCTGGAGCTCAGAGCCAGGACCTCCGGGTTCAGAGGGGTGTGCCCGGAGACCTTCCGCAGTGGGAGGCCTGGTGTCATCCTGGACCCAGACAGTGAATTGGGGCTCTGTGAGCTCCAGGGGGCCCAAGCATCTGCCTGGCCCACATCTGTCCACTGCTCACCTGCCTGTGCTGTCATGAGGATGGGGTTTGCTAAAATGCAGATTCCTGTCTCTTCCCCAGTCTGAGTCCAGGGTCTGTGGCCAGGCCCGGTAATCTGTATTCATTGAGGCCCTTGGGTCCCGCCATCATAGCAGCCCATCTTTACTTTGGGTGGAGGTTGGAGGTCTGCACGTCATCTAGGGGGACTTACCAATAGTGACCCAAGAAGAGGGAAGATGGCCAGAGGGTCCATGCAGGCTGGGAGGACCAGGCCGGAAGGAGCCAGAAGGTCTTTCCAGGGTTGGGAGGACCAGGCTGAGGCCACAGCACCCCCCAGACTTGGTGCGGAACCCGTGGAAGCAGCTTGAACTGCACAGAGGCTGCTTTGCCCCATGCCTGCGGGCGCCTCCGGAACGCTGGCTCTGACAGATGCCGCCTGTCCTGTTGACCGCTTCCTCCCAAGATGAGCCCAGCGCTTGCACACACGGCGTCCCAAAATGTTTGTTGAACAAAGCCATGATCAATAGTGGTATTGTCCCGAGACCCATGCCTTCAGCCCCAATTTGGGCACATGCTCACCTCCACTGATGGAAGTCCCTCTGGGGCCCACGCACGTCCCTGGACCAGAGAGGCGGCCTTCTCCACGTGCCTGGTGTCTGGGGCAGGAAGGTGGACGGGGCAATCGGAATGGTCACCCTCAGGGAGTCCCCTTTGCACTCCACTCGAGTTGCCAGGGATGTAACTAACTGGGCCCTAAGTCTCGCTTTCCGAGGACCGTTCTTAGTGTCTTCTACGTGAAATCAGGCTACATCTAGAGAAAGTTCCAGAAATAAAAGGTGAGATCGTCTGCCGACTCTCCCGTTAGAGCGCACGAGACTGAGGGAGGGGAGGAACTTACTCAAGGGCACCGCACAATTATTATTTTTTAACTGGAGTCTCGCTCTGTCTCCTAGACTGGAGTGCTGTGGTGCCACCTTGGCTCACTGCAACCTCCGTCTCCTGGGTTCAAGCGATTTTCCTGCTGTAGCCTCCCAAGTAGCTGGGATTATAGGTGCCTGCCACCACACTGGCTAATTTTGTATTTTTAGTAGAGATGGCATTTCGCCACGTTGACCAGGCTGGTCTCGAACTCCTGACCTCAAGTGATCCACCTGCCTCAGTCTCCCAAAGTGCTGGGATCACAGCTATGAGCCTCCGTGCCCGGCCCACCTTACAAGTTATTGCTAGAGTGGTGGGGTAGGGACCTGGCCCTCAGCTCCCAACACTGGACATGGGCAGGGCGGGTGTGGGCTCCCTTCCAGCCCTGGCAAAGCCCTGGGCCATGTGTGCCTTCCCCTCAGGCAGGAGTGCTGCAGAGCATACGGGATGCCCCACTGAGATGGAATCTCAGACAAATAAGTCATGTTTTACTTTAAGTGTGACCCAAATATTTCATGGGACACACTTATACTAAAACTTACTCACTGTTTATCTGAGCTTCGAATGTAACGGCGTGCCCTGTATTTTTATTTGCTGAATTTGGCCGCCTGAGTAACGGGAGTGGAGGGCTTCTGTTATTTGCCCTCCAGCAGCGTTTCCTGGCATTGGCTCCAGTGACCGGTTGTCTATTGAAATGTCCGATAGACAAAAGGGAAGAAAACTGGGAAATACTGTGTTAAATAAACTTGCACAATTTCTTTTTTTTTGAGACAGAATTTCACTCTTGTTGCCCAGGCTGGAGCTCAATGGCGTGATCTTGGCTCACTGCAACCTCCACCTCCTGGGTTCAAGCGATTCTCCTGCCTTAGCCTCCCGAGTAGCTGGGACTACAGGTGACCGCCATCATGCCTGGCTAATTTTTGTATTTTTAGTAGAGATGGGGTTTCACTATGATGGCCAGGCTGGTCTTGAACTCCTGACCTCAAGTGATCTGCCCTCCTCAGCCTCCCAAAGTGCTGGGATTACAGGCGTGAGCTATTGTGCCTGGCTGTGTTCTGTAAAGGAAAACAGTGCAGGAGGAAAAAAGGGAGCCTGGGGAGGGAAGAAATCAGAGAGGGGAAGAGGAAGCCCGAAGGCAGAGCAGGTGGAAGGCTGAGTGGCCTTAGCTCTTTGGCCTAACCCAGACCAGTCAGAGTTCATGCTGGGCACCTCCCAGTGGCAGCCACGTTCTTTGCAGGCCAAGAGCTTTGAGACCCGCTGTGGACATTCAGCCCTATCCCTGTTCACACGGCTATGCCCCGGAAAGCACCCAACAAATCTGCACTGAATGAATGGGTGACTTCATGCCGCAACCGGAGAACTCAGAGCAGAAAGCTGCCTCGGCTCTGATTATGGAGAAGTCCTCCCTGCTCGTCCGGATGCAGGGATACCTTCCAAGACCCCCAGTGGATGCCAGAAATTGTGCATCGTACTGAACCCTAGAAATAGAGTACTGCTTTTTTTCTATACATGCACACCTGTGATAAAGTTAGGCAGGGTAAGAGATGAACGGTAATAACTAGTGATAGACAACGATCACCACAGTATACCGCGGTAATAAAGGTGTGTGCACGTGGTCTCTCTTTCACAATGTCCTAGAGTTCTGTGCTCACCTGGTTTTGGACCACTGTTGACTGTGGGCACCTGAAATTGCAGAAAGCAGAATCTCGGATAAGGGGGGTCTACTGTACTCTTTTTTTTTTTTTTTTTGATACAGACTCTTGCTCTGTGCCCAGGCTGGAGTGCAGTGGTGCAATCTTGGCTCACTGCAACCTTCACCTCCCAGGTTCAAGAGATTCTCCTGCCTCAGCCCCCCGAATAGCTGGGATTACAGACGTGTGCCACCACACCCGGCTAATTTTGTGTTTTTAGTAGAGACAGGGTTTCACCATGTTGGCCAATCTGGTCTCAAACTCCTGCCTCAAGCAGTGGCCGGTTTCAACCTCCCAAAGTGCTGGGATTACAGGCACGAGCCGCCTGTACTCGGCCCTGTACTCTTATTTTCCAGGCTCGCATGGCTTTGGGAAGCCTGAATTTTCCAGAATGCCGATGGCATTTCTGCTGCAGATCTGGGGAAATGTTGGCGGGTCAGTACTCAGCAGTGGAGAAGGCTGAGGACAGTCTGGGCCCCACAGGTGGCCATTTCCCTCTCTGGACACCCGGCCCTGTGGTTGGTCGAGGCTGCCAGCTCTTTCGAAACTCAAAGGTCCAGGCACCCACAAGGAAGGAAGGCCGGAGCCAGGGCGGAGCCAGCGCAGTGGGAAACGCTCCCTCCCAGCTCCCAGCACGATCTTGTGGAGTTCAAGATTGGTGGCAGGATTAGAACTCAGTCTTTATAGGGAATGTCCCCTGGAGATGTGTCTGTGGCTGCCTGGGGTTTAGTGGGGCAGGAATGGGGTCGCCTGGCCCCTGCCCTGCCCACCTCTCACTTGCACATCTCCACCCACCTGCTGGCTGGCCCCAGCAGCCTTGCTAGGTTCCCCAGAGGCTCCTGGGAGGCTCTCCGCTGGGGGCCGGGGGAAGTAGCAGAGTAAGGGTGACATTCCCAGGAACAGTGACAGGCCCCAAGGACTCATTGCCTCTTGGAACGGAAGGCCTCGGTGACCCAGGACCCTCCTGGGGCCGTCAGAAGTCTTCGAGTAACCACCGGGGCCCAGAGGGTCAGCTTCAAGGCCACTCCTAACGGCCACCACGCTGGCTAGCAGCCTTTGGAATGCGCTGGTGCTTTGGAACTGCCCCTGGCCTGTGGGTGTCCCTGCCTGCCAGCCCACAATCCTGCTGACCTTGGTGTGGGTGGTGGGCTGGCCCCGGGGTGGGGTGTTCCTGTCCCTGCCTCCTGCCTCTCTTTAGATCACTTTTTTTTTTTTTTTGAGACAGAGTCTCTGTCGCCCAGGCTGGAATGCAGCGGTGCCATCTGGAATCACTGCAACCTCTGCCTCCCGAGTTCAAACGATTCTCCTGCCTCAGCCTCCTGAGTAGCTGGGATTACAGGCACCCGCCACCACTCCTGACTAATTTTTGTATTTTAGTAGAGACGGGGTTTCACCGTGTTGCCCAGGGTGGTCTCGAACTCCTGAGCTCAGGCAATCCGCCCGCGTCAGCCTCCCAAAGTGCTGGGATTACAGGTGTGAGCCGCCGCACCTGGCTGCTTCGATCACTCTGGGAAGAGTGTTCCAGTGTTAGGGTGTTAGTGTTCCAGTGGGGCCCAGGGGCTTGGGTGTCTGCTCCAGCCAGTCACCCGTCTTGGGGTGGGACGCCCAATAGGCGGGGAACACAGGGGACTCGTCTCCTTGGGTGCGGGGCTGGGCGGTTCCAGCAGCGTCCACCAGGGGGCGGGGCCGCACCGCTCGGGGTGAAGCTGGAGACGCTGACCGGGTCCTGCGTGGGGTTCGTGGCTCCCACCGCAGCCCTCTCCACCTGGCCTCTCCGTGGGCTCGGGCAAGGCCCCTAACTGCTCTGCCTCCGTCTCTTCCCCTTGAAGGGACTGATCTGCAAAGGGCCTACCCCAGAGATGAGCTTGTGGGGAGGGCTCGGTGGCGTTCAGCCCTGACTGTGCTGTTTACTCCATGGAGAAACTGAGGCTGGAGTGTCCGCAGGACATCAAAGGTGACACCCTCAGGTGCAGCCAGCAGCGGGGCCCCAGGAGGTGCCTGGATTTGTGGGGTTCTTGGTGTGTGCCCAGCACGCAGCAGCTCCAGGTGCAGCCCAGACTGTCTCTGACGTCGTTTTTTTCAGAAGATCGTGTTTTCTGTGTGACACGCAGAATACCTGCCCGTTACAGAGGTGTTTAAAGCCACAGTGGGCCGGACGTGGTGGCTCATGCCTATGGTCTCAGCTGCTCAGAAAGCTGAGACTGGAGGATCACTTGAGCCCAGGAGTTCAAGACCAGCCAGGGCAACATAGCAAGACCCCATCGATACAAAAAATTTGAAAATTAGCCAGGCGCGGTGGCACGCACCTGTGGCCCCAGCTACCCAGGAGGCTGAGGTGGGAGGATTACTTGAAGTTGGGAGGTCGAGGCTGCAGTGAGCTGTGATTGTGACACTGCACTCCAGCCTGGGCGATGCAGTGAGACCCCATCTCTAAAAACAAACTAAACCCCATGGAGAAAGAGTACAATGCAAACTAAAAAGAGCCCTAATCTTGCCAAGCAGGCGCGTGGCGGGCACCATTGGCTTTTTTTTTTTTTACAGAGGAGAACCACTGGCATTACCGTGGGTTTTCTGTTTCCCAGTGGGTCCAGAGTGTGCAGCAGCTCCGGGAGCCCCTGGAAGGGGAGAGAAGGACACAGCGTGCCTTTTTGTGTGTTCCCAGGTTTCCTGGCAGCGGAACTCTGTCAGTGACGCGTAGGGGGAGCGGGAGGGTCCCAATAAGGCCCTTTCGGTGCTGTATATGGAAGGCCCAGAAGGTTTAAAATGGGATGCCTTTTCGCGCGCCGATGCCCGCCCCATCACGCCCTGGGTTCCAGAGGATGAGGTACTTTGCCCAAAGGACACAGTTACTGTGGGTTTTTCTGCGTCCCCCCCACCCCAGCACTATTATGAAATGGATTTTGGCCTCAAAGTGGAGGGTGTCTTAGGAAGGAGAAAAAGCATTTCCCTTCCCAGTGCCCGTACCTCTGGGCAGAGTGGTACCCGCCCTGCCTGGCAGGCCCAGGACTCCCTGGATCTCTCCCACTCTGCAGGGATGCCCCCACGGCCTCCCAGCCAAGCCGCTCAAGGGACCTCTGTTCCCTGCTTCTGCAGAGAGGGTGATGACCGTCTAGGGGGAGGAGGCCTCTTCTCAGGGCTCAGGGGCCTCTATTAATAAAGTCACTGCTGACCCCGGACGTACGGAGGGAGGAGGGGACAGAATGTTCCCAGGGTTGGTGTTGGGACGGAGACCCTTACTGCCTGACCCAGATGGCCTCCTGAGCGCTCCGGTTCTGCCCTGGTCTCCGAGGCTCCAATGGGCCGGAAGCCCTGCGTAGACCCAGTGCTGGGCCTTCCTTCCTTGGGGACATGAATGTCCCTGGACTGGCTCCCTGCAAGTGTCCTGAGGGCCTGAAGGAAGGAGGGACGGAGTCTCAGTCCTGAGGGACCAGGTGGGACTCAGACACAGGCTGTCCACCCGCCGGGAGCTGGCTCACAGCTGTTCCAGAAACTTCTCAGGCTGCCCACGGCCCCGCTCTGCCTCTAGACCCCAGAGGCAGCCTGGAAGAGGCTCTTGTTATGTTTCTCTCTCCTTCAGTAGTTTCCAACCGGCCGAGTCCCGTGGGCCTGGGGTCACTTTGGTGGGTGCCCTCCCCTGCCTGGGCATTTGGGCCATTCCAGAGGCTGCAGGGATTTAACTCGGGTGGGTGCTGGTCCCTGTGGTTGGAGCCCTGAGACCCTCCAGCCAGAGGAAGAGCCCAGCATTCCCGGCACCCACCAGAGGGCTGAGACAGCCCGTTTTGAGTCAGCCCCGATGTCTCCACGCCGCTCACCTGCCTCTGGGCGCCCTGCACCCGCACACCACATGCTCTGGGGCTGGGAGCCCTGGGGAGGCGGAAACATTTACAGAAGCTTCCCTGGGGCACCAGACCTTGGTGAGACTGGAGATGTTAGTTTAGAAAACGCCGCCGGACAGAGCACACGAGGCACGGGTGATGTGCCTTCTCTCGAATCTGTCAGTCAAGACCCCGCCCTTGGAGTGCCCGCTGCGATGGGCTGGAAGCAGGTGCCCACGTGCGTGATGTCTGGCCCTGGGGGCTGTGTGTCGCTTCCTCTTTGTGACTGAGGAGAAAGCAGAAGCCAGAGGACCCCCAGCTAGTGGGGAGGAGAGAAGGGCTCTGAAGGCAGCGCTGTGTGACTGCACAGCCCACGCTGGCCCGGCTGTCTAGCAGAGAGCCAGGGCGGGGACGGATGTCTGCCGGGAGCCACAGCCTGTCACCTGTGGCTGAAGGTGTTTGGGAAGTTCCGCGCGCAGCTCTCCCCAGGGTTCAGCATGCAGAGTGGCTGAAAGCCTGTAGAGGTACCGCATGGAAGAAGCCTGCTCCCCCTTGTCCACCCAGTGCTTCCCAAACCTCTGTCCCCCCGGAGCGGTGGCCATAACCCCTGACCCCTGGTCTAGGGCTCCGCAGACACACGCTTTGAAAAGCGCTGCCCATCAGAGAGCTGGGGCCAGGACGCGAGCTCCTGGGACTGGGGGGTGGACTCGTGTCTCTCCTCTGCCCGCAGGGCCCATCCTGGCCAGGGAGCGGATGTCCCCCAGGAGTCAGGTGTGGAGCTGGGCTGCTGTGAGGCTGCCTGAAGCCCAGGACCCCAGCACACCCGTTCCCTTCTCTGCACCCGTTTTCTCTGCTGTAAATGGCAGGAGAAGCTGTGCCTGCTTGGTAGGGGCTGTTGGGGGTGGTGCCGGCGCCTGGCGCAGGGAGGCCCTTGACCGTTGGTGGCTGTGGGGGCCGAGCTTGCAGGGGGCTCGGACTTTCTGGTCCGAGAGGTCTGAGTAGGGCAGGGTCCTTGAGGGAGGGAGGCCCCCTTCCTGCGGCGCGGCGGGGTGGGTGTCCTGCCCTGCGCTGGACCCTGGCGAGAAGATTGTCCCCAACGGGCACGTGGGCCTGCCTTGTTGGAGCTTCGGGCTGGCGGGATGGAAGAGCCAGCTCTAGGTGGGTCCTGGGAGCTGGGGGAACTCATTTAGGGGTGGGCAGAGCTCCTGCCTGAGGAAACAGTGTGAAGAACAAGTTGGAGTTTGCCGGGAAGAGGGGAAGAAGAGGGCTCTGGTAAGAAGATACAGCCGTGCAAAGGCCCTGGGGCAGGGAAGAGCAGCCCCTCCCCAGAACAGCAAGGAGGGGGAGGAACCTGGGTTGGGGCCGGGCCGGGGAGGAGGAAGGTGATGGGGTGAGATTCCACAGGACCTGGCTTTCTCCCTGCTGGGAGAGGTGGTTTGGGCAGAGATGGGCAGCATGGAGGAGGCGGCCCAAGGAGTCCTGGTGGTTGTCCAGGTGGAGGGTGGGGCTGGCCTGCCTGGGTGGGGATATACTCGCTCCAGGCACCCAGCAGCCCCCTCCCGGCCCATCTGTCTTCCCCAGGCCCCCGGGTGCTGCCGTCCAGAGGGTGCTTCGTCTGGGCCCTGCCCTGGGGAGGAGGCCAGTCCAGATCCTCTGCAAACAGCACGCCCCTCCCAGCTGTCCCCTTCCCTGATGGCCCCCACGGTGGGAGATGCTGCTCTGGAGAGGGGCAGGAAGAGCCGCTGTGTTGGAAATCTGGGGGCTCAGATCTGGAGATGCATGCTGGACGCCCTTGCCCATGCGGGGACTGTCACAGTGCCAGGTTCTGAGGGGCTGGGGGGCCCTGTGAGGTGGGTGACGGAGCAGGAGGCGCTCCCAGAGCTGTCCTTGGTGAGGGAGGCGTGGAAGTCACTGGTGGGGGCTCCCGTTGGCCCCTCCTGCTGTGAGGGGCACGTCCACTTGGGGGCAGCTCTGTCCCGGCTCCCACCAGGAGGCAGGGGAGGCACTTTGCCCAAGATCATGGGAGAGCCGGGGTGGGTGTCATCTTTCAGGCCACAGGCCTGCGCCCCAATGTCCTGGGGAACAGGGAGGACACTGGCCAGAGCATGTTGACCCTGACCCAGGGACCCTGGCCTTGCCCCGGGGCCCCGGCAGCCTCTGCTATTTCCAGTCCTGCTGAGGGGGGCTGCTCATGGCCCGCTGCTCCCTGCAGGCATTGCGTGTGGCTGCTGGCTGCACGAGACCCCCGCACAGGCTCCAGAGCGCAGGGTGACCAAACACCTCCCGTCAGCTGGCCTCAGACGAGGTGCTTGGGGATCTGTGGGAACCCTGAATAGAGGTGGGAAGGCCCTGGCGCTGCCTGGAGGAGCCCTGACTCCAGGGTGGTCCGCACGCAGCGGGGTCAGGGCACAGACACTGGGTCCGGATAACTAGGGCGGGGTCCCGCTTGGTCCCTGGGGAGCACAGGGAGGTCTCTGTGGATGTGCAGGGGCTGCTGTGACAAGTGACCACAGGCTGGGAGGCTGCAGACGACAGAGAATGATTCTGAGTGCTCGAGGCCCAAGAAGCCGGGCGTCTCACGGACGTCGGGGAGGGTCCTGCCGGCCTATCCCGGCTTCTAGAGGCTCCAGGGGCTCCCTGGCTGCTGGCCACATCGCTCGCTTCTGTGCCTCTGTCCCCACACAAGCCTCCACTTCCACATGTCACTCCACTACTGCCTATGTCTCTCCTCTCCCCCCGTGTCTCTCCTCTCCCCCGTGTCTCTCCTCTCCCCCCGTGTCTCTCCTCTCCCCCGTGTCTCTCCTCTCCCCCGTGTCTCTCCT
>NW_022437066.1:3701689-3762520 GCF_009761245.1 Sapajus apella | reverse complement strand
CCCCGTGTCTCTCCTCTCCCCCCGTGTCTCTCCTCTCCCCCCGTGTCTCTCCTCTGCATGTCTCCTAAGGACAGTTGTCATTGGATTTAGGGCCACCTGGACAGTGCTGACAGTCTCCTTCCCAGTAACTTAACCACATCTGTGAAGACCCTAAGCCCACCAGTGCGTCGCACTGTGACGTGGAACACATGATCTCAGGGCCTCGTGGACCAGAGAAACTTGGCTTTTTCGTGCTTCCAATGCACCTTCTGTCAGCCCTGAGGAAATGCACAGATGGCACGGCACCTACTATCCACGCCAACCACAGCCGCCCCCTCGGGCCCTCACCTCTCCTTTCCGCCCCTTGAGCACCCCGTTCTTCCTGCTTCAGGGTCTCTGCTCTTCCTGCTTCAGGGTCTTTGCCTCTGCCCCCTCTCCTCCAGGAGCCTCCTGGGCTGGCTGTGCTGCCCCCACCAGGTGCCCAAGTTGGATGTGGTCTCCCTCTCTTTGCAGGACCCTGAGGCAGTGCCCACGACAGAGGCCCCACTCCTGCCCTGGTCCGGCCTGCCGTGTTGTCCAGAGGGCACCAGCAGGGGGCCTTGTGGCAAAGGTGCCACCAAAGGGCTTCGAGCTCACAGCTGAGGATGGCAGGGGAGAAGGAGGGGGCTTCAGGCAGGGGTGGCAGGAGTGGAGGTGAGAGAGGAGCCTGCCTGGGCCTGGCATGGATGCCCACCAGTCGTGGGGGTGGCCGGGTGAGTGTGCTCTGCCCACAGGTGCATGGGCTGAGGGTCAAAGCACACTTCTGTGCCAGGGCATCTCTGCAGACCCACAGTGTGCCCGGCCTCAGGGAGGCTGAGATGGGCCCTGCCAGGTGGGGCAAATGCCCAGGCACTGCCCCTCCCCATGCCCCTTTCAGTTTGGCGCCACTGGCCCCATTTCAGATGAAGCAACGTCTCCTTAGAGGCACGTGCACCCGCAGCTTCCCACAGCCAGGCCCTCCTGTCTTCGTGGAGGTGTGGGGAGGATGGGGAAGGTGGGGGCTGGGAGCCAGGTCACAGCTCTCTGTAGGGTTCCTTGGCCCGAAGATCCTGCCATGGGCCCTTCTCGTGGCAAACAGGCCGCCTCTCCGCCGCCAGTCCGTGTGGCTGCCGGGCTCCCTGCAGGACCCTCGCCGGCTGACGGATACCCGCGTGCTCTCATCTCTTCCTGCCCAGGTCTCCTATTTACTTAGCCTGCTGTAACCCCTGCTGTTGCCTCTGCTCAGCTGGGAGCCAGTGTCCTCCGCCCATGGCCCTGTGACCTTGGGATCCTGGTCCCTGTGTTTTCTTTCCAGGCTGCTGTCCAGGGTGGGCCCAAGGGACCCGTCACGCTGCCCAGCGGCTGCCCTCCTGCAGGCTGAAGTGGGACTGAGCACCCGGGCCGGTGCTGCTGAGCGTCGAGCGCTCTCCCCTGCCTCCCGTCTCCTCCTCTGCAAAATGGGGTGACCCCGCCTCTCTAGGGGGCCAGGCTAGGAGCGGACGAGGCCCTGTGTTCACAGTCTGAATGACACCGGCACACACCGTGGGCACTGGAGAAGACCGGACGAGGTGACCAGCGGGCATGAGCTCTCGGAGGTGCCAGGTGTGCGTCACAGCGCATTTCAGGTTTGTAGGGAGGCTGGGAAGCCCTCGGGAGGGCCGTCAGGATGTCCCATGTGGGAAGAGCTGGCATGGATGGGCATGGCTTCTAGAAGGAGGAGTCAGGTGAGGAGTGTGTGAACAGGCTAGGAAACCGCAGAGCACAGGGAGCAGCTGAGCGGGTCTCAGCCAGCAGCTCTGGGAAGCCTTCTTGGAAGAGGTGATGCTTAGCTTTGATCTGAAGGACAAGGAGGAGCTGGTCACTCGGAGAGCTGGAGAAGGGGAATTCCAGATGTCAGGGCCAGCACGTGCAAAGGCCCTGGGCTGGGAACGAACCCAGGCCTTGGTGGATGAGCTAGGAACAGGGTGAAGCTGGGGTGGGGGGCTTCGGGAACTCAGAGGCGCCTCCTTGTTCAGACCTTCCCCACCTCGGCCTTGAGGAGGTGGCCCCACCATCCCTGTCTTCCTTCGTGGCTTTGACATCCTTGTGGCTGGTCCTTCCTACCCCGGCCTTGCCATCTGCCCACGTCAGCCGACGGTTCCCTCATGGACTTGGTCATCGTCACCTTTGGCCCCTTACTCCCCCAGTACCAAACATGTCCCCCAACCCTCACACTCTGGGCCTCTGACGTCTGCAATCCCATCTTGACCCCACACCTGTCTGTTGTGGAAATTTGAGCTGAGAAGAACAGAGAGACCAAGAGACACAAGAGAATCTCTTTAATGGGGTCCTGGCTGGTGGTGGCCTTACGGCCCGTAATGGCTGCCGGCCGGAGCTCCAAGAGAGATTCTCTTGTGTCTCTGGGCCTCTCTGTTCTTGGCTCGCATTTCCACAACACTTTGGTGCCGAAGCCCAGGAAACTGTCCCGTCGGGCACCTCAGGACTAGGCCCTCCCCCGGCCCAGGGCCCAGGCAAAGGACACAGCAAGCCTGCCGCCTGTGCCCCTCCGGCTGGGTTCCTGGGTTTTGGTAATGGTAGCCTGCAATTGCTGCATAATAAAATAAAGTTTATTGTGTTGTATTTAATATAAAAGCTCACCCCTGGCTCTGCTTAAAATTAACTAACTTCCTGTAAAACCCACCTTACCTATCCTCCCCACTTCTCAGCAAAGTTCCCAGGCATCCCAAGGCTCCTGTTTTTCTTGCTGACCAGCTGCAAGGTCACAGGGCAAGATAACACCCAAAGAATGTACAATGTTTCTCAAAATGCTGTATTTCGAATGTAACATACATCACAAGACATGTTACAAATGACTAGCTCTTCTGTGTCCTGGTTTCTGTACACCTGTTATGAAAAGTACCCTGTTTCCTTTGTCCGGGGCTCAGCCTCGGGCTGCGAATCCGCTGAGCCGGTGGCCACCTGCGTACCGTCCTGTTTCACCCAGCGGTCTCTCAGGTCTCCTAAATATTCTGCAACACATCGACCTCCCCAACTTCCAGCATCTCTCACACCCTCTCACCTCACACCCCAAAATCCCCAGGGCTGGATGAGCCTCTCCTTCCCTGCAGTGTCCTCTCCGTGGCTGTCCCCTCTTGGGAGCTGCCCCCTCGATGTGTCCCTGTGCGGTGAGCCCCCATCCCACCTGTGCCCCTCTGGCCTCCCAATATTACCCTGTTCTCCTTACAGAGAAGCCTCTGGGGGCTGCGATGCCCTCCCAGCCTCCACTCCCTCCCCATTCACCCACAAATCTCCTCCACTCCAGCTCAGCTCACCCTCGCCTGGGAGCCATGCTCTCCGTATAGGGGTGCGTCTCCTCCTGAGCGCAGCCTCCTCCTTTCACCCTTCCTTCCCTCTCAAGCCCTCTGGGTGTGTCCCCCCCACCGCCCCTTGTCCATCCCCAAGGGCTGCCCTGTCTTTCTACCCGGGCACCTGCAACTCAGCGTGTCCCGTGCCCAAGTCCGATGGCCCCTTGCCCATGGTGCAGGCCAGCTCCCTGGCTCCGTCCGAGGTGCTCAGGCCCCAAACCCCGGCCGGACTCCTGCTGGCTTCCTTTCGCTCACATCTGCTCCCATCCGTGAGGAATCCCTGCCGCCTCCTTCCCCGCAGACATCCACGCGCCCGGGTCTCCTCCTGGTCTCCTGTGGCCACTCTGGTCCTGGCCTCGTTTCCTACCTACCTGACAGCCGGCCTAGGTCAGAGCCTGGAGCTCCTCCGCCCCGGCTAGCCAGGGCGGGGTAACCCCAGCTCCTGCCTGGCTTCTGAGGCCCTGTGGGGCTGCCCGAGGTCCCTCAGGCCTCCGCTGCCTCCTGGCTCCTTCCTGGATGGCCGAGCTGGCTCCACTCCATGATGGCCCCTGCTCTGCTCAGCCTGGGCCACACAAAGGGCATCGCATGCCCACTCCCGTCCTCACTTCTCTCTCCACAGCTGCAAGGCTGGCCTCGGCGTCCCTGTGTCCCATCGGATCCACCCCCTGTTCTCACGATGGGAACAGGTCCCCATGTGCACAGCCATCTCTGCATCAGTCCCCTCCCAGCGTGCAGCCTCCTCTAGGGCTGGCTGTTCGTGGCGTAATCCCGGGGCCGCAGCGGGGTCTGGCTCAGGGCAGTAACCCACCGGACTGTGGGGGCTGGGACTCGGAGGACGGGAGATGGAGCCCAAGTAGGGAGAAAGGGAGGCAGAGTCCCCTACCAGAGAGAGCGGGTAGGGGCGAGGTGGCCTCCCTCTGCCCCAGGATCATGTTGGGGGTAGGTGCGAGGAACTTGGCAGCGTGCACTCCCCACTGTGCCGCCTGCAGGACCCACAGAGTTTTGGGGTCACTGGGGCACATGCCCAGGCAGGGCTGAAGGCGGACATCCTCTTGCTTTCAGGGCACTCCTGGAGGTGGCCTGTCTTCACCTGTGAGGTGGGCATGGCACGAGTCGCAGCTGCCACCTGCTCATGGGTCCTGCTGCAGCTGAGAGGTGTGTGGGATGTGGGATCCCTGTGCCGGGACCTGAGGGGTGAACAGCAGATCATCAGGTGGCAAAGGGTGGCCTTGATTTCAAAGGCCACTGCCTGGAACTGAGATGATGACAGGGCACCGGCCTGGGATGGCCTGATCACAGCCATCCTCCAGTTCTGCCCTCTGCGGCAGTGGGTGGGGTCAGGTGCAGGTGTCACACCTGGTTCTAGGTGAGAGCTGCGGCCAGGGGTGGAGTCACTCGGGTGGGCAGGCAAGCTGTGGCTGGCTTTGCACATAGGACTCCCAGGTGCCGGACCACAGCCCCTTTCCCAGCTCTGCAAGGAGTTGTTGAAAGGCAGTCATGTTGAGTGTTTTATCGTCATGAGAAAAGTGAAACAGAGTCGTTACTCAAAATGTGGAAGAACAGGCCAGGCGTGGCGGCTCATGCCCATAATCTCAGCACTTTTGGAGGCCGAGGTGGGTGAATCCCTTGAGCTGAGGAATTTGAGACCAGCTGGGTAACATGGTGAAGCCCCGTCTGTACTGAGAAATAAAAAAATGAGCCAGGTGTGGTGGCGTGTGCCTCTGGTCCCAGCCACTTGGGAGGCTGAAGGAGGAGGATCGCTTGAGCCTGGGAGGTCGAGGCTGCAGCGAGCTGTGATTGTCCCACTGCATTTCCAGCCTGAGCGACAGAGTGAGACTGTCTTTAAAAAAAAAGAAAAGAAGGCCGGGCGCGGTGGCTCAAGCCTGTAATCCCAGCACTTTGGGAGGCTGAGGCGGGTGGATCACGAGGTCAAGAGATCGAGACCATCCTGGTCAACATGGTGAAACCCCGTCTCTACTAAAACTACAAAAAATGAGCTGGGCATGGTGGCGCGTGCCTGTAATCCCAGCTACTCAGGAGGCTGAGGCAGGAGAATTGCCTGAACCCAGGAGGCAGAGGTTGCGGTGAGCCGAGATCGCGCCATTGCACTCCAGCCTGGGTAACAAGAGCGAAACTCCGTCTCAAAAAAAAAAGAAAAGAAAAGTACTCCAAGAATGTTACAAAGAAAAAGAAAAAAAAAATTAAAAAAGAAAAAAAGAAAAAAAAAAAAAAAAAAGAAAAGGAAAAGTAAAGACGAAGAAAACTTAGAAGAATATAGAAGTAAAAAAGAGAATCAACTGGACCGCCCCGTCAATATTTTCCAGTAAATTTTTGCCACTATTTTCCCTGTGCGTGTGTGTACTAGGTGTGTGTGTGCGGTGTGGTATGTGTGATGTGTGTGTGGTGTTGAGTATGGTGTGTGTGTGGTGTCAGTGTGTGCTGTATGTGTGGTGTGTGTGGTATGTGCGTGGTGTTTGGTATTTGTGTGGTATATGTGTGATGTGTGATGTGTGTGGTGTGGTATGGTGTGCTGTGTGTTTGTGTGTTGTGTGTATGGCATGTGTGTGGTGTATATGTGGTGTGGCGTGTGTGGTGTGTGGTGTGTGTGGCATATGTGGTATGTGCGTGGTGTTTGGTATTTGTGTGGTGTATGTGTGATGTGTGATGTGTGTGGTGTGGTATGGTATGGTGTGCTGTGTGTTGTGTGTATGTTGTGTGTATGGCATGTGTGTGGCGTATATGTGGTGTGGCGTGTGGTGTGTGTGGCATATGTGGTATGTGTGTGGTGTTTGGTATTTGTATGGTGTATGTGTGACGTGTGATGTGTGTGGTGTGGTGTGCTCCGTGTCGTGTGTGTGGTGTGCGCACATGTGTTTGAGGGTGGTGGGGGTGTTTCTGTCACTGGGGCCCGTGCCTCACTGTTTTCTCTATCACATCCTTTCATGAGATCTTCTGCCACATGACTCTGAGTGGTGTGTGGTTTGTGGCGTGTGTGGCGTGTGTAGTGTGTCTTAGCCTGTGATCCCCACTGTGGGAGGCCGAGGCAGGTGGATCCCTGAGCCCAGAAGTTTGAGTGCAGCTGGGCCACATAATGAGACCCCCATCTCTACAAAACACGTTTTAAAAATTAGCTGGGCATGCTAGCTGGCACTGGTGGTCCCAGCTCCACCCGAGGTTGGGATGGGAGCCTGGGCGATACAGCTAGATGGCCATCTCTAAAAAAAGAGAGAAAAAAATAACCACAAAGAGTTACATTTTATAAAACGAGAAAACCTGCCTGCTGCACCTGGCTGCGCCCTCCCACAGACGAGCTGTTTGAAGGTCTCTGCCTGAGAAACACCACATCAGACAAACACCCTGGCCCGTGCCTCTCATCAGGAAGGCAAGAAATCAAACGCCGGGGCCACGGGGCTGCCACGTGTGGGATGTGTTGTGTGTGGGTGAACGTTGCTACTCTGTTTCCTTCCAGAAAGGAAACTGCCTCTTCCCTTCATGTCATTAACATCAAAATCATTGCCCATATAGTAAGGTAAAGAGATGTCTTTGTCTTAATAATTTTTTTTTGAGACGGAGTTTCGCTCTTGTCGCCCAGGCTGGACTGCGGTGACGGGATCTCGGCTCAATGCAACCTCTGCGTCCCAGGTTCAATTCTCCTGCCTCAGCCTCCCAAGTAGCTGGGACTGCAGGTGTACACCATGGCACTCGGCTAATTTTTTTTTGGTATTTTTAGTAGAGACGGGGTTTCTCCATGTTGGTCAGGCTGGTCTCAAACTCCTGACCTCAAGTGATCTGCCCGCCCTGGCCTCCCGAAGTGCTGGGATTCCAGGTGTGCATCACCGCGCCAGGCCTGTCCTCTTAATTTTTAAATTTGGAGCTTTGTGCAGTTCCACAGTGGACGTGCTTGTGGGCTGTAATTGTGTGAACTGGTGTTCCTGGCCTCTGCCTAGTTTTCGCCCTGTTTTTTTTTTGGAGATGGAGTCTTGTTCTGTCACCCAGGCTGGAGTGCAGTGGCCTGATGTCAGTCTCTGCCTCCTGGGTTCAAGGGATTTTCCTGCCTCAGCCTCCAGAGTAGCTGGGACTACAGGCACATGCCACCACGCCCGGCTAATTATTTATTTATTTATTCTTAGTAAAGATTGGGTGTCACCATGTTGCCCAGGCCGGTCTTGAACACCTTAGCTCAAGCAATCTGCCCGCGGCGGCCTCCTAAAGTGCTAGGATTCCAGGCGTGAGCCAGCGCGCCTGGCCTCGCCCTCTTTTTTACATGCATTGGCAGGAGCTCTTTGTAGTAATAATGTAAAATCTTTTTCTACTGTGTGGGTTACACATGTTTCCCCAAGACTGTCTTTGTCCTTTCGTTTTGCCTCGGTCTGTATAGTTTACATTTGCACTTGAACTGTCACTCTTTCCTTGATGGTCTCGGGGTGTATGTGTTGGGTGGTTTGAAGGGCGAGGCCTGGGAGGGGGTGCTGGGACGGTGGCTCCGGACCAGGCGTGGTCATGGCATGGCTGGGGCTGGGGCTGGGGTGGGAGCCCTTCCGGGCTCTGCTCGGCGCTCTTGGGGGCCTTCTGGCTGAGGGTTACATATTGGTCCAATGAACTCTTCCTGGAAGTGCGTTTCGTGGTAGGACAGTTCAGGGTCAGCCCTGCTGGCTCACGTCGGTCTAAACAGGACATTCTGCTGCAGTAACACAAATGACACTTTGTTTGTTGGAAAATCGGCAAGATATGCAAGTGTGTGTGTGAGATTGTGCAAGGAAATGGGGCAAGAGTCACCCAATTAGTAGTTTTAAAAAGCCCGTCCTTAAACATCCACTTCCTTTCAGGGCCAAGGGGCTGGGCGCCTCGCTGAGGGCTCAGCTCTGTGGTGTCACCGGAAAGTCCTTCTGAGGGGGTCACAGTGAGCATGAGGGGAGCTGGCCCAGGGCAGCAGCCCACGAGTGTTCAGGGCAGACAGGACCCTGGATCCCCATGTCTGTCCCTCACCATGGCCTAGCACCGCCCCCTAAAAAAACCAGCCAAGCCACGGGCTCTTGCACCTTCTCCATCACATTCCATCAAGGGGCATGGAGGTCATGCTTGCTCTGGACAAGGCCACACCCGATGGTGCCAGAAACCTGCTTCCTATCACCATGTCCGGGTGGTGGCCACTGCTGAGGTCAGGTAGCGGGGCCAACGTGCCTGACCCCCAGAGCCCACCTGGGAGCCAGAGGCCCAGGCAGGGCAGGAATCCCTTCTGCTCCTGTCCCAGCGCTTTCTGTCCCACCATCACAGGACTGCGGGAGAAACAGGGAGATGCCAGTCCTGCCATCTCTCAGTGTCCTAAGAAAGCCACCACTGTCTGTGGAGGAACCCCGACTTCTCACTATTGAGATGAGATCGGCTTGGCCAGGCACGGTGGCTCACACCTGGAACCCCAGCACTTGGGGAGGCTGAGGCAGGCAGATCATGAGGTCAGGAGTTTAAGACCAGCCTGGCCAATATGGTGAAACCCTGTCTTTACTAAAAATATAAAAATTAGCCGGGTGTGGTGGCAGGCACCTGCAGTCCCAGCTATTCA
Organism: Sapajus apella; assembly: GCF_009761245.1. Taxonomy (NCBI): domain Eukaryota; kingdom Metazoa; phylum Chordata; class Mammalia; order Primates; family Cebidae; genus Sapajus; species Sapajus apella. The sequence goes on along the minus strand of NW_022437066.1, from coordinate 3,753,619 downwards.
GGAGGTTGAGGCAGAAGAATCGCTTGAAACTGGAAGGCAGAGGTTGCAGTGAGCCGAGATCACACCACTGCACTCCAGCTTGGGCAAAAGAAAGAAACTCCATTTCAAAAAAAAAAAAAAAAAAAAATGAGGTCAGTCCCTGTTCCCAGCTTTTGCCTCCATGGGATGGGACGGTGCTTCTGGGATAGGTCACAGATACGGAGAGTACAGTCTTTGGCATCCAGCAGGTGGTCAGTCGGTGTGACGATGCCATAGGACAGGAGACGGACGCCTTGGTACAGGTTGCCTCAACATGAATGCCTTCTGGAAGACGGCTCCAAGGCTCTGTCCTGGAGAGGGAGGAGTGATTTCATGGTTCTCCTGATGCACCTGTTGGGCACTGCCCTCCTCCCCAGATGTGCAAAACTTCAGCCATCTGGAGAGTGTTCAGACGGCCGACCCTGTCTGGAGCTAGTGTACCTTGCACCTCCCAAAACCTCCCTGGGCAACGAGGATCATGGCCAGGCCCAGGTCTTGGACTCCTGAGGACCAGGAAACTTGGAAGGGAGGACCCACCCTGGGGTCCTGACGCCTGGTTGCAAGTCCTGGCTCTGTCCTTCTCTAGCTGGGTGATCCCTTGTCAGAGCCTCAGTGTTCCCGTCCATAAAATGGGTTTGATGAACACTGTCTGGCCCACCCCCTTAATGAGAACCGTGAACGGCAGTGTCACTTTCTGAGGTCACCTTTTAGGCGCCATCCACATGCAGAGCCTTCTGACGCTGCGTGTTTGTTCATCTCTCCTGTGGGTCCACAGCTCCTTCTTGATTGCCACCTCCTGGTCCTCCCAGGTGCCCAGGGAGGAGGTCACAGATGCTCCTCTAGCCATCCGCAGAGTCTGAGTCTTGGATTATGGGAGTGCAGGTGGCCATCTAGGAGGACACGCTGGCTCCCATACCCACATGGCTGCCTCATTTCCACTGGCCAAGCCAGCAGATGGGCGGCTCCCAGCCAGCGCCAGAGACTTTCCACAGCGGGGGCAGGGCGGAGGTTCAGGGAAGCCGGGAAGGGGCTGCTGCTCATGTCTGGACCCCAGCTTCGGGACACGCTGGCTGTGGGGCCGCACAGCGTCCTCAGGATGGAGGCCCAGAACTTCTGATCTGCCAGGTGGGCAGTGGGAGGGGCTAGAGACAGGGTTGTCTCCAGCCTTTCCAGACAGCAGAGGGGTGACCCCAAGGTCCCCCTCGAGCCAGCCACAGCCGGCCTCGGAGTTGGAGTCCTGACCCAAGCCCGGCTTGAGGCTGAGCTAAGAGGACATTATGGGGGCTCAGAGCCCAGGGGACCCCCCCACACCTCAGGCTGGGCAGGGGTTGGCAGGGGGTCTGACCTGTCTCCAGAGCGTCCGGGGACTCAGGGGGTTTGATTTTCTCCCCATCCCCCCTGCCCGGAATTCAGTTAATCAATAGAAGAAATCTCTGTGTCACACCTCTCTGAACCCCGCAGGCTTCCACAAGATTGATTAACACAAACATCAATTTCTTGGGCTGCGCGCCTCCGAAAACACGGCACTTTTTCAGATTGAATTGCTACTGTGTGCCCCGTGTAAATAAAGGAGAGGGAGTAATATGGAAGATTTGTTACTGTGGCGGCGAGCTCTGCTGCCCGCCCTGCCGGGGCTATTAGGGGCTGCGGGGCGGGGTGGAGGGAGGGAGAGACGGAGGGAGAGTGGAGGGACAGAGACGGGGCAGACTGCAGGGCAGGGCGAGAGGACAGATGACAGGGACAGAGAGACAGACACAGAGGGAGAGACGGGGAGACAGAGGGAGAGTGGATGGGCAGAGCAGGCGGGGGACCACGGCGGGGGTCAGAGGACAGAGGGAGAGGGGCAGAAATTGAGAGTGGAGGAGGAGGTCGGGAGAAAGAGAGAGAGAGGGAGGGAGAGGCAGAGAGAGGGAGAGGAAGAGAAGAGGGAGGGAAGGAAAGGAGAGCAGGGAGGCGGGAAAGGCGGCGAGGGAGCAGGCATCCGGCGGGTGTGCGGCCGGGAGGGAGAGCTAATTGCTAATTCATTTTCCGTGGCTGTCTGAAGGGGGTGGCAGCTGAGGGGGGTGCGCTGCTGGTCTTGAAGCAGCGGCTGGGGGGGTGGCCGAGGTGGCCCTGCCATGGGAGGATGGGCTGTCCTGTTCTCTCCCTCCTTCCCTCGGTGCAAAGCAGGCCTGAGGCAGCCTCCCCAGCCCAGGCACGTGGCGGGCGCAGGACCCCAAGGCCTTGCTCGGAGACCAGGAGGGCCAAGCCCCGAGCAGGGAGACCAGAAGCTGGGGCTGAGGCGCAGGGCACTGAGCAGAGTGGGACAGGGGCTCCTCCTCGCAGACATGCGCCCCCCTGCTGGGCTCCCTGTGGCCAGTGCCCTCTCAAGTGTGTCCCCAAGGCCCCGTGCCTCTCCGTCCCACCATCCCCCACCCGCCTCCCTGCAGCTGGGTTCCAGACCAGCGCTGTACAGGAACCAGGATGCGTGTGAGCCATACAGCAAAGTTTCAATTTTGTAATAGCCTCATGCAAAAGGAAACCGGACAGATGCCGTTAGTTTAAATAATGAGCTTTGAACTCAACATGCCCCAAATGTGGTCCTCTCCACAGGTCATCAGCACAGAGCAATGCGCCCTGCAGTCATTTTCCTGCTGAGTCTTTGGGAGGGGGCTGTATTTCATATACACAGGGTCCCCTTAAGGGCTGGACACCTGTGGGCACTTGGGGCCAGCACGGCCGGCAGCACCGTGCTGGATGGTGCAGCTCTGGGCCCTGATTTCAGCGCCTCTGTGTCCCCACAGTAAATGCTGAGGCCTCTCTGAGTGCTGAGGCTGGGTCCTGGTGACAGAGCTGCCCACGGCTTCGGGTCTCCACTTTACTCATGAAGAGGCTGGCACAGCGCCCAGCATGGAGAGGCTCGTGGCAGAGAAGGAACTGCACGCTACAGGGCAGAATTTCAGCCAGTTCAACTCTAAGCCCCCCTCTCGCCCCACTCCCCAGCTGTGGAGGCCCCGGGATCCTTCGGGGGACTGACCACGGGCCCGGCAGGTTCCCAGGCCTCGGGATGACTTCCTTCCTCGCTGCCGTCGGCCCTCAGTCCACGGGCTGCCTCCTGTCGGGCGGCTCTGAGGGGCCGGGTTCTGGGTGTGGAGCGCAGCCCAGACGTCCCCATCCTTGGAGTTGCTGGAAGCAGGACACTGCTTGGAGTGCTTCTCCTGCCTCTTCCCAAGGCCGAACTGCTGTCCTCCTGTTCCCTCAGAGTGGGGCTTCCAGCTTTGGGCAGGCATCTACCAGGTGGGGCCCTGGCTCCGGGGCTTGAAGTCTGAGGGTGCTACCTTCCCTTGGGAGGTGTCCCCCAAAGTGGCTGGCTGGGACTTCCCTTATGTATAACTTTTTAATTTAATAAAACACAGATTTTATTGTATTTTTGAGACAGGGTCTCACTCTGCCAGCCAGGCTGGAGTGCAGTGGCACCATCTCAGCTCACTGCTGCCTCAGCTTCCCAGGCTCAAGACATCCTCCTGCCTCGGCCTCCCAAGTAGCGGGGACCACAGGTGTGAGCCGCTGTGCCCAGCTAATTACTTTTTTTTTGTTGTTAGAGGCAGGATTCCTACCGTGCTGCCCACGCTGGTCTCAAACTTCTGGGCTCAAGTCATCTCCCGCCTCCGCGTCTCAAAGCACTGGGACCACAGGCGTGGGCCACCACCATTGGTCCGAAACAGACCTTAGCAGAGTTTGGACGCATCAGCACTGCTGTGGTGGGTAGAGAGGTGGTAACGCCGCAGACCAGGCTCCCTCGGCAGAGAACTTGACTTTTACCACCTCCCTGCTGTTCAGTGAGCCAGGAGTTAATGTTTGGGGCCAACAGGTGAGGCCACTGTGGCTGGAGGAGGCAGCGGTCGTGGGTGGGAGGGGACCATGCTGGGTCAGGCCACTGTCTCTGGGCTCTCATTTGCACAGCGGCTCCCCCACCGGGGTCCCTTCCCCAAGGAACGTGCCAAGAAGCTGAAACCACCAGCCGCTGGCATGCAGTGCTGAGTGCGGTCAGCAGGCACCCAGTCACTCATTCACTCGTCACTCACACATGCATTTCTCATTCACCCATTCACACACTCACTCATTTTGTGGTTCAGTTGTTCAGCAGGTGTCCACAGGCAGGCTGATCCTTCAGATGCAGTGATGCAGGCGTGATTATTCCCAGGTAATGGATGAGGAACCGAGGCTCAGAGAGGGTCAGAAGCTTGCCTGAAGAAACACAGCCAGAGAGCAGTGGAGCAGGGCCTGAGCTCGGGCGGAACTCATCCGAGAGCCCCTACACCTGCCTTCTTAGACTTTCACCCCTGCAGTGCACTGGCCCCAATCAGCAGGCCTTCTGCCAGTCCGTCGGTGACATTGGGGGGCCTCGGGGTTGGGGACAGCACGAGCATCAGGAGCACCAGGAGACAGTGCCATGAGTCGGGCTGCTGGGGGACACCCTGTGAGGTGGGCTGGGTTGGGGAGATGCAGTGGGGGGTTCTCTGGGCTTCCACATCTCTGCTCGGGGGTCACTCCTGGTGGATGCTTGGTGGGAATGCGGAGGCCTAGTTTACCATGAAACTCAGTGTCCTAGAGGATCAGGGGACTGCCCAAGGCGTTCAGCAGCGACACCCAGCTGGGGCTGTGCGGGCTGTGCCCTGGGACCTGCAGCCGCCTCGGTTTCCCCCAGGGCTTGAGCCCCCTGGGTTCACCTTTCTCAAGCCACCCAGAGAGGCTGACAGGAAGACTCAGGAGGGAGACAAGGCTTTGTCCCTCCTGGTGCCCGACTTGGACAGCCTGAGGGTTAGACCTGCCACCGTCTGCTCTTGGCCGGGGCTGCTCTTAGGGCAGAACGACTGAGCCGCCCTCCCAGAGCTGGATCGAAGCTTCGGGCACAGCTGCCTCCTTAAACGGCTGGAGCCCCCACCCTCTGCCTGAAGCCCCCTCAAATGAGCTCCTGCTGCAGCCGGGCCCTCGGCAGAGCGCGGGCTTCTGGGGGTGCTGTGCGTTTCGAGTGGTCTCCAGTGAGTGAGTCAGCTCCTGCCGCGGGCTCGGGCGGCAGCCTCTTGAGTTAAGTGTGGCTAATTTGGCACAAGAACACGACGCCACTGGCAAGTTCTGGGAAGCCTGGGAGCCGTCTGCACAAAGGGCCGGGGGAGGCTGCTGTGCCAGGGGCCCTGTCTGCGGGGGTGGCAGGGCGGCACAGGCACTCAGCCGGGGCCCTGCCAGCCACTGCCCCCAGCCAAGGGCCCAGGGCGGCCTGTGGCCGGCGGGGACTCATGGAAAAGGCACACTCCCGCAGGGCAGGGCAGTGTGGGGCAGAGCCTCCTGGGAGTGGTACCCACCCCCTGCCATCTCAGTGCCTGAGGCAGGTCCTGCGTGCTGCCCGCTGCCCGCACTCTCTCCCCCACTTCCCTTTTTCGTTTCAGGAGTAACAAGAGGGGTCCAAGGTGAGCAGCATGGTGGTAGGGCTCTGGGTCATCCCCCCTGCCTGCCTTGGCCCATAAGCAGAGCCAGCTCCCACGCCAGGATCGCAGCTGGCTGTGGGTGAAGCTGTGGTTCAGGACCCGGCATTTCTTCTCAAACGTGTCCTCTCCTCTTGGCTCAGAAACACAGATGCCCACCTAGGTTCCATAGGAAAGCAAGAGTGAATGGAGTGGGCAATGCTGGCACCAGGCACCCCAGCCAGCCTGGCTCCCTGTGCCACTGCGTCCTGCAGCGGGCCTTCCCCGAGCCCTGCGGACGCCTCCGGAAGACGCTTCTCCCACTTCTGCTCTGACACGAGACCCTCCTGGCTGGGTGACCTTGGATAAGGAATCCTAACGCTCCCTACTCCAAAGTGGGCACCGTGGGCTCAGGGACACCAAGACTAGGAGGTGCTAACCCACTGTCCCTGGCCAGCAGTGAGGCCAGCGGACCCAGAGCCACCCAGGGAAGCAGCCATTCCCCTTGGAGCGTGGGTGAAGTGGCTCCTGGGTGCTAAGGGGGCCCAGCATGAGGAAGGTGGCAGCCCTAGTGCCACCCCAGGCAGGATGGCCTGAGAGTCTGTGCTGGGAAGGCGTTCAGGAGGGCCTGGGAACCCTGGCGCAGACTCTCTCCCTCGTAGCGTTCTCTGGGGATTGGCCTGGGGCAGCACAGAATCCCAGAGTCCCTGCCTGTCTGTCCCCCAGCCACTGCTTATCTTGTCTGCCCAGGGACACAAGGGAATGGCTAACAGCAACGGAAATTACAACATGTTGGAATTGAACGAAAATTAAAACACAACATATCAGCCGGGCACAGTGGCTCATGCCTGTGTTCCCATCCCAGCACTTTGAGAGGCCGAGGCAGGAGGATGAGTTTAGGCCAGGAGTTTGAGACCAGCCTGAGCAACATAGTGAGACCCTGTCTCTTAAAAAAACAAACAAGCAGCCAGGCGTGGTGGCTCACACCTGTAATCCCGTCACTTCGGGAGGCCAAGGCAGGTGAAGCACTTGAGGTCAGGAGTTTGAGACCGGCCTGGCCAATGTGGTCAAACTCCATCTCTACTAAAAATAGAAAAACAGCAGGGCATGGTGGCACACGTCTGTAATTTCAGCTACTCGGGAGGCTGAGGCAGGAGAATCACTTGAACCCAGGAGGTAGAGGTTGCAGTGAGCTGAGATCATGCCATTGCACTCCAGCCTGGGCAACAAGAGCAGGAAAAAAAAAAAAATCAAAAAACACAGTAAGATTTTTTTTCTGTCTGAAAAAAAAAAAGCAAAAAACGCAATAAGAAAACTTTTTTTTTTTCAAATTCTAAAAATTAGTTCTGACTTTAGAGATTCTGAATATTTTTAAGCCTTTATTATATAGTTGAAAAATAAGGTCAAGTTTGGATTAAGCGTTGATAGTCCAAGTTAGCAAAAATACGACTTTTTTTTTTTTTTTTGAGATGGAGTCTTACTCTGTTGTCAAGGTTGGCATGATTTCGGCTCACTGCAACCTCCGCCTCCTGGGTTCAAGTGATTCTCCTGCCTCAGGCTCCTGAGTAGCTGGGATTACACGCACCCACCACTGTGCCTGGCTAAGTTTTGTATTTTTAGTACAGACGGGGTTTCGCCATGTTGGTCAGGCTGGTCTCGAACTCCTGACCTTGCGATCTGCCCGCCTCGGCCTCCCAAAGTGCTGGGATTACAGGTGTGAGCCACAGTGCTCAGCCAGCAAAAGTACTAATAGCGCCTCTATATTTATTTCCTTGAATCTTGTGCTGTGTCTTACTGATATTGAAAGTGTGTGTGTGTGTGTGTGTGTGTGTGTGTGTGTGTTTTAATGTTGCTGTGCTTAATTTTGTTTAAAACATTTTTTCTTTGTTTTTTAATTTAAGGAAAGCCATGCTATTAAACAAACAAACCTATGAGCTTAGCTCTGGGGTTATATTTGAAAATAAAAAGTGTTTCCTGGACTGAAAGTGCTCATAAGCTAATTGAGGAAATACACATATAAATAACTTGAATGAAGGCATTAGGTTAAAAAAATGAGATTCTTCCTGTTTGCACATCTTCACTGCCTTAACAACAACCAAAAAAATCTGCACACGCACAACCACAGGAAAAAGGAAGTCCTCTTGCAGGGTGCTTATCTCACCATCTACTTAATTACACAAACCAGAAACCTAATGTTCCTCAAACCCTCACCCCCAAATCCAGTCTGCCCCTGCGACAGTCCATGCGACCACTTTGCACTGTTTTTCTCATCGATTTTCCTGGAGCAGCTGCCATCACCACCAACAGCAGCGCCAGCTTCTGAGTCCACCTCATTGCCTACTTGACTAAAGTGGCTTCTGGCCGGGCGCCAAGGCTCACCCCTGGAATCCCAGCACTTTGGGAGGCTGAGGCGGGTGGATCACCTAAGATCAGGAGTTCGAGACCAGCCTGGCTGATACGGTGAGACTCTGTCGCTACTAAAAATACAAAAAAAAAAAAAAAAAAAAAAAATTAACCAGGCATGGTGGTGGGCACCTATAACTTTAGCTACTAGGGAGGCTGAGGTAGGAGAATTGCTTGAACCCAGGAGGCAGAGGTTGCAGAGAGCCGAGATTGCACCATTGCATTCCTGCCTGGGTGACAAGAGCAAAAACTCCATCTCAAAAAAAAAAAAATGACAAAAATTAGCCTGATGTGATGGTGCGCACCTATAATCCCAGCTACTCAGGAGGCGGAGGCAGGAGAACTGCTTGAACCTGGGAGGTGGAGGTTGCGGTGAGCTGAGATCACACCACTGCTCTCCAGCCTGGGTGACAGAGAGAGACTCCATCTCAAATAAAACATAGAGAGATCCAAGAAGGCTGATCACGAGCAGCTCGGGATTGTAGCTCCCAGTGAAAGCGCAGAGAACGAGAGGACGCCACACTTTCAGGTGAATTTTTTTGCTCAGGCACCAGGAGATTCCCAGCGGAGGAGCCCCACGGGTCGCCAGCGCGTCTCTTGTGGCCGGCGAGGCGGTTTTGCCGCTGCCTTGGTGCGGCGGTTCTTGGTGCAGAGTCAGAAAAGCACCATCAATCTTAACGCCGCTGTTTTGGCCGGCGCAGTGGGTTGCTCAGATTCTAGCGCCGGGAATCAACAAGTTGGACGTCCATTCAGAAACCCAAGTATAAAGACGGTAATTATAAAGACCACAGATGGATAAATCTATAATGAAGGGAAGAAACCAGCCTAAAAAGGCTGAGAATACCCAAACTCAGAACGCCTCTCCCTCTACAGGGGACAACAGCTCCTCATCAGCAACAGAACAAGGCCTGATGGAGAAAGACTGGGTTCCATTAGCAGAAGCAGGCTTTAAAAAGTGGATGATAAGAAACTTCTGGGAATTAAAAGAACTTGTTCTAACCCAATGCAAAGAAATTAAGAACTTTGAAAAAAGGTTTGACAAAATGTTAACAAGAATACACAATTTAGAGAGGAATATAAGTGAATTAATGGAGCTGAAAAACACAACACGAGAACTTCACGAACTAGGCACAAGTTTTAACAGCCGAATTGATCAAGCAGAAGAAAAGATATCAGAGGTCGAAGACCAACTTAATGAAATAAAATGAGATGACAAGATTAGAGAAAAAAGGATAAAAAGGAACGAGCAAAGTCTCCAGAAATATGGGACTATGTGAACAGACCTAATCTACGTTTGATAGGTGTACCTGAATGTGACGAAGAGAATCAATCCAAGCTGGAAAACACACTTCAGGATATTATTCAGGAAAACTTTCCCAACCTAGCAAGGCAGGACAATATTCAACTCCAGGTAATACAGAGAACATCACAAAGATATTCCTCAAGAAGACCAACCTCAAGGCACATAATCGCCAGATTCACCAGGGTTGAAATGAAAGAGAAAATACTGAGGGCAGCCAGAGAGAAAGGTCAGGTTACCCACAAAGGGAAGCCCATCAGACTCACAGCAGATCTCTTAGCAGAAACCCTACAAGCCAGAAGAGAGTGGGGGCCAATATTCAACATCCTTAAAGAAAAGAACTTTCAACCCAGAATTTTACATCCAGCCAAACTAAGCTTCATAAGCGAAGGAAAAATAAAATCTTTTGTGAACAAGCAAGCACTCAGAGATTTCATCACCACCAGACCTGCTTTACAAGAGCTTCTGAAAGAACCACTACACATAGAAAGGAACAACCAGTATCAGCCTTTCTAAAAAATACCAAAAAATAAAGAACATCAACATAATTAAGAACTTAATGGGCAAAACAGCCAGCTAACATTAAATGGCAGTATCAAACTCACATATATTATTATTAATTCTAAATTTAAATCGACTAAATCCCCCAATCCAAAGACACAGACAGGCAAAAAGGCCAAAACCCATCGGTATGCTGCATCCAGACCCATCTCACATGCAAGGATACACAAAGACTCAAAACAAAGGGATGGAGAAAGATTTACCAACCAAATGGAGAGCAAAAATAAATAAATAAATAAAAAGCAAGAGTTGCTTTAAAGCAGCAAAGATCACAAGAAGCAAAGAAGGATATTACATAATGATAAAAGGATCAATGCAACAAGAAGAGCTAAAGATCCTAAATCTATACGCACCCAATACAGGAATACCCAGATATATAAGACTTATAAAGAGACTTAGACTCCCACACAATGATAGTGGGAGACTTCAACGTCAACATTAGACAGATCAATGAGACAGAAAGTTAACAATATCCAGGACTTGAACTCAGATCCGGAACAAGTAAACTTAACATTTATAGAACTCTCCACTTTAAATACACAAAATATACACTCTCATCAGTACCACATCACATCTATTTACAGGTTTCAATGAAATATTGGTTGGCTGCTTGTTAGTTATTTTCTTCCCTCATTTTTTTTTATGTCTCTATTATTAAACACAATGACAGGCATACCCATTTTTAGACTGCATTCTAGCCCGGGCAATAAAGCAACACCCCCGTTCTCTCTCCCTCTTCCTCTTCCCCTTTCTTCCTCTCTTTCATTCTTTTTTTTTTTTTTTTTTTTTTTTTTTTTTCTTTTTCTTTTAAAAAAAAAAAAAAAAAGAGACCCTGTCTAAAGTTAAAAAATAAAATGTATATATGTTTAAAAAATATTTTTTCAAATCAATTTACTTGCTCACTTACGGTATTTGTTATGAAAAAAAAATAAAATAAAAAAGTGGCTTCTTTTTTTTTTTTTTTTAAGACAGGGTTTCACCGTCCTAGCCAGGATGGTCTCGATCTCCTGACCTCATGATCTGCCCGCCCTGGCCTCCCAAAGTGCTGGGATTACAGGCGTGAGCCACCGCGCCCGGCCTAAGTGACGTCTAACTACTTTGCCCACATGTGCTGTGGCACCTCTGCCTCTATGGAGGGAAGCCGAGTGACCTTTCCAAAACACATACGCCATTGCATCATCTCCTTGCTTCAAACTCTTCAAATATTGCCTGTTATTCTTTATGTTAACACCAACTTTCTTTTTTCACTTCTTAGTTTTTCTTTTGAGACAGGGTCTTGCTCTGTCACCCACGCTGGAGTGCAGTGGCGCCATCACGCCTCACTGCTGCCTCGCCCTCCAGGGCTCAGGTGATCCTCCTGCCTTAGCCTCCTGAGTAGCCAGGACCACACACAGGTGTGTGCCAGCACGTGGCTAATTTTTGTATTTCTCAGTAGAAAGGGGGTCTTGCTGTGTTACCGGGGCTGGTCTCTAACTCCTGACCCCAAGCAATCCTCTTGCCTCAGCCTCCCAAAGCACTGGGATTACAGGTGTGAGCCACTGCACCTGGCCCATGCCAACTTTCCCTACCTGACTTGCAGAGACCTGCGTAGGCTGGCCACTGCTGACCCCTCCAGCTTCACCACAGGCCCAGAAGCCCCTCCTCTTCCTCCTGCAACCCCTTGAAGGTCCTGCTTCTGCAGAGGGCTCTGCGCTGGCCCGTCCGGCTGCCATGCTCTAGGTCTTCCTCAGCCTCCAGAGGCTGCATCCTCCTTAGCCTCCGCCTCACAGCAGCTTATGCTTATTTACGTGATAGCTTGGTTAACAGCCGTCTCTCTGACCAGACCAGCATAATGCTTTATAGACACTGAGCGTTGCAATGTTTGTCGCATGGATCAATAGATGACTAAAAAATTATTAAAATGGGATTGTAGCACGGGGTTCCGGGGGTCTTCAACAACTCCATGGAAAGTGCGTGCTATGAATAAGCTACACAGGAGTTTCAACGTTTTTTGCACCAACATAAACTATACGAACTCCTTATAACGTGTCTGAACAGCACATATCGACTTTGTGTGATACAGCTGAAACAATGTTTAAGGGAAAATTCATAGCATTAAATGCTTACCTTAAAAAAGGAAATCAGTGATCTATGCTTCCACCGTTAGAAACTAGAAAAAGAAACAAATTAAATTTAAAGCAGGTTGGGTGTGGTGGCTCACACCTGTAATCCCAGCACTTTGGGAGGTCGAGGCAGGTGGATCACTTGAGGTCAGGAGTTTGAGACCAGCCTGGCCACCATGGTGAAACCCCGTCTTTACTAAAAATACAAAAAATTAGCTGGGTATGGTGGTGCATGCCTGTAATCCCAGCTACTCAGGAGGCTGAGGTGGGAGAATCGCTTGAACCTGGGAAGTGGAGATTGCTCTGAGCAGAGATCATGCCATTGCACTTCAGTCTGGTCGAAAGAGCAGACTTTGTCTCAAAAAAACAAAACCAAAAACAAACAAAAGCCTTAGAGCAAACCAATGGAAGCACTAAAGATAAGAGCAGAAGTCCCTGAAAAAAGAGAAAAGCATTAGGAAAAAATAATCAAGGAAACCAAAGTTGCTTCTATGGAAAGATTAATATAATTGACAAGTCTCTGATCAAACTAATCAAGAAAAAAAAAAAAAAAAGAGGCCGGGCGCGGTGGCTCACGCCTGTAATCCCAGCACTGTGGGAGGCCGAGGCGGGTGGATCACGAGGTCAAGAGATGGAGACCATCCTGGTCAACATGGTGAAACCCCGTCTCTACTAAAACTACAAAACATTAGCTGGGCATGGTGGCGCGTGCCTGTAATCCCAGCTACTCAGGAGGCTGAGGCAGGAGAATTGCCTGAACCCAGGAGGCGGAGGTTGCGGTGAGCTGAGATCGCGCCATTGCACTCCAGCCTGGGTAACAAGAGCGAAACTCCGTCTCAAAAAAAAAAAAAAAAAGATACAACTTACCGAAATCAGAAATGAAAGAAGGGATATCATTACGGATCCTATAGATCCTAAAAGTTTAATAAAGAATGTTATAGGCTGGGTGTGGTGGCTCATACCTGTAATCCTAGTGCTCTAAGAGGACAAAGCGGGAGGATCGCTTGAGGCCAGGAGTTCGAGACCGGCCTGGCAACATAGGAAGACCCTGTCTATACCAAAAAAAAAAAAAAAAAAATTGAAAATTAGCTGGGCTCGGTGGACGTGCCTGTGGTCCCAGCTACTCGGGAAACTAAGGCAGGAGGACTACTTGATCCTGGGAGTTAGAGGCCACGTTGAGCTGTGATGGCACCTCTGTACTCTAGCCTGGGTGACATAGCAAGATCCTGTCTCAAAGAAAAAGAAAAAAAAAAAAGAAAGTTGGTATTAATCCAAAAAAAAAAAAAGAAAATATTTGAAGGATTTTGTCTGTGCGTGGTGGCTCGCGCCTGTTACCTCAGCACTTTTCGGGAGCTGAGGTGGGTGGATCATGAGGTCAAGAGATCGAGACCATCCTGGCCAACATGGAGAAACCCCGTCTGTGCCAAAAAATACAAAAATTAGCTGGGCGTGGTGGCACACACCTGTAGTCCCAGCTACTCAGGAGGTCGAGGCAGGAGAATTGCTTGAACCTGGGAGGCAGAGGTTGCAGTGAACTGAGATTGTGCCACTGCACTCCAGCCTGGCCACAGAGCAAGACTCTGTCTCAAAAAAAAAGAAAGAAAGAAAATATTTGAAGAGTTTTAAGCAGGGGGATGACGCAATCAGGCTTGTGACCTTTGGAAAGCGCATTCCAGCTCCCTCCATAGAGCAGATAGGAGAGTTGCTGGCCTGCACGTGGGCAGGGTAGTCAGAAGGCCACGGAGGCAGTGACGTGGGTGGCGGGGCTGCTGCTGGTGCTGGTGGGGATGGCAGCCGCTGCAGGAAAGTCGATGGGATAGACAGCGTAAAGCGATCACGTTGACTAACGGAGGGACAGGCTGGATTTGGGGGTGAGGGTTTGAGGTTTCTGGTTTCTGCAATTAGGCAGATGATGAGACAGGGAACACTGCAAGAAGACTTCCTCCAATAAACAAACAAACAGACGGCTGGGCGTGCTCGGGTGGGCCTGTAATCCCAGCTACTTGGTAGGCTAAAGTGGGACGATTGCTTGAGCCCAGGAGTTAGTCTGCAGTGAGCTGTGATTGCACCACTGCACTCCAGCCTGAGTGACAGAGTGAGACCCTGCCTCTAAATAAACAAAAAGAATGTGACAAACAATTTTATGTTCACATATTTTACAACTTAGAAAAAAATGAACAAATTTCTTTAAAGACAGTTATCAAAGTTCACTTAAGAAAAAATAGATGGTACCGTATATATTAAAGAAATTCAATTTGTTGTGGAAAACCTAATAACGGCGGGAACAAAGTCCAGGCCTAGAGGACTTTCCTGGTGAATTCTACCAATGCTTAAGACAAAAATCAACACCAGCTCTACACAGTCTATTCCAGGAAATAGAAGAGGAGGGAAAAATTAACAACCCTTTTTATGAGGTCAACGTTACCTTGATATCAAAACCAGACGTTGCAAGAAAAGAAAGCTATAGAGCAATATTCCCCATGAACAAAGACACATAAATCGTCAATCAAATATCAGCAAATCAAATCCAGCAATATATGTGTGGGAAGTAAAAGTTCCTCTTCAATTTCTTGTTAAAGAATAAATTGTAAGTGTGCTAATAACTCTTTGTGAAGCCCTATCCTGTAGCTGTGAGACACGCCATGCTTACAGGCACGTAGCACATTCTATGTCCTTGTACTTTAACCAAGATATCTGTGCTGGACGTGCTCACAGGTGTGTCCCAGCTCTCCATGGCTTTTACCTGTTTAGAAAAGTTTTAAGTTGTTAGCCAATCGGGTTTTAGTTTAGATTGTGAGGTCTGGCTCCAGCCAACAGAGATCAGACACAGCAGTGAGGACGACCCCACATGTGTAAGGGATAAATATGTCTGCTTTTCCTTTGTTCATTGTACTCTTGTGGTAAGATGGCTAGAGAGAGTACCCTTCCTACAGGAAGTAAAAATTGCTTGCTGAGAGATCCTTTGTCTCAGTGCTAATTTTTCTTTGCTGCACAGATCATCTGTTTCCAACAATATGAAAAAGATAACACATCTGACCAGTGGGGTTTATGCAAGGATGCAAGTCTGGTTCAACACTCAAAAAATAATCAGGGCTGGGTGCAGTGGCTCATGTCTGTAGTCCCAGCACTGGGAGGCCGACGTGGGTGGATCACTTGAGCCCAGGAGTTGGAGACCAGCCTGGACAACACAGTGAAACCATGTCTCTACAAAAAATAAAAAACTTAATTGGGTGTGGTGATGCACACCTGTAGTCCCAGTTACTTGGGAGGCTGGGGTGGGAGGATCACCTGAGTCTGGGGAGGTTGAGGCTGCAGTGAGTCATGATCACACCACTGCACTCCAGTCTGGGCAACAGAACAAGACACTGTCTAAAAAAAAAAAATCAGGCCAGGTATGGTGGCTCTAATCCCAGCACTTTTGGGGGCTGAGGTGGGAGGATCATTTGAGCCCAGGAGTTGTTGGAGACCAGCCTGGGCAACAAAGTGAGACCCCCATCTCTACAAAAAAATAAAAATAAAAATAATGTGGGTAGGGGAGCATGCCTGTGGTCCCAGCTATATGGGAAGCTGGAGCAGGAGGATTGCTTGAGCTCCGGAGATCGAGGGTGCAGTGAGCTGTGTTTGTGCCATTTCACTCTATACTGAGTGACAGAGAGAGAGACCCTGTCTCCAAAAAGAAAAAAAAAGGAATTAATGTAATTCATCATACCAACAGATTAAAAAAGAAAAACCGTGATTATCTTAATAGATGTAAAAACAAAAAAGCATTTGACAAAATTCAACATCTAGTCATGAATAAAACCTCTTAGAAAACCAGTAAGAGAAGGGAGATTCTTCAACCTCATAAAAGGCATCTATAAAAAACCTACGGTAAGGAGGCTGAGGCAGGAGAATTGCCTGAACCCAGGACGTGGAGGTTGCGGTGAGCCGAGATCATGCCATTGCGCTCCAGCCTGGGTAACAAGAGTGAAACTCCATTTCAAAAAAAAAAACCAAAACCTACGGTTAATATCATAATTAATGATGAAATACTAAATATTTTCCAAGATCAGAAGAAAAGCAAAGGTATTCTGGGTCATTATTGTACTGGAAAGCCTAGCCAGTAGAATAAGGCAAGAAAAAGAAATAAAAAATATACAAATTGGAGAGGAAGAAATGAAATGGCTTCTATTTGCACTCAATGCGATTGCCTATATAGAAAATCTCAAAAAATCTGTGAAAAAGTTATCTGAATTAATAAGTGTGCCAGGCATGGTGGTGTGCACCTGTAGTCTTGGCTACTCAACAGGCTGGGGTGGGAGGGTCATTTGAACTTAAGTGTTTGAGACCAGTCTGGGCAACAGTGTGAGACTCTTCCTCTAATAATAATAATAATAATAATAATAATTTAAAAAAATTAGCTCACTGCTTCTGGTCACCTTTGAGACTGGCTTACTCTGGGTCTATTGCTCCAGACTCAGCTTTCTTAGAGCTCATTTTGTCAAGTGCAGTGGCTCATGCCTGTAATACCAGCTACTTGGGAGACTGAGGTGGGAGGATCACTTAATTCCAGGAGTTCAAGGCTGCAGTGAGCTCTGATTGCACCACTGTACTCCAGCCTGGGCAACGGTGACCCCATCCCTAAACAAACAAACCAACAAACAGACAAACAAACAAAAAAAAACAAGTGTAGCAATGTCATAACATATAAGGTCAATATACAAAGAAGTAATTATAATTCTATGTACCAGAAATGAATCATTTGAAACTGAAATTAGAAAAGAAACAATACCATTTACCATAGCACCAAAACCTATGAAATGCTGATGTGTAAATGTAACAAAACATGTACAATATCATTATGTTGAAACTGAAAAACACTAATGAGAGAAATCAAAGAAGACCTCAATGGAGAGATATACTATGTTCATGAATTGGAAGACTCAATATGGTTAAATTGTCAATCATTCTGAAAATTGGGATTTAATACAATCTTGATCAAAATCTCAGCAGGAGTGTTTATAGAAATCAACAAGTTGAATCTAAAATTTATATTAAAAGGCAATAGACCTAGAAGAGCCAAAATACCTTTAAAAAAGAACAAACACTGGAGTATTCTCACTGTCTGATTTGAAGACTTACTTTAAAGCTATGATAATCAAGACAGTGCAGTATCGGCAAAGGGTATACAAATAGATCAGTGGAACTAAAATGGACTCTCATGTATAGATACTTAATTTATTTTCATTGAAGTTACACTATAACTCAATATAGAAGGACCACCTTTTAAACAAATAATTCTGGAACAATCGAACATTTGTATACAAAAAAATGAAACTTGACTCACACATTGCATCATATACAAAAATGAACTCAAAACACAACCTAGGCCAGGCACAGTGGCTCCTACCTGTAATTCCAGTACTTTGGGAGGCTGAGGTGGGTGGATCTCCTGAGGTCAGGAGTTCAAGACCAGCCTTGCCAACATGGAGAAACCCTGTCTCTACTAAAAATATAAAAATTAGCCGGGAGTGGTAGCCCACGCCTGTAGTTCCAGATACTCAGGAGGCTGAGGCAGGAGAATTGCTTGAACCTGGGAGGTGGAGGTTGCAGTGAGCCGATATTTCACCACTGCACTCCATCCTGGGCGACAGAGAGAGACTGTGCCTCAAAAAACAAACAAGCAAACAAAAAAACGTAACCTAAACTAACTTTGAAATCTGAAACTATAAAACTTTTAGAAGAAACCATAGGAAAAAATTTTGTGGTTTTGGTTTTGGCAAAGATTTCTTTTTTCTTTCTTTCTTTTTTTTTAAAATGTAGTTTCACTCTTGTTGCCCAGGCTGGAGCACAGTGGCACAATCTTGACTCACCGCAACCTCCACCTCCCAGGTTCAAGTGATTCTCCTGCCTCAGCCTCCTGAGTAGCTGGGATTACAGGAATGTGCTACCATGCTCAGCTAATTTTTTGTATTTTTACTAGAGATGGGGTTTCTCCATGTTGGTCAGGCTGGTCTCCAACTCCTGACCTCAGGTGATCCACCCACCTCTGCCTTCCAAAGCGCTGGCATTACAGGCGTGAGCCACCACTCCCAGCCAAAGATTTCTTATATCTGACAACAAAAACACAACCTGCTTAAAATTTGATAAATTAGACTTTATGAAAATTAAAAAAAATTAAGGAAAAGACAATTCACCGATTTGGTGAAAATATTTCCAAAACACATTTGTGACAAAGAGTTTATATCCAGGATATATGAAAGACTCTAAAAACTCAACAATAAGTAAACAATCAAAATAAAAAGTGGACAAAAGATATAAACACTTCATCAAAAGAATATTTATGGATACCAAATAAGTACACAAAAAGATGCTCAATGTAGTTAGTCATTATGTAAACGCTGAGATGAGACATCACTACATAGCTGTTACCATGGCTTTTTAGCACCTGACGATGACACGTGTTGGGGAGAACACAGAGCAACTGCGACTCTTGTACATTATTGATGGAAACAGAAAATAATACGCCTTCTATGGAAACAGTCTGGCAGTTTCTCATAAAGTTAAACATACACTTATGGTATGACCCAGAAATCCCACTCCTAGATATTCATTCAAGATAAATCACATGAAAATCTGTGCATGAGTGTTTATAGCAGCATGATTTGTAATGGTCTCAAACTGGAAAAACTATTCAAATATTTTTTAAACCATGGAGTGTCCATATAATAAAATACTACTCAGCAAGAAAAATGAAGGAGCTACAGATGGAGCCAATTTCAAATGAATTATGCTAAGTGAAAGAAGCCAGGCTGGGTGTGGTGACTCACTCCTATAATCCTAGCACTTTGAGAGGCCAAGAATGCGGATTGCTGGAACCCAGGAGTTTCAGAGCAGCCTGGGCAACATAGTGAGACCCTGTCTCTATTTTAATAAAAATAAAAAATGATTTTTCAAAAAAGAAGCCCAACTCAAAAAGGCTGCATAGTTTATAATTCCACTTACTTTCCAGAAAAGATGAAACGATGGAGCAGACAGTAGATCAGTGGCTGGGGGAATGAATTTACTACAAAAGGGCCTGGGGAATTTTTGGGAGCAATGGAAGTGTTCTATTGCTTGATTACGGTGGTGGTCACATGACTATTTCAGTTTGTTAAAACGTACAGGACTATATGCTAAAAAAGGTAAATTATACGCTAGATAATTATACTTCAATAAAACTGACTTTAAAACAACGAATTTGGGAGAATTAACATCTTCATAATGTTGAGTTTTCTAAATTATGAACATACTATGTGCCCCCCATTTATTGAGCTCTTTATCAACATATATTAATAAAATGACATTATTTTTTCTCTTGAGGCTTTGTATATATTCTATTAGATTTATGTCAAGGTACCTGTTATTTATTTATTTATTTTTTTTGAGATGAAGTTTTGCTTTTGTTGCCCAGGCTGGAGTACAATGGCTCAATCTCAGCTCACTGCAAACTCCACCTCCTGGTTTCAAGCGATTCCCTACCTCAGCCTCCCAAGTAGCTAGGATTACAGGCATGCACCACCATGCCCAGCTAATTTTTGTATTTTTAGTAGAGACAGGGTTTCACTATGTTGGCCAGGCTGGTCTCGAACTCCTGACCTCAGGTGATCTGCCTGCCTCGGCCTCCCAAAGTGCTGGGATTACAGACATGAGCACCTGACTGGTACCTGGTATCTTTTGATGTTGCTGTAAGTAGTGTCACTTAAAAAATATTTTATATTTATTTACTTTTATTATGCAGAAATAAATCTGATTTTATATGCAGCAACCTCATTAAACTCTTAGTAAGTTGAATGATTGATCTATGGGTTATTTAGATCTATGTAAACAATCATGCTATCTGTGAAAAATAAGTTTTGTCTCTTCCTTTCCAGTCCTTTCACCTTGTTTTCTTTTTCTTAGTTATTGCTCTGGCTAGGGTCGCTAATATAATGCTGAACAGACGTGGTGACAGAAAAAATCCCTGCCTTCCTTCTAATTTCAGAGGGAAAGATTTCAACATTTTACCATTAAATATGATGACTGCTATAGACTTTTAATAGGTTTTTCTTTATTAAATTTTTTTTTAGATTAAGGAGGTTTCCTTTCTTTTCTGGTTTGCTAAGAGTTAAGTTTTAGTCATAAATAGATGTCAAATTTTTTGGAAAGTTTTGCTACATTAGGAAAACCATCACCTGCTATTTTCCTTAATGTGATTAATTATATTGATTGCTTTTCTATAACCAAATCTGCAATTCTGATATAACTGTTTAATGATGCATGATCTTTTCTATTGCTGAATTCTATTTTCAAATCTTTTGTTTTGTATCTTTGCATCTATATATGAGTACTCTATTCTCCTCTCTCCAGGGTTGGAACTAAGGTGAGGCAGGTGAGACAGCTGTGGTGCAGCATGTGACGAAACCCCACTCTTGTGAATGCACATCCTTAAACTTTGTGCTAGGCACCTCATTCACCTCCCGGCCTTAGCTTTCTCATAGTTTTGGTGAGATTTGATTTTAAATTCATGCTATCCTTGCAAAATAATTGAAGAGCATATCCTCTTTATTTTCTGGTAAAGTTTATGCAAGATTGGAATTACCGTAACTTGTACTTAAACATTTGGTACCAGTGAAGTCATCTAGACCTGAGGTTCTCTGATCAGAAAGAATTTTTTTCTTTTAAAATTACGGATTAAATTCATGGAATGTTTGTAGGACTACTTAGTTTTTCTATTTCTATTAGTTTTCTATTCTTCTTGAGCTTGTTTCAATGAGTTATGTATTTGTTCTTAAGAATTTACCCATTTTGTCCAATTTCATGCAATTTTTGGATATATTGATATAGTCATTTTTCAATAGATGTGAGACTTTAATTTATGTCATTATGGAACACAAATGTTATTTTGAAGTCTTTGTCAGATGCTATACAAAATCAATTTCTTCTTCCTACCATTTCTTCTTGTGTTTTGAAATGTTAGTTTGCCCATTTCGACTGGAAGGAGTTGAGGTTTTTCTTCATCTGGTTTTATGTCTTTTGCTCGCTTTCTCTCCCTGACTAGTCTAGAATCAGGTGGTATTTCTGCAGCGCTGTGACATAGAGCACAAAGCAGATATGGTCCCAGAGTCAGAAGGCATCTTGGTGAGGCTTCTCATTTTGAGGCTGTGGTATCAGCCCTTCCCTGCCTCCTCCATAGGCTGCAGTGTTCCTAAATTATAACTTCAGCACCAAGGCTGCTGGGCTGTTTTCTTGCCCTCTTTCTGATGCCTGACCCGAGCTGGCCTCCATTCCCTACTGCCCTTTGGAAGTGCTAAGTGTCCAGATTGTGCCACTCCTGACCTGGAGCCCCGTGGGCTGTGTTGCTCACCCTGCTCCTTCTGTTTCTGATTTGTGAGAGGCTTGTCTTGTTTTCAGTCCAGGCATATGTTCTGGACCCCCTTGTTTCTGTTGCATTGATGGCTGCCTTGCTCTGCAGCAGTGGGTGTGAGCAGGTGTGCATCTGCCGTGTTTTGATCAGAAATCCCCTTTGTTTGGAATGCAATTTGCTCTCTTTGTTAGTCTCGGCCTCTCCAATCCAGAGTAGACAGGTGGCCTCCCCTTGACAAGGAAGGGCCTTTGAAAGAGTTTTCAGAGCAACAAAGCAGCTTGCCCTGCAATGAATTCTGCCCCTGCCATGTTGGAATGCAGACGAGGCTATGGGTTTTTAAGTCGCGTTTTTCTTTCCTCCTCAGATTTCTGTACTTAGGCATTTCTGCACATGTGGCATTCCAAGACGGTGGTTTAGTGGAGTGGCCTCTCTCAGGCGCAGGGCTTTTTGCTGGCCCTTCCCTGACTGTGACTGTCCTCTGTCCACCTTCCCTGTGACCTCCCTCACCCTTCCAGTTTCAGCTTAATTTTGTCTCCCTCAGAGAAGCCCTGAGCAGCCAGACCCCCTTTATACTCCTCTGCACCCTGTGTTTGCCTTCCTGGCATTCGATGCCCATGTGGGCACCCTGGCCCATCATCCAGGATGGTGGGGGTCGGACCCACCCCACAGCCGAAAGAAGGACTTGACGTTTCTCTCGCACCTCCCCAGGCCTGCTTCCATCCAAACACCGCTTTTGTCGCCGGGAAAGGGCCAGAATAAGACTAATTCTATCCCCTGTCCCATCGCTGGGCATCTGGCTGCTCAGGTCTCCTCTGAGCCCAGTTTGACGGTTGTCTGCCTGCCTTTCCTTCTCCTTGTCCCTCTCTGAAGGGAGCCAAGGAGCTCAAATTTGGAATGTGCCCAGTTTCTCTGAGAGGTCCAGTGTGACTTCCTGTTTGAAGATCTTCTAAGTTTATGGAATTTTAGAAACGCTCTGCTAATAAGGCAGAAGTGACTTTTGACCTCCCCTCCCGGCTTCCATCCTGTAACAGGAAGCCAGCGATTCTTTGCTGTCCCACCTACCAGAGGGGCAAGAAAACATCCCTGGGAGGCAGGCCGTTGCCTTTTGCTCTTCATCTTCGATCTGGAAAGTTCCGTGCCCTCTTCCCTGGGGGGATGAGTAAGACGGCACACAGGGCTTGGGAATTTTTAATAAGGGCCAGAGCTCTGTAGGGACGTTTGATGGGGGTGCTTGCTGTCGAGAGGGGGAGGCTGGAGGAGAGGCAGATGCTTCCAGGAGTAACTGTCTGGTTACCAGACTGCAAGAGCCATGAAGCCCAGTTCTCCACCCAGGGAGGGGCAGTGGGGAAAGGGCGTCAATTTAAGAGTTTTATTTACCTTTAACTACTGAGCCGAGCAGACACATTATTTAGGGACTATTGACCATTTAGTTCAATTTGTGTGTTAGCGCAGGTAATTACTCCGTAATAACACGCGGTAACTGGCGCTGATTGGGAGCCCGCCCCGGTTCTGTATTAATACCGCGTGCCATATATACTAATTATCCGTATGTTACCATGGTTATTTGCATGGACGCCGTGTTAACGACACCCTGGAAACACAAAGCAATAGCGAGTTTTGAATTAAATCTTTGTGTTCTCTTAGAGCTAAAAGTGCATTTCACATAAAATAATCATGAATAAAATGAGATCATCTTGGCGGAGTTGCCAGGAAGCTGATTAACTGAACTGCATAAATGTGACTTTATCCCACTCAAGAATTAGAGCCTCCCAAACGTTGTTGGGGTTGCTAGGCAACCCCTTAAGATGACATCACTCACACAAGCCGCGCTGCGGCGATGTCATCTCTACATATTTATAGCGCCTTTCAGAGAGGGTGTGCATTATGGAAACGACATTATTTTTCTCCTGGTTGATGGGTATGAATGGCCGTCGGGCCTCCGAGGGCTGTGGAGAAGGAGGATTTGGGAATACCTGTGTGACACTTTCCTGGGGCGTGATAGATGCTTTATTTCCACCAGGCTACCCTAATGGATCCAAATGAAAAGGTGTGTGTCACAGCTGATGAGTCGTCTGAGGGCTTGGTCAGTGGAGGCCGCTGCCTTCCTGCCTGTGCACAGAGGCTGCACGTGTGCCCAGGTCTCCCAGGAGGCAATGGATTTTTGACGTCCCCCCAGCTGGGGAGAGCCCCCTGCACTGCAGTGGGCCCTGGCTCCCTGCTCTTGCCCTGAACTCATACCAGGGGAAAAACCGAAGCGGGAACCTGCTGGCTTGAGTGGTGCTGAGCATCCCGTCACAGGAGGCATTCAACAAGAAGCTGGACCACCAGAGCAGAGAGGGAGGGGAGGGTGGGAGGTCGTGTCTAAGTGCCCACCTGAGCCAGGCTGGACACACAGCTGAGGCCTCTGAGAGGGCGACCGTGGGGAGTGAGGCTGAGCAGCGAGCACCCGAAGGCTGACCCGGTGCCTGAGGCTGACCCAGCGCTTCTTTCAGGGGCTTGAGAAGGGGCGTGGCCAGAGCTCGGGTCTCCCAAGCCGGAGAGGGAGTCCGGATTTTCCTGGGGAGCTGAAGCTCCGTCTTGCCTGAACCCCAGCCTCCTCTGGCTGCAGCATGAAGAGGGGTTGGGGGTGGGGAAAAGAACAGAAAGGCAGCCGGGGGGATCTAAGTTTGGGGTTAGGATGGCTTAGGGGCAGCTCTCACCCGCCCTGTCAGCTTCCCTGTGTGGGGCTCATTCCCAGCAACCCCCAGCCAAGCCGGCCCCACCAACACCCATCACCTTCCAACCCCCATCACCCTCCAACCCCATCACCCTGCGACCCTCCGTCACCCTCCGACACCCCGTCACCCTCCGACCCCCCGTCACCCTCCAACCCCATCACCCTCCAACCCCCATCACCCTCCGACCCCCCGTCACCCTCCGACACGCCGTCACCCTCCGACCCCCCGTCACCCTCCAACCCCGCCTCACCCGCAGCCATCTCCCCTCATAGACGCCTCTTCCTCACTCCCTGTAGAAACAAATCTGGCATAAAAGAAGTGTTACCAAGGTCTCCAGTGACCTGTGTTCTCAAACCCATTCCATCCTCGGAGCAGCACTGTACAGCCTTCTGGGAGACCCTGCCCAGCTGCCCTCCCCACCCAGCCTCCCCACCTGCCCTCCCCACCTGCCCTGCCCACCTGCCCTCCCCACCTGCCCTCCCCAGCTGCTCTCCCCACCTGCCCTCCCCACCGGTCCTCCCCACCGGTCCTCCCACTGCATCATGGGCCGCACCTTCTCAGTCTCTTTCCATGGCTGTTTTGCCTTTTCCTCACCTGGGATGGCCTGGGGTAAGCCCCATCTACGCCCTCTCCCAGGATTTCCAAGTCCAGTCCCTTGATTTTATTTATTTATTTATATTTATTTATTTATTTTGAGACAAAGACTTGCTCTGTCACCCAGGCTGGAATGCAGTGTCGCAATCTCAGCTCACTGCAACTTCTGCCTCGCCAGTTCAAGCGATTCTCCTGCCCCAGTCTCCCGAGTAGCTGGGATTACAGGCATCACACCCGGCTAATTTTTGTATTTTTGGTAGATACGGGGTTTCACCACGTTGGCCAGGCTGGTCTCAAGTTCCTGACCTCAGGTGATCCACCCACCTGGGCCTCCCAAAGTGCTGGGATTACAGGCGTGAGGCACCGCGCCCAGCTGACAGTCCAGTCCCTTTAAACACCATTCCTATGGCGATAGCCCCGCGGCATCTCTCCCCCTCTGACCTCCGCCCTGCCGTCCAGATATTTGTCCACCCCCTCACCACCTCAGCATCAACAGCTGACAGGCTGAATCGGACAACTGCCCGCATCTCCCAGCAGCACGTCCATGCTGGAAACCTGACCTCCCCTGTCTTCCCATTCCTTAAACAGCCCCTGTTCCCCATCTGGGGAACCCCGTGACGCCCTCCTGGGCACCCTGTCACACTGGGTGTGGCTTACCTGAGAGTTGCTGGGTCAGGGGGTGGCGCTGTCACCAGCACAGGAGAGGAGGACAGTGCGGGGTGTGAGAAGCAGCAAGCAGCCTCTGTCCACGGGGCCCGTGCTTTCAGGCTGTCGGAAGAGCAGTGCGGAGCCGCGGCGTGGGCAAGAGCTCCAGAGGCTGGGTGGGGCGGGCATTCCCTGGGAGAGAACTTTCTGAGCTGGGGTGTGAAGGATGCACCAGGGGGGTTGGGTCCTGGGCCCCAGCAGCCTACAGGGGAAATGTCCCTGTTCCCGGCCCCGAACTGAGGCCCACCTGAGTGGGAGTTTGGGGAGACGGGACTGCCCAGAATGCTGCCTGAAGGAGGAGTGGTGGCTCTGGCTTATGGGGCGGGGGCTTATCAAGCCTGCGTGGTGGCCATAGGGAATTTCTACTGGTCGCCCCTCCAGGAGGGGGCCCCCCGGCATGGGTTTTGAGGAGAAGGAATCTGACTCAGGCTCAAGCCCAAGGTGTCAGGGCTCACGGCCCTGTAAGGTGGGGCGCTCAGGGCTGAGGACTGTTGGGGGAGGGTGCACCGATCCGTGCCTGTCCCCTGGTGACTGTGCCCTTGGCCAGTGACCTGAGAGGAGAACCCAGGAGGAGGTCCAGAGCCCAGAGCCTGGGAGGAGGTCCTACTTCACATGCTGGCCAGAGCCTGCTGCCACTGAGTGCTTTAAGCAGTAGTCTGGGAGGTGGGGGCTGGGCACAGAGGCAGGGAAGACCCCCACCCGATGTGTGCTGGGAGAGGCATGCATCAGTGGGCCTAGGTGATGAGGATCCTGGGTTCCCATGGACAAAATAGTGGCCAGCTCTTGGTGCCCCTGAGCTGCCGGCAGTGAATTGCCCCACACCAGCCACCAGCCTCTGTTCCCCAGGCCTCTCAGAGGCGAAGTCTGTACCAGGGACTCACAAGCCCCCCTGCCAGCCTGGGCCCTGTTGGTGACAAAACAGTGGATCACCCCACACCAGCCTTTCTTCAGGAGGTGTTTCTAGTCTCTCCTGCCCTCAAGCAAGTTCCAGTGAGCATGTGTTGCATGCTAGGATCTGAGTCCCTCAGCCCTAACCCTAACCCTCACGGTCACCCTAACCCTAGAGCAAGTCCAGCCCAACTCCAGGGAGCCAGCTGAGGACTAGCAGAGCGGCCAATTCTTAGAGACACTGAAGGAAGCCAGCCACATCTCCAGATGCCGACTGCCATCGCCAGGACTGCATAAAATCAAGGACATTTACACACTCGGAGGGGGGCCGCCACATGGGCTCAGGTGCAGAACTGCCCATCAAACTTACTGCTGGAGGGTCGGTGGGAGAAGATCTTGTCACCCAGAGGGCCCAGGCTGGCAGGGGGGCTTGTGGGTCCCTGGTACAGACCTCGCCTCTGAGAGGCCCAGGCAAAGGAGGCTGGTGGCGGGGGTCCCAGGCTGTCTGCGGTGACCATGGCCCTGCTGCTGATGGGCCGCAGCCCCCGGGGTCGCCCCAGTTGCAGCCCCCGCCGCAGAGGCTCCCTGGCAGCTGGAATCAGCATCCCGGGGGATTTGGAAACTAAGCCTCAGTGCCTCCCAGTTTCTTCATCGTGTCGCCTGTGAGCACGTTGCAATCATCCTTCAGGGGCCAAAATGCTCCCCAGGGTCACAGCAGCCCTGGCCAACACTGAGTCTCTGCTTTCCTTTGTCTTCTTCAGACGCTGCCAGAACTCTCTCTGCCAACCGTCTTCTAGAAAGCTGATTGGGAAGTTATTTAGCAAGGGAACTCTCGGCACATGTTGGGGCACAAGCAGGTCAAAGAGCTCAGAGGTCTGCAGCAACTGGGTGTGTTCCTCGGGCCCAGACCTCCCACACCAGCGTGGCAGGGTCTCCACCCCCAAGAGGGGCCCCCAAGGGAGCTCTCCTGGCCACATCGGAGCCAGTTCGCCTGCTCGGTAGAGATTTCCAGCACCCCCTGAGTTCTGGCCCATCAGCCTTTCTGCCACAAACCAACCCAACCACGTGGATGGTGTGTGGCCAACTAGGCCGAGGCTCCATGGAGGCCTCCCTTGCTGGGGATGCTGGGGCTGGAGCTGCCTGAACTTGGCAGGGTTAGGCCCTCGGGGCCCTGTGGACGAGCAGAAGTGAGCCAGAGCCAGCACTCAGTGGCCTCCAAAGCTGCAGGGAGTTGGGGGCTGAGACTTGGGTTGGTGGATGGTGAGAGGTTGGGTGGTGGAGCTGGGAGCCAGGGGCTCCCCTTTCTCCTCAGGAGGAGAGCTCAGGTGGCTCGTGCCAAGAGGTGGGGGGCCCAGGACCTGTGGGTGACCAAGGGGAGCTCTGGGTGGCAGGGAGGATGGTGAGAACCATGGCGAGGAGGGCGGGGTTGGCCCTGGGGCTGGGGCGTTTCCTGAGCTCTGCACCACTCTTACCTATTGTGCCTCACTGAAAACACATCACATCCTCGTGGCATAGGCACCCATTTTGCAGATGGAGAAACTGAGGCCCAGAGGTGCCCATCAGCAGAGTCTGGCCTCCAGATCTAACGCCTCCTCCCTGGCCTTTTAGCTGCTGTGGAAACAGAAGGTAGGTGGTAGACCATGGGAAGGCCCCAAGAGAGTGGGGACGGCCGCTAAGGGCTGGGAGATGGGGCTGCCACTGGCACCATCCTGGAGTGGGAAGGAGGGTTGGGGTCAGAATGGGGAGGGTGTAAGTCTCCCCCACCCTCCCTCTCTCCTTCCCTCCCTCCCTCCCTGCACCTGGGCTTGCTCCCCCCATCCCCCGCCACCGAGGGCTTCGCCCAAGCCTCAAACTCCTGCCCTCACTGGCTTCGCACCCCAAGTCCACCTGGCTGGGGTTGTGGAGGAGGCCACATGGCATAGCCACTGTGGGCAGCAATGTCATTGTCCTTCCAGGGCTCTTAGAAGCTACAACCCCACTGCCCTCTGGCCTGGCAAGGGTGTGGCCGCCCCCAAGCCCTCAAAGGGGATGACATGTCTCTGTTGTTACTGTTGGCACCGTGGCAGGGATGCTCAAGGGCGACCCATTCAGGACCAAACGCACATCCCAGGGGATGCTGCCAAGGCCCTGTGTTAATCTGCTGATTGGAGGTGGTGGCGTTTAAGACCCACTTTATACATCATGGCTGTGTGGACGTGGGGGATGATTAAAAACCCCACAGGGCTTTGAACAACTCTGAATACATAGGGCAAGGGCGGCTGGTGCCCTTGTGGACTGGCTGAGAACATGCCCTCTGGGATGGGTGAGGGGCAGTGTTTGCAGCTGGAATAGTCTTCAGGGGCTTTCTGTCCTATGATAGAAAGTCATAGTGCTTTGCTGAGCACCTGCTATGTGTCACATATCACGAGAGCCAGTGTGGGGTGGTGTCAAGACCCAGGGCACCCTCTTGTTCCCAAGTAATCGCACCCTAGTAATTTCACCTGTTTGGGCCTCATTTTCCTAATCTGTAACCAGGGGAGATGATCTGACTCACCGTTGGTTATGAGGGGAGATGTAGGCAGAGCAGCCAGCTCAGCCAGGCCCTAGGGAGCATGTGGTAAAGGGAATTCCCTTACCTCCTGGCCTGCTCTCCTCCCTCCTTGGGCCAGTGGAGGGAGAACCTGGTCTCTGGCTCAGCTGGAGGGTGGTCTCTCTGCAACTCCAGGAGTGGCCTGGTAGGGCAGCATTTTTGAGCATCTACTTCATGCAGTTTGCTGTGCAACATGCTGGGAATAAGAATGATGAGGATATGCAGATAAGGGTTCTAGGGCTCATCATCTTTGGGGCAAGGATTGAACCATCCAAGCCTTCTGGTAGAAGTGATGGCAATGTGGTGCGGAGTGAGGGTCCCCTGAGGGGATAAAGAGGGACATGGGATGTGAGTAGTGGTACACTGGGCCAGGCAGGGTGCCAATTTAACCCTTCATGCCTCAGCATTCCCATCATGGAAAAGGGACCTTTCATCACTTTCTAAAAAGGAGCAGGAAGTAGCAGGAAAACCAGAAAGTGGAAGGTGGGGCCTGTCTGACTTCACGGTTGGGTGCAATGATAATGGTGAGGATTCTGGAGCTCGCTGTTGGGGGTTGCTGTGTGATCTTGGGAAAGTCATTTCACATCTCTGTGTCTCTGTGTTCTGGCCTGAAAAGAGGGGATGGTACCCCTGCCCCCTGGGGTTGCTGTGAGGATCACAACATCGAAAAGCTCATCCTCTAGGAAGAGCCTTGTGCCCATCGGCTGTTATCACTGTGCATTTGGTTTTCCCTCATCCTGACCTCAGAGTGGGGCTGCCTGTCCTGACCTCAGTGGGGCTGCCTGTCCTTCCTCAGTGGGGCTGCCTGTCTTTCCTCAGTGGGGCTGCCTGTCCTTCCTCAGTGGGGCTGCCTGTCCTGACCTCAGTGGGGCTGCCTGTTCCTACCTGCAGGAAGCAGATCAGGGTCACTCTGCTCAGGGAGTGGTAGGTTGGCCTGGAGGTTTCCCAAGACTGGGACAAGAGGGTCTGATTCACCTGGGGAGGTGAGCTGTGTTTGGAGCAGGTGAGGCTAAGGAGAGGACCCTTCTTCCAGCATCCTAGGGGAGGCCGAGGAGAGGCCAGCGGAGAACAGAGCAGAGCTGAGAGAGCCAAGGTTCCCAGGCAGTTTCCTGCAGGAGCCCACCTGGCTTCTAGCGGCTCCAGCCACTTGTCCTGGACTGTGTGGGTGGGAGGAGCCCAACAGAGGGGGCTCGGGCTGGGAGAAGGCTCAGCCCAGGGGAGGCCTGGGGGAGGGGAAGCAGTGACAGGGCCATCCTGTCTGAATTCCCCCCACCCTCATCTCCTGGGTCTGCTGGGCAATGCCGCCCGCACCTCAGGAAGACCCCTCTCTCAGCCTGGGAGAGCGGTGGGCAGCCCCCAGCCCCGCCCCACCTCCATCAGCCCTCGGTTCAAGGCCGGGGTCAACCTGAGGTTGCAATGCCTTTGTGTGTGTCTGCGAGGGGGTGGCCGCTCTGCGGGCCTTTCAGGAGGCTTCAGACCCTGCTGGCCTTTCTGCCAGGGCCCTGGGGGGAAGAAGGGCTGTGAGCCCCCAAATGCTCTGATGAGGCCCAGGCACTATTCATCAGATCTGATTTGTCAAACGGGCTTGGAGGCGGCTGTGGACAGTGAGAGGAGTGCTGGCGCCCTCAGATGCCACCGGGGGAGTCGGAGGTGGCTGAGCTACTGGAGTCCCCAGTGGGAGCTCAGGTGGGGAACCCTTTGTTCCGTGAGAGTCCCTCCCCCACCAACTAAGGCCCCAGCCTCCTCACCACAGGTTGCACCCAGGATCCCCTGGGGAGGGGATTTCTTTGTCCCTTTGGGGTCCTTAGGCTCTGTTGTCAGGGAGCCAGCATGGATGGATGGCCCACGGTGGGGGGGCAGGTGGCCTGCAAGCCAGTGAGGACAGACAGACGGATAGCAGCACAGCAGAGCCCCTGCCCGCCACCCGGCCCTCGTGCCAGCCTCCCTCACTGCCCTAACTCCTGGTTTTTCATCAGAACGGCACACAGACTCTCAGGCTGTCCAAGGTCACGGGGCTGCGAGGGGAGCTGAATGAGGCCATTACATTGGCTTCTAATGTCCCTGCGGCCGCAGCTCGAAAGCTGCCTCGATCAAGCATCCGGGACACTCCAATTTCCGCTTGTCCCGCAGCGATCGTATCATGGCCTGAGTGATCTCCTCGCTGGCTGGCGGGTGGCGGAGACGCAAGGGCAGCCAGCCGGCCAGGCGCCCCCACCCACACGGCCACCCCTGAGCCCAGCCGTCCCCTCCCTCAGGAACAAAGGGATTCTCAGACCACGGCTGACAGGCTGAGAAACAGGGGCATGCTGCCCGCAACAGTCTCCCCGAGTCCCACCCGGGCCCTGTGCTGGGGTGGGCTCAGCTTATCCCTGGCTGGGAACCCTGTCATTGCATTCTCCTTCCCCTGGAGGGGCTGGGGCAAGGCAGGGGCGGCCCTTACATGCCACCCACATGGGGAGGTGAGGGGGCTCACAGAGACAGCGGCCCTCCTTGGGCATTCTCAGGACCCCAGGCCTCTGTCACCCGCTTATAAATGGCCCAGGGTTTGGGGAGTTGGCTGCAGCTGGGCCTCAGAGCAGCCGCCAGCCTGCCAGCTTTGGGCAGGAGCTTGGGGCCAGATGGCCTGGGGTTGAGAACGTGCCAGTGCCTGGGGGTCCCTGAGCCTCACCTCCCGGATCTCCAGGATCACCCGGATGTCAACCCGCAGTGGCTCATTTGTAAGGGGCTTTGTTCCCGAGCTGGTGGCTGTGGGATGCAAAACCAATTTTTAGAACGTGACTAAGCAAAAACAGGAAACAACCCAGATGGCCCTCAGCCGGGGCTGGATAAACAGGCTGTGGCCCGCCCCTGCCATGGAATACTACTCGGTGACAAAAAGGCATGCATCTTGGAGCTGCCCTGCCACGCCGGCTCAGAAGGCTGTGCTCCCTCGGGTTCCGCGGGCGGCGCAGAGCTCAGGCTGCCGTTGTCGGGGTGTGGGGCTCCTTGGGGGGCTGGTGTGTGCTGTATCTTGTTTATGGTCATGGTTACATGACCACATGCATTGGTCAAAACTCTCAGAGTTGTGGATGAAAAAGCGGTGTTTTCCTGAATGTAATGTTCAGTTTGTAAATAAAACGTTGGAAAGGGGTCTTTCTTTGCACAAGACACAGAAGGCAGCCGGGAACGGGCCCAGCCGGGCACTGCTGAGAAAGCAGAGGCAGCTCCATGCTCACCGTGACAGCCGGGAGAGGACCTCATGCCATCCACCCCTTCGTCCCTCACTGGGCCTGGAGCTCAGGAAGGGCTTTGGGGTGGGGGTCTTCTCTTCTAGGCCTGGCTGCCCGTGGGCAAAAGTGAGGCCCTCCCCAGCACTTGCCTGGCTTGGGGGAGAGTGGCCAGCAGGGCGGGCCTCGAGAGGGGACTGGGAGGCGTCTTTGGGCCGAAAGGCAGGACTCTGTCGGAGGAGGCTTGCTCCCACTCACATACACCTGGGGAGGTGTTACCAAACTCACAAACAGGCCAACACCAAAAAGATGAAGCCATGTGGGGGAGGGGGAACAGAGGGCGAGGAGTGGGACCTCAGCGCCGCTCAGCCCCTTGGCTCTCTCCCCGATCCCAGCCAGATGCCCTCAGAGGCTGGTGGCTAAGTCAGCACAGGGACTCCCATTTCCTCCCGCACGGCAGCACAGAGATTCCAAGACTGCTCCCGAGCAGCGGAGGGCTGGCTCCCTCCTTTCCTGCAGACTGGCTCCAGCCTCTCCCCAAAGACACCCAGCAGCCATCTGCAGGATTTACCTGCGGGTGAAACAGCCCCTGGGTCCTCTCGTCCCCGAGGATCGTGGGCCTTTGCCGTGGCCCTCACAGCACACAGCTACTTACACTGGGGCTCTATATTCCTAGTGGTCAATCATCCTAACGGCCAGATTAGACCGGCCACCTGTAACTGAATTCCTTCCCCCACGACAGAGGGAATGGGGAGCCCAGGGTAGGCTCCTGAGGAGGGCAGGCTGTCACCTCCGACGATCTTCAGGTCAGGACTGGAGGGAGGATGAAGACAGCCGTTCCCAGTGTCTGTGGGTAGCTTTGGGCACATTTAGAATCTCGTTCCCATTTAGCTGATGAGAAAATGGAGGCCGAGAAAGCCCAGGTAACCTCCCCGATGGGACTGAACACATCCAGCCCGGGGACTCTTTACCTCACCTGCCCTGGAGAATGCCCCCAGCCCAATCCAGGCTGCTCCCGGACCATGTGTAGCAGTGTCCTGGGGTGCAGCCTGGGCACCAGCATTTCGTAAGGTTCCCCGGTGAGGGGCATCCTGGGTCACTGACTTGACGCCTCATCCTTCCCCCTCTCAGGCCAGGGGCGCTTCCTGTACCATCTGAAATGGAAACCACAGCTGACATAACTCACCTCACACACAATTCTGCAAAAGAGTCAATATCATGGCCTGACTGATATATGGCAGAGGAATGAAAGGGACATTGTATAATAAAATAGTCTGTTTTTCAAGACGTAAGGGCTTGGCTCTGGCTCCAGGGAAGCCCAAAAGTCCCCCAAGGCATGCCTGGGCCATCACACGCCCGCGCCAGCCCCCATGACTGAGGTGGACAGGCCAGGCCTGGCGTTCCAGGCTCCAGCAGCTGCGCACGTGCCTTTGACGTGACTCTCCTAGGTGGTAATGTTCCCAACGCAGCCACGTGTCCTCCCTCAGCAGACATAGGAGATGCTTCTGGGAAAGTCAGTGAAGATTAACTGTGCAGCAGAGATCCCCAGGGCATGCTTTCCGAGGTTCTAGCTCAGGTAATTGTAAACAGCCTCGTCACTGACCTGAAGGTCTGGCCTCACCAGGGTCAGTGCTACCTGAAGGGCTGGCCTGTGCATTCACTGAAGGTCATCGTGACAACTCAAAACAGCCCTTCCTGAATTTCCAAAATGCCCCTTGGGAGTGGAGCCACCTAGCGTTCAACCATTCTGATGTGTCCTGGTGACATCAGGCACTCGGGGACAGGAAGAGTTTGCAGGGAGGTCACCTGCTCCAGGGCCTGGAGGGCCGCCCGTGTAAAGCTTGCAGCTAGCAGAGTCTGGAGGGCTGGAGAGGGGCCGGCGTGGCAGGTACATCCCACAGAGAGGCCAGAGCGGGGTCAGTGCGAGGAGAGAGACAGAGGCAGAAAGTCATGTTTTAATGCAGTGTTTTAAATAACCACAGTTAATGCAAAATGAATGCAAGATATCTACAATGAAGGAAGTACTGAAGTTTTAGAGGAAAACGGTCCTCGGGCCTGACGTTCCTTTCTGCCCCAGGCTCTGGGGCCGGGCAGGGCACTGCCAGACACTGGTCTGTCACTGCCTCTCTCCAGGGCAGAGGCTTCCTTGGCTCAGGGTGGTAGAAACTTGGTCCTCCGTGCATCTGCAAGATGGCATCTGGGTGGTCAGTAGCTCCCCACAGATGGCTGCAGGGCTCTGGGGCTTGGGCAGACCCCTGAAAGGTGGCTGTGCTGGGCTGGGCTGGGTGTGGCTGACCCTCTTGAGGTGGTTGGCAGCCGTAAGGCCCCTTCAGGCAGGTACAGAGGGGAGCCGCTGGAGGGTGCCCTGCAGAGCACAGGTGACAGATGGTCCAGGACAGCAGTTCTCAGCCCAGCCAGACACATGGGGCTGGTTCTAACCATCCCCTGCCCAGGCTACACCCAGGCCACTAAAATCCCAGTCTCTGGGGTGGGGTCTAGGCAGAAATGTTTTAGAATCTCCCCAGGTCTACAGTTCAGCAAGGATTGGGAGCTCCTGGAACCCAGCTGGCCCCTCCTGCCTGAGTCTGGGTGGCCATGCTTCCACGTGGGCAGTGCCACTGCCGCCTGTCCCTTCCTCAGGGAGGCCTCCATGCATTCTTTATTCCCAGAACCGTCACCACCCGTGTTGTCCTCACTGAAAAGTGGTCATTTGAGAACTGCAAGACTGTGCCTCATTCGCAGACGGGGCAGCCGCTAACGTTCTTAGAGTCTTTGCCTTCTGCTAGAACCTTCCAGGCATGTTCTCAAAGCTCTCAGGGGAGCCCTGGGCTGCCAGCACTCTCCCACTGCCCCGTGTCACAGGCCTGGAAGCCGAGGGGCAAAGGGCCGAAGTGTCCTGGCCCAGTCCCCGGCAGGACGAGGAGAGAGGGAGCTGGAACCCGGGTCTCCACGCTCGCTCTGGCCCCTGCCCCACGCTCTCTCCTTTCACGGTGGGACTTTTCTGTGCCCTTTCTACGCCACCCGGAGCCCGTGACACGCGCTCCTCCAACCGGCTGGAATCGCCGCCTGGCCCCTCACCACGGCGACTGCCTTTCGCGCCGCGTTACTTGGGTTTGCCCGGCTCTTGACTCGTTTTTCATTCTGCATCTGCAGTCACCAGACTCGGAGAAGAAAAGCGTGTGGTGCCTAATCCTGATGAAAGAGGGGCGCGTGCCGGTGCCTGCGAGTCCGAAAGGACCTTTTAAAGGCAGAGGAGCTGGGGAGAGTGACTGCCGGCCTAGCTGCCCGTGGCCCCGGGGCTGGATGGCGTGGCCAGAGCCTGGCCTCTCAGAGCCGAGGCTTTCCCAGCCGTGAGGCGAGAGCGGATCCACCTTGCAGAGTCCCGCAGCGTGGCTCGGAGCGGCCGTTCCTTAAGCATCGTTGCGGTCGCTGTAATATCTTATCACCATAACGTGTATCTATGCGTCATAAAATAATAGAACGATTTTATTTTGGAGATCCCTTAGAAAACATAAACAGGAGAAAGAAGCACGAAATGGCTGACTGGAGAATAGCTTCCGCGCCGATATTCAATTACCCTCCCTGTCTCCCCCCGTCTCTCCTTCTGCAATCTGATTATTTCGGGTCCCACAATTCGCTTGTGCCAACATCCCTCAGCCTCTCCCGAGGGCGCACAGAAGTGACATAAACAGGCGTTGGCTGCGACCCCTCTCTTTGGGAGTGGCGTGGGCATGGAGACCTCCTACGAAGTCCTGTCATGCCTCAGGTCCATGGGTGAGCAGGAGCGCTGGGGACACACTGGGAGTCTGTGTACCCTGGCGGCGTTCTCCCCATTCCGAGAGGTTAAGCAACGTGCGCAAGGTTACAGAACAACCAAGGGACAGGGCTAGGCTTCTAACTCGGCCTGGAACACAGTGTTTTCTGTTTCAATATTCAGTCATCATTCAACCAACATTGATCATGTGGGTTCCAGGGTGCTACGCGTGGGGGGCGGGGGGTGAGCAGAAGGCGGGTCCCATGGTGGCTGAATTGTGGTGGGAGAGTCAAAAAATAAACATAGCGCAGGCCAAGTCACAGGATACCTTACACACCACCCAGGGCTTTGAGAAGGAGCCCCAAGGGGATGCGTCAGTGGCGGTGGGGTCTGAGGCACAGGGCAGGTGGCAGAGGGCTCCGGGGAGGGCCGGGCTGCAGACCCCCGCTGTTGTCTCCACAGTTTTTGAAGTTTCCACACGGGCCTGTGATATGGGGGAATTTGTCCCTTGTTCAAACTACAGATGAGAAAGGGGTGCAGGTGCCAGCTGCTGGTCTCCTGTCCAGACCTGCCCTTCGGAGGCTAGACTCTCACCAGAGACTTGGGTGCCAGGGACCCATGAGACCTGGCCCTTGTAGTATATGGGAACTCTGTACCTTCCTCCCAGTTTTGCTGTAAATCTAAATAGTTCTTATAAAATAGAACCCAGCCCCCCAAAGACCCACCCCCCAACTGGCCCTTGGAGAAATTGGCAAGCCCACCCCGAGAAAAGGCCGGTGCTCAGGAAATCTCTCTTGTTCTGCTCGTGAGGCACGGTCATGGGTGGGAAGGGAAGGCGGAGACTTCTCTGTGATATTCCTGTGCTTTTCTGGGGGTACCTACACCCCGAGGGGTATGTGTGCATTTGGGAGGTTTGCAGGTTCCGTGGCAGACCTATTTCCTGCCAATGAGGTTCCCAACACTGGAGGCTTCCCCTGACCTGGTCCGAGACAACCGTGGTGGGTCCGTCACAGCGCAGCTCCAGAACCCCCGCGGCCCTGGCAGCCACTGAGTGGCGATGCGGGTCCCGCCGGGCCTCTCCGGCCTTCCCTCCACCTGTGCTGTGGCACCTGAGGTCTGTGGACAGAGTTGCCTCACCACTGGACGCTGCCACATGGCAGGGGACAAAGATCTCAGCATCTTTCTTGTTTGTTTGTTTTTGAGACACTCTCGCTCTGTTGCCCAGGCTGGAGCGCAGTGGCTCTATCTCGGCTCACTGCAACCTCCACCTCCCAGGTTCCAGCGATTCCTCTGCCTCAGCCTTCCAAGTAGCTGGGATTACAGGCACGTGCCACCATACCCGGCTAATTTTTGTGTTATTGGTAGAGTTGGGGTTTTACTATGTTGGCCGGGCTGGTCTCAAACTCCCAATCTTAGGTAATCCACCCAGCTTGGCCTCCCAAAGTGTTGGGATTATAGGCGTGAGCCACCGCGCCCGGCAAACATCTTTTTATCCTGTTACGGAGGCGAGCAAAAGCCCAGGAGCCGGGCCGGGGTGCAGCTGGTCAGTGGGGATTCCTATGGCCGAGAGGGATCCTGGGGTCCACCTCACTGGTGGTCACGTGTGGCCGGGACCCTCCTCTGTGGCTCTGGATCGTGGCAGGTCTTGACTCTGGCAAGTTGCCGTGGATGGTGCAGCACTGACCGGGTGGAGTTCGGAGTGGGAAGTCTGGGAGGTTTCTAGAGAAGTTGGAGTGGGGGCAGCATGGCTGGAGGGCAGTGGGGAGAGGAGCAGACCCCTGCAAGCCCGGGCAGTGGGCAGCTCTGCCCCAGCCCTGCAGCTTGAATCCCACAGCAGGCACTGCCTGGCATCCACGGCCTGAGAGCTTGTTGTTTGAGCTGCCCTTAGCCGTTTATAACCCACCCCCCTCAAGCATCTCTCCTTAATTTAGCCCTGCTTGCAGCCACAGGAGGCAGGCTCCTCCACGGCACTTCACCGATGCTCCAACCTGACCCCCCATCCTCCTGCTGGCCATGGCCACCGGGCACTGGTCCCCAGGCTCTGTGCTGCCACTGTCAGCTGGAGAGAGAGCCAATGGCTCCTGCCACAGCCTGGAGGGTTAAAGGAGGCACCATGTCTGGGGCTGGCCTGGTGGGCATTCCACGTGTCATGCTTGTGAGTCTGAATTTCCTTCATTAGAAACATTTGTTTTGATTAAAGTGAAATTCACCTACATAAAATTAGCTGTTTTAAAGGGTACAATTCAGTGGTATTTAGTTCATTCACAATGTTGTACAACCACCACCTCTAGTTCCAAAACATTGTCCCCACCCCAAAAGGAGGCCTCTGAGCAGTCACTCCTCACTGTCCACTCCCCAGCCCCACAAACCACCAGTCCCCCTCCTTCTCCCCTCTCCCTCCCCTCCCCTCCCTCTCCCTCCCCTCTCCTCCCCTCTCCCTTCCCTCCCCTCTTCTCTCCTCCCCTCTCCTTTCCTTTCCTTACAGGATCTCACTCTGCCACCCAGGCTGGAATACAGTGGTGCAATCTTGGTTCACTGCAGCCTCACCTCCTGGGCTCCAGTGATCCTCCCACCTCAGCCTCCTGAATAGCTGGGGCCGCAGGCACGAACCACCACAAGCGGCTAATTCTATTTTTTTTTTTTTTGAGATGGAGTCACACTCTATCGGCTAGAGTGCAGTGGCACTATCTCAGCTCACCACAACCTCCGCCTCCTGGGTTCAAACTATTCTCCTGCCTCAGCCTCCCGAGTAGCTGGGACTACAGGCACGCGCCACCACACCCAGTTAATTTTTGTATTTTTAGTAGAGACGGGGTTTCACCATGTTGGCCAGGATGGTCTCGATCTCTTGACCTCATGATCCGCCAGCCTCGGCCTCCCAAAATGCTGGGATTACAGGTATGAGCCACACGGCACCTGGCCTGCTTTCTGTCTCCAAGGATTCACTTGCTCTGGTTATTCTGTGTAAATGGAATCATGCTGTATCGGCTTTTCGTGTCTGGCTTCTTTCACTGAGCATGGTGTTTCCAGGGCTCATCCTTGTGGTGGCCTGCGTCAGTGCCTCATTCCTCCTCGTGGCTGAATTGCCTTCCACTGCAGCGATGAGGATGGGCAAGTTTCTGTTTATCCCTTCATCCGGGGATGGAACTCTGGATGTTTCCATCTTTTGGCGGCCATGAACGGAGCTGCTGCGAACCTGCGTGTCTGCGGATCTGTCTGAGTGTCAGCTTTACCCTAGGGGCGGCACCCTGGGTCCTAGGGTGATTCTGTGTCTAACTTTCTCAGGAACTGCCAAACTGTTTGGCTCAATCTCTCTCTCTTTGGTAAGACGTTTCAAGTTCCAGCTACGGCTGCTTTCCATACTTTATTTTATCCTCACACTGACCCTGCGATGTAGGCGCCAGTGTGGTTTTCATTTGAAAGACAAGGACGCTGAGGCTTTCCGAGGTCAGGGACTTGCTGGTGAGCATGGCAGCCCGGACCCCGGGCTCTGTCGCTTCCGCCCGCCTGGGTTTCACACATCCCTGGAGCCCTCGTCCCCTTTGCTTCTGAAGTTTTGGCTTCTGAGGGTAGGTTTACTCAGGGGCCGGTGAGCTCGTGTCCTACTTCTTTTCGCCCCTCCCAGCCCCGACCATGCACACAGTAGGTGCTTCATAAATCACCAGGGCCTGACTATTAATGGGCTCTACCAGATTCTGGCTGATCCTGGGACGTGGCCTGGGCCTGGATCTATCAGCAGCCACCGTGGGGGACCGGCGCCTGCTGTGGAGTTGGGTGAACTCTGGGTCAACCCGTTTACTGAACCTCTTTCTGACTGAAAGGGAAATCGTGTGCTTGGGAGAGGATGCTGCCAGGAGAGCCCGAATCTCTTACCTCTCTCCTGGAAAAATAGATCATGTTTTTTCCTTCCTCCCGACCCTCCTCCCCCCGACCATAGCAGAGCAGATGTTAACTTTCCAATAAATGGGGGGAAAAAATAGATGAGAGGCATTTAGCGAACGACAGCTCTATAGCTGAGCAGGCCGGAGTTAGCACTCCGATTTCAACTGAGACTATAAAATTTTATGAGCTATTAAATTGTCCTAAACCTCCTTTACCATACAAACTCGAGTGTCTGAGATTACCCGTTAAGAAAAAGTGGGTTACATCAGGAGAACTTTTAGTACTTACACTCAATTGTGTTCAATCAATAAAACTTCTAACTTGCTGTGTCGGTCCACGCAGAGTGCGGGCTCCAGGGTGGACGGGATGTCCTGGACAGGCCCCTGAACTTGGCGGAGCTGGACGGCAGGGCTCTCTGATGGGGTGGCTCACCTTTAAACTTCTGGAAGGTTCTGGCTCCTGCTTGGGGTCCCACGGTCATGACCTGAATTGAGTAGGTGGTGGGGGCCCAGAGACTGGCACTGCCCACACAGAACCCGGCAGGGACCCCAGCGGCCAGGCCCACGCCTGAGTGAGCATGGGGACCTGAGCCCTCCTGAGAGGGACGGAGGCTGCAGGCCAGGGACCCTGACAGAGGGGTGGGTGTGGGTAGAAAATCCTGGGTGGTTCATCTGATAAGGTGGACCCTGTTGTCACCATGGATGTGCTGAGAACCCAGTCATACACTAGCTTTTTAGGCCCCTCTCCTGTTTACAACAAGGCACTGAGGCCCAGGGATGGCTCTGGCTGTCCAGGGCACCTAACTGGTGAGCCGTAAACCTGATCCACCCCTGGGCACCGGGCCGGGGTGTTTCTGCTTCCCCATGTGATGTGGGGGCCTCAGTGAGGTGGGGGGCTCAGTGAGCCTGAGGCTGAGTGGGGCCCTGGAAAATCTGATTCTGAGGTGGAAGGCCCAGGCCAGCCCCTGGATGGTGGACCCCTCACCAGGGGAATGAATGAGGAACTGGGGGTCCCTTAGGGCTGGGGGCTTCCTCTGAGGCTGACTCCCCCAGGGAAGCAGACTTCCACAGACAGCTGTTCTGAACTCTTGCAGAACTGCACCAGCAGAAGCCTGTCCCCCTGCATAACCACACTGGCAGAAGCCCATCCCCCTGCAGAACGCACCTGCAGAGACCCCTTCCCCTGCAGAACCACATCTGCAGAAGCCCTTTCCCCTGCAGAACCACACCTGCAGAAGCCCTTTCCCCTGCAGAACTGCACCTGCAGAAACCCCTCCTCCCCTCCACTGCCCACTGGAACCCCGTGACCCAGGCTGGCTGGTCAGAGGGGTCTGAGGCAGGAGATGCTGCTCTGCTGGGCAGTGGGAGGTAGGCAGGGGCAGAGCTTGACTCTTGCTCAGACCAAGGCGGATGGGTGCTCAAAGGAGCAAACCCTGAGGCTCTGGGCTGTGGTCCTGGCCATGCCCGGTCACCTCCCCAAGCCTCAGTTTCCTCACCTGTAAGATGGGGTGATGACACTTATTTCATGGTGGGCTCCTGGAGATGATATGAGGTCATATCCAATGGCACTTTGTAAAGTGCTCAGTCATGGTGGCCAGACTGGGGGAAAAATAGATTCTGTAGACAAAAGGGGACATTGGTAAGTGACAGGGAGAGGGTTGGGGTTGGTTTTGCCCTTTGTTCAAGAGAGGAAAGTGGAGGAAGAGGGCATTCCATGGTGACCTGTCTGCAGTGTGACCCAGAGGAGAAGCTAGGGTGCCCGAGGCCTGACCAGGACCATGAGCTTGGGGGACTGCCTGAGATTAGGGCTGCATTGGTGGGGGCAGGTTTAAGACCCGTCCTGCTCCCCAAGGCCCCATCAAGATGTGAGGAAGGTGGGGAGCCCTGCTCATAGCAGGAGCCTGTGGGAGGCCTGCCAGGCCCCAAGCCACCCAGGGGTCTTTCCTGCTTCCTGGGGTCAAGCGGATGACATCCCTGGGACCCTTCTGGGAATGAGAAATTGTCCAGCCCTGAGTCCAAAGCTCCATTCTACCCCCTGGCCCAGAGGAACCTGGCCTTTCAGCCCTTGCTCTAGAGCCATGGTCTCCAAGACCTTGGGAGCTCCAGGGTGGCTGGGAGGCAGGGGCCTGGGGAGTCAGTTGGGCTGGGAGACCTGGCCCCAGCAGCATCTGGAGGGCCAGCAGTTCGGGAATTCAAAACCGTTGCGACAGACCCGTTAGGCAATTCCTGCGGGGCAGACGCTGTGCCGGGAGCTGGGCTTCCACATCCACTGTTTGGATAAGTGTAGCCACAGCTCCCTGTCACTGTTTATTCGGCCTGCCAATCTCCTCCCGAGCCCCTGGAGCGTGCGTGCCTCCTGGCCACCCAGCGCCCTGCCTGTTGTGACATCCCTGGGTGGGAAGCTCCCAGACACCCTGGTGCCTCCTGGCTGGGAAAAGGCTGGGCTCAGAGGCCTATTGGGGCAGCCCAGGTGGGGTGGGGCTGGGTCAGTTTGGATTTTGGGGTGTGTGTCGCGGGGGATGTCGGCATGCAGGGCTGCACAGCCAGGCCTGCTGTCTGGGAGCGCGCTCTGCCAGACGCTAATTAGCCTGGTATGCGGGATGATGACCTCCGGCCCGCCTGGTGATATGGCCTTGGGATCCACTCCCAGACCCCTCTCTGCCCTCGCCAGACAACTGCTGGAGTCCCACGACCCAGGGATGCTTCTGGGGGTCAGAGGCTGCTCAGCTCCCTCATCTCAGCCCCTCACGGGGGAGGGGGACAGGGACTTGCTTGCCATCCAGACCCCAAGGATCTCAACCCCGTCCTGCCACCAACTCTCTGAGGGGCTGGTGGGGCCACTGTCCCCCTGAGGGGCTTGATTCTGAGAAGGGAGGGCAGACTGGGGGAGCCTGGAGGTGACATGGTGAGTTGGGCAGTGGAGGTTCACCCAGGCTGCCCCAATGTTGGCAAGTGTTTCTTGGCCCAAAACTCCATGCCTTCAGCTATGGGTGTGGAGCGGCCCCATATACATACATGGTGATATGCCCCCGGAGAAATTCACCCAGACCACCTGGACATAGCTGCAGGGGACAGGGGCCTGGTGCTGGGGGGTGAGTCACTGGAGGGGCAGGGGCAGACTTGTGATCAGGCTGAACATCTTGGGGGTCTCTGGGAAGGGGCCCTGGGAGGAGGAACTGCGACATCTGTTTTGGGAGCTGAGTTGGGGAAGGGTCCGTGCTTGGGGCGGAGCTGGTGGATGGTGAGCGAACCAAGCCGCCCTGGAACCTTCGCCCCGGGATATCTGGGGTCCCAGGAAGGTTGTCAGGAGAGGGGGGCCGCCCCCGTCTTTTAGGAGTCTGTGATGAACAGGGGTGGGAGAGATGGGCATAGGGCCCTGAGCACTGAAATGTCCACTCAACCCTGTGAAAAGGGACTTGGAGTCTTCCTTGGCCTGCGGGGAGTGCTGTCTCCTCTGGGTCACCTGTGGAGCTCTCAGCACTTGAGCCGGGTGACTGTGTGACAGCTAAGGGGCCCTGCCCGTGTGTAGATATGCCAAACCTTGAGCCCAGGGGTACCCTGGAGCAGCACGCTCTGGGGCAGTGGAAGGCATTTGGCTGCCCAGAACGTTGGAAGCTGCTCCTGGAGCACCAGCCCTGCGGAGGGAGCACCGACTCTGTGGAGGGAGCACCGGCCCTGAGGAGGGAGCATCGGCTCTGTGGAGGGAGCACCGGCCCTGAGGAGGGAGCACTGACCCTGGGGAGGGAGCACCTGCCCTGCAGAGGGAGCATTAACCCTGTGGAGGGAGACCCTGTGGAGGGAGCACCGGCCCTGAGGAGGGAGCACAGCAGAGCTTCCTCAGGAAAGGGCCCTGGGGTCCGAGGTCTCAGGAGCCCAGGGTCAGGTCAAAGCCCATCTTTACTGAGACACTTCCTGAACCTTTACCTGCCTGGCTCCCCGCCAAGCCTGCTTACCATGCCTTGTTCTTCAAAATTTTGCAACTCTGGGACCCCAGCTTGGGCAGGGCCCAGCAAAGACCCCCTTTGGCGGGGATGGCCTGTCCTTGCCTTCAGTTCCTGTAGAGCAGGAAGGGAGGCCCGGGCTTCCTGGGTGGGGGCTGGGAGGGAGCGTCCGGCTGTCCAGCACTGCCAGGCTCAGCACCGAGACCGCACGCCCTGCCTGAGGCTCATAGCATCCTTCGAGGTCCATGCTGCAGGGGTGGGGTGCTTTACAGAGCAGGACACTGAGGCACACAGAGGTCCCCCCTCCAGGCAACTGCAGCCCCTCCCCAGCCCGGCCCCTGGCAGCCTTTCCTGATGTCCAGTGGGCTGGAGGAGGGGACAAACGTGTACTTTCCACCCCCGCCCCAGGGCTGCTGGCCTCTCTGGCGGCCTCTTCCCTTGGTAGCCTGGGTCGCCCCCACTGCCTGCTCCTGGCTGGCTGCTCCGTCTTTGGGATGCCACTGGGTCCCGGAAGGGCCGTTCCGCCATCGCCTCCCCCCTCGCCTCTCTGGCTCAGCTCTGTATTCTCCTCCTTCTCCCTCAGTGGCCCCCTGGGGGTCTTTGCCTAGAGAAATTTCCCCAGGGATCCATCCACCCCTCAGCGTTAATTTTCACAGGCCCTGGCATCTGAGCGCCCTACCCTGCCTCCACAGGTCCACTGCCTGAGCAAGCCCGCATCCTGGAAGGCAAGGGCTCTGTCGGGTATTGGAGGCAAGGGTGGTGGGGGGTTGCTGGATCCCAGGATGCTGGGCCCCCTCCCCAAAGGGAGCACCTTCTCCTCCTTCTGCAGGGTGACCACGTGGTCTTGGGGAGGGACGCCAGCCTCAGAAAGTCCTTCGTGTCCAGTGTAATTGCTGGGAGGTGACCACCTGGCCCGGGCCTTCTGTGGGCGGGTGGGGCAGGGCCTGGGCCCTGAGGCAGAAAGAACCCTTCTCATAGGTGCAGGGGGAGGAGCTCAGGTGCTGACTGGGTCTGGCCAATGTCTGCCGCGCCTCCTGTGCACGCCCAAGCACACCCCTGGCTCTCTGGGGGAACCCAGCTCTCCTCTCCCTGACACTCCACGCGGAGTCCCAGTTCCCCTTCCTCCTTTCTCCCCTTTTGGGGGAGGCTTGTAGCTGAGTCTTTGTCCCTGAGATTTAGCTCTTGGGACCTGGGGTTCAAAGTCCTGCCCCTTTACTGACTTGTGACCTTGGGTAGGTTTAGGTGACCTCACCTGGTGT
Organism: Sapajus apella; assembly: GCF_009761245.1. NCBI lineage: Eukaryota > Metazoa > Chordata > Mammalia > Primates > Cebidae > Sapajus > Sapajus apella. The sequence continues at coordinate 3,708,916 of NW_022437066.1, read as the reverse complement.
CGTGGGGCCCAGCTCCCGGGTGATGGGGTCTGTGTCACCCAGTGACAGTAGGTCCGGGGTGCTGTGTGGGCACTGGGGGCTGAGGGAGGGGAGCCTGGTCTGTGGGAGGAAGGCGGTGTGGGTCCGGGCTTGGGCCGACCGCTGTCTGCGTGGCGAGGCTCAGCCACTTTCTCACCCACCCTCCCTGGCTGGGACAAGGCTTTGGGGCTTTTGTTGCTTTTTGGGAAGAGAGGCACCCACGTGTTCGAGCTGTCGGGGCCAAGACAGTGCTGGGCTTGTGAAAGGGTCCTTACTCCATTCCTGTCACCCGAAGTCCACCCAGTGCTTAGGACTGGGGGCAGTTCAGGGCCCACCCCCCAACCCTAGGCCTTTTGCCGCTTTAAGTGGGCTGGGGCTGCGAGCACCCAAACCACAGCACGCCCCCCCCCCCCGCCACTGGCCCCTTTAGACAGTGGATTTATTGGCCTGCGGTTTCTGAGTGGTTTCGGCTCACAGGTGCCGAGAGCTGAGCCCTGCTGGGGAGTCCCCCGACAGTCGCTGGGAGCCAGAGGGGTGGGTAGCCTGGCAGTCCTGGCCCTGGCTGGCCCTGCAGCGAGCTCCCAACACCCAGTTCCCACCTGCGCCTCTGACCAGGCTGTCTCCTGCTGTGGCCGGGTGGGAGGGTGCTCCTCTGCCCCCAGGGGCTACCCCCCGGTTCGGCTGTGGCTCGAGGGGCTCCAAGGCCAGAGCCCACTCCTGGTTACATGCTCAGACGTGGGGAGGCGACCCCAGGTAGGGAGCGGCGGGCTGGTGGCGCCAGGGCTCCGCCCTTCCTTGCTAGACCCAACTCCTCCCAACCACTGAGGCAGGGCAGGGCCTTGCTCAGGCCCGGCAAAGACAGGGACATCCTGCTCTGCCGCTTCCCACCTGTGACCTTGGAGGGACACCCTCTCTGGGGTTCGGTCTTCTCCTGCTCCTAGAGTTCATCCAGTCACTCAGCAGGCATTAGCCGGGCACTCACGGTGGCCTGGTGAAGCTCCAGTCCTGGTTCTGGTTGGTCCAGCCACTCGCCCCCGCCGGCTCCCCACTTCTCCCTTTACCCCCCGCCATGCTTCTCCCTCTGGGACGCCTTCCTGTCCTCACACCCCCACCCTGGTTGGGCCCGATGTCCCGCTGTGGCTCTCTGGCCATGCCTATGTTTCTCCCTGCAACTGGGCACCTCCCAGGTGCCTAGGAGGGTTCCGGTCTGCCCATCCCTGGGCAGGCCCGGATCCACGAGGGGTGCTGACTCTGCGGACCAACCTGAAGGCTGTCAGAGAGCAGCCCCTGACCTGGCCAGAGGCCCCTGCCGATGCCACAGAGGTGGGTAGCCCCAGGCACCTTGCCCGGCTGCACAGACTCTGGGAGGGGAGGTGTCCTGCCACCCGACAGCTGGCGACACTGGGCCTTGGAGGGTAGAGCCACATGCCAGGTTGACAGAGGGGGCAGTGGCTGAGCTGGCCTCAGGATTGGTCCCTGTCACTAAGGCTGGCCTTGGCATCTGTGCTGCACAGAGGCCATGCCTCCCAGCTCCTGGGCGATCCCCGAGGGAGCTCCGTGTGCCCTCAGCACTGTCATTTTGGGGTGGAGCCGTCCTGGAGGAGCTGAGGACTGCCCCCGTGACGAGGTTCTGCCCTCCAAGCATACTGCCCGCCAGGCTCGGAGCAGATGTGTAGATGAGGGTCCTGTTCTCCACTGACCCTTCGGTGGCTCTCAGCAGAGCCAGGCTCCCTGCTCCTTCCCATCCTTGGGGGTGCCTGGTAGCCCGGGCAGAGAATGACATTCATCAGGGTTTCCTCCTGGCTGGTTCCAGGAAGATTCAGGGTGAGGAGGGAGCGGCTGTATCCACACTCTGTAGCCCCACGTCTGTGCAGACAACCTGCAGACACAGGCAGACCTGGGGGCCTTCCACGGCGCGCACACACACGTGCGCCTGCAGACACCACATGTGCCCAGGGAGGCCGTGGCATGGGGCACACGTGCCCGTGGGCTGTGGGCAGCCCGCGTGCCCCTCCTGCGCCACCCGCTCTGGCAGCTGGGAGCCTCCTTTGCAAGTCTTGCATTTCTCTTGCAGCCCTCCGTGTCGGTAGAAGCTTTCAAAACCCTTTCCGCTGTTTCCCAAGCTGTGCAGGGACATTCTCTCTCCGTTCCAACTTAGCCTTCCAGAAAGATCGGGAACGTGCCCGTCTCCAGGCTGTGCCAGCAACGGCCTTGGCCTCTTAAAGGGCCAGCTGGCCTCACCTCAGAGTGGGCAACAGGGGCTTGGACAGAGGCCAGCAGGCCGGCCTCTTGCCACCCCCAGGGACTGCCGGCTGCTGACCCTGGGCTCCCAGTGAGATGAAGCGTTAAAGGATTGGAGGCTGGGAAGGAGTGCTGGGGGGACCTGGGGGGCTGCCTCTCACCTGGCAGAGCGCCCAGGGGATTGCAGAGAGGATGGCCTCGAGTTCCTATCTTGTAACCTGGATTTGGCAAGGTCGCCCTGCCCGGCACCCTCTGCTTGGCCACTCTCTGAAGCAGGGCCGGGGTTGTGGGGGCAGTGGGACCTTCTTTCCTGTTCCCATCTGCTGAAGGCCTGGACTGCGTGAGAGGCCCCTGCACATGGGGCCCATGAGGCAAACCCGTGCAGCTCCGCAGTTGACCCCCAATTGGCAAGGTCTAGCTGACCCCCACCCCGTCCCCAGGGCCAGCATGAGGTCTGGACGGCAGCAGGGCCTCAGCGGAGGTGGTGGAGGGAACATCCAAGGGGCCGGGCCTGGCTGCCTGACCCTGTGTGCTGGGGGTCCTGCTTTCTGGGGAAGGCAGAGGTGCCGGGTGGGGAGGGGCTGCTCCCCCCCAGGCCCAGTTCTGCCCCTGCCCTCCCCTGGGGCTGCTGGTAATTTGGAGGAGTGACTTTTGTCTTGGCTGTTGTCTCATATGGCCTCTTGCCGGAGCCCCCTTCCCCTGCCCGGCAACCCCCCAGCCCCCTCCAGTTTCCAGCCTTGACAATGGACTGTCTGGACATCTGGTGCTCCCCACCAGCAATGCCACTGAGAGCCCCAGACCTCTCCCTTCACCCTCTCCTTGCCCCAGGCCCTGCTGCCTCGCGAGCCCATGGCCCATTTGGACACCAGCCTTGTAGATGCAGCTCCACTGCAGCTGATACTAAGAAAATGAATGCTGAATCGACCTTGGTCCTCCAAAGTCTAAGGAGGTTTGCCAGGGAAACACACATATCCCAGGAAGACACATAGGAGATGGAAAAGCAGAGCCAACTCTGAGAGCACGATTAGGTGAGGAAGCAAGCAGTGTGACCATGTGGTTGGCCTGCAGTGCAATGTTGAGCTTCCTGGCAGCCAGGGCAAAAAGAGAAATGTGTTCAGGAGGGAAGTCTTTTATGATATTATTTATCAGAGTGTCCTTAACTACAGGCCTGGAAGAGCATGTAGTCTGAGGGAGATGTAGGCCAGATTCCTCCTGGGTGTCTTGCTTAGAGCAGTTTTGCGTAGGGCTGCTGAGGGCTCAAGCTGTGGGCAGGGGAGGAGTCCCTGTGGGGTTGAGGATCCCTGAAGCCACAGAGCCTGGCTGTGGTGAGCAGATTCACAGTGGTCACTGCGTTCTGGCCCTCCAGGGGCTGCTCAGGGACCCCTGGACCTCTTTACCAGATGAGAGCCGGAAAGGCAGTTGGTAGGCTAGCTTTGAACCCGCCTGGCCACCTGGCCACTGTGAGGCCTTTGGTGGGTTCTGCCCTGTCTGGGCTCCTGGGTTTCTCACCCCGACCCACTCTGTGAAATGAGAGGTGACACACCCTGGCTCTGGCCCTGCTCCCTGCCAATTGGTGCCCGGGAAGCAGGGCACTGCCTGCCCCCATGGCCTGCTGCCCCTGCCCATGGCCGCCTCCCGCATCCTGGTGCTCCGCCTGGGGTTGGAGGCAGACTTCGCTCTTCCAGAGTTGCTTACGTGGAAGGTAAGCGGCCCAGGCGTCGGCATCTTGTTAACCTCCTTCAGCCCAGGCTGTGACACGGGGGGACCCAGACACCGGAGGGGGAAGAGAACCAGTCCCTGGAATCGGGGAGGGCCCCAGGCCCACCATCCGCAGCCCCACAGGGCGCTGGCAGAAGCCCGCCCTGGCAGCTGCCCTGGGTCCCCCCACCTCTGCGGCCCCCGCTGCGGTGTCGGCCACTCCTCAGCAGGATGGGCTCGCTGGTCTCCAGGGCCTCCAGACTCTCCTCTGGGGCAGAGCTGTGTGACTCCGCCCGTCTCCTGGCACTTCCATGTCCCCCGCCTGCCACCACCCGTCGGGAGCCTTCCCTCTCGCCACCTCCTGTGCATTTTTTCTTCTAGAAAGTCCCTGTGGGCCAGATGCGGCCACCGGGACCCAGGCAGGCGGGGTGGCTCCAGCACACCCCAAGTCCCTCTCTTTGCCCCCAGAAATGAGCCAGGGTCTGGGCTGAGCCCAGCTTCCAGCTCCCTGGCTGTAGCCAGGCTGGCCTGACTTCCTGAGGAGTGGAGTGGGCGTCCTTCCTCTGGGACCTCCATTGTGACCAGGCATTGGATCTGACCTGTTTGTTCACAACCAGCCACTGACACACAGGCAGAGGCCCTCCTGCCTCCTCCTGGAGAGCGTGGCCGGGCCCCCCTCCTGTCCTGAGAGCAGTGGCCGCCCTGCCCACCTCCAGACCTCAGGTTGGTCCTTCAGGTGGGACACCCAGGGCGCTGAGGGTACACCACCAGCAGAGTCTGTTGGGAATGAAGCACTCAGTGGTGCCTGCAGGCCAGGGTCCCCTTTCCCCCGGGAAGCAGCTTCCTGGGGCCACGTGGCCGTGGGGTGCGGCATGGCTCACCCGGAGCACATGTGTCAGCACCTGTGCAGGCCTGGGCCGGTGACTGCCGCCCAAGCTCGGGCTTCCCCGCTGGAAACGGAACGGAGGGCTGCCCGGCGGCTTGAAGGTGACTGTCAGACGCTGGCAGGAGGCCCTGGCCAGGAGGCTGAGGTCTGGAGCAAGCACATCGATTCCTTTGAGGCCAGGGGCAAATTGGAAAAGCAGGAGCCCTCACCCCCGACACACACTTCTTGAGGAGTGGACTGGGCGCCCTTCCAGAGCCGGGGCGGTGCGGGCTACTGGAGAGGGGCTTGGTCCGTCCTCTCCGGCCCAGCTGGGGAGGATGTGTCAGGAGAAGTGCTGACTCTTCCTTAGGCCCCATGTCCCCTCCCCGTCCTCCTCAGCTCTCCCTGGATGACAGGTCAACTCCTGACACCCTCTCGCCTCTGGCTTCCTCTCCTCCTGCCCTTCCCTACACCGAAGCCAGAAGGATCTTTCTAGAACACGAATCTGATCATGCCACTTAGGACTGCATAGCCTCCCATGCCTCTGCATGGCCCTCCAGAGGATGAGACCTTGGGAGACCCCATGTCACCCCTCTTCCCACTGTACCCTTGGCCCTGTGCCCACCCTCTGTACCCTGGCAGACACACACCGTGTCTACTGGTGCCCCTCCTCCCCTTCCTGCCCCACACACCCGCCTTCTCCAAGTGCAGCTCAGACATCGCCTCCCCCCGGAAGCCTCCTGGGGTCCCTCCCTGACACGGGGGCCGGCCCTCCCCCTGCCAGTAGCTGCTGTGGAGTCCTGGAGGTGCCCTCAGGCTGTGCTTTGACTCCCCCTCCCCGAGAGCTGAGAGCCCTGGGGACCCAGGTCTTAGTCCAGGGTGTCCTGGGCCAGGCAGAGGCTGTCTGATTGCTGGGCCCTCGGTGCCAGTGTCTTGTGGCTGGCACTGCTGTGGCTGAGGTGGGCGCACACTTTCCCAGTGTCTGGGGTCACGCAGGGCCCATCTCAGGACTTTCACGCCCCCGCACCCCGTCAATGTGTCTGTTTATTTCGGTTTCCATGGCAGTGCCCTGGGACTGAGGCTCCCGTTCCTGGGCTGTAATTTTCCTCTTTGCAGCTTCTCCTTCCACGGCCCTGCCGCCCTCCGCTGTGCCCAGGCCTGGGCTGGGGGTCAGGGACTGCCCGTGAGCCCCAGAGGATGGGGCGCCGTGGAAAATCCACCCCGTTGGGGCTGTGGCCTCTCTGCCTCCCTTTTCCCGGCTACACAATGTCCCAGAGCTGTAGCCCTGTTCTCCCCACAACCCCCAACCCAGTGAAGCCTCACCCCTCCCTCCCACCGCCTCCTCTATCCCGACCCCACCTGGTGCTCCGGACCCCCCGGCCCTCCCGCCGAGTCTGCTCCTGGCCCTGGACCAGTGGCCCTGGCTTGAAAGCAGCCGTCTGGGCCTGGTCGGGGGAGCGATGTGATTTCCAGCTGGCCTTGGCGCTGCCCAGCGGGTGCAGGAGGAGGTGTGAGGGTGGGGCCCCCAGAGGGGGTGGGGGGCAGTGCTCTGTGCTATGCCAACAGAGGCCGTTTCACATTTGTTTTGTTTCCAAGTCACAGAGTCACTGAGGCGGAGGAAGCCAGTTTGTGGTGAGCTGACAGGAGCCAGAGGCTGTTAGGACGGAGCTGCTGGTGGGGACGAGTGACTGAGCCCTTCCTCCTGGGCACACACGCCTGTCCCAGCAAGGCGGCTGTGCCCACTGGACAGGCAGGTAAAGCAAGGCCAGGAAGGGCTGGCAGGGGCAGCTCATGAGAGAGGGCTCCCAGCCGCAGCCCCCCGGGTTTGGCTCCAGGCCGTGGGCCCCCGGGCTGCCTCTAGATGATTCATGCAGCCACGCCTGCGCCAAAGGTGCTTGTGCCAACTCAGCCGCTCCCCTTCCCCCGGGCTCTGCCCAGGAGCTTCGGCATCCCCAGGACACGCTGGGGGCCCGGGGAGCCTTGTGGGGAGCTGGAAACACACTCCCTGTGACCATTCCTACCCTGTAGAGACTGCAGGGGGGTGTCCTCGCCGTTCTGATTTGTTCACAGAACTCCTTCCTCTGCCCAGGCTCTGCCCAGTCCTGGTGGGTCTCACGAGGCTTTTATCGGAGGAACAGGAAGCTGTGAATTTTGCTGGAAGAAAAAAACTAAAGGACCAGCAGCCTTCGGCCATCCACCTTGAAGCTGACCTCTGGGTTCAAGTGGCCTCCGGATTGCATGCAAGGTCTCTCCCCACTGCAACGCCCCAGTGGAGGGCAGGCAGGGGGCAGGGTGGGGACCAGGAGCACAGGCTCTGTGCTGCCACTCTGGGGCCTTAGAGTAGGAGGGGGCCATTGAATGCACTTGGCGGTGACTGCCCACAGGGCTTTTTTTTTTTTTTTTTT
>NW_022437066.1:3675919-3701589 GCF_009761245.1 Sapajus apella | reverse complement strand
CCTCCCAAGTAGCTGGAATTACAGGCACCTGCCACCATGCCCAGCTACTTTTTTTGTATTTTTATTAGAGACGGAGTTTCACTATGTTGGCCAAGCTGCTCTCGAACTCCTGACCTTGTGACTGAGCTGCCTCTTTTGATTCCTCCTTGGCCCAAACCCAGAGCAACGCCTGGGAGACTTTGGTGCCTGCGGTGCGTCTGTCTCTGTTGGTCTGGGCCTGGGTCTCCTCTCCACCTCTCTGGCCTGGTGGCCCAGGCTGGCCCCGGTGAGGCTGGGGCTCCACAGAGAACGGAGTAGGAAAGTGAAGATGAATACCATCTGCATGTCACAGATGGGGAAACTGAGGTACAGTGGCTCCTGCACAGGCACAGGGATTGGCTCCACCACGAACACACTTCTGTTTCCGAGAGTTCTGTTCAGGAAAAGGCGTGGGGGTGCTCCTGGAGGATGGAGCTGGGACCACCCTGTGTGGGGAGCTGGAGGGCGTCACCATGGTGGGAGGGAGGTCGTTCCCTTCGTGAGTCCCCTGGAAGGGTTTCCAGGGAGGAGGAGCTGAGTCCACGCCCCTCTTGCCTCCCACATTCTTCAGGGCAAGGGCGGAGTGCCCGTCACTAGGGGCTGCTCTGTAGGGGGCAGTGGGCATCGTCAAGACCTCCAGGCCCCGTAGGCCCACAGGCCTCTGCCCACAGCATCCGGGCTAGTGAGTGGCAGGGAGATGTCCATTCTGCCATGGGCCTCGAGGGCTGGTGCCCAGCGCGGGCACTCCAGTCTCTGATGCTGTAGAATAAGTTGGCAGCAGCCCAGCCACACGTGCGTTTGTGTGTTGGGTGATCTTTTAGAGAGCCTGGGTCCCCTGAGTGGAGCCCGAAGGGAGGAGACCCCTGTTGATTGGACTGGCTGCTGCCTCTCTCCTGAGAAGGCTAAGGGGCCTGCCAGGGTCCTCTGCTGCTGTGGTGGGCGAGCGTGGCCTCCGTGAGTGGCTGCCTCAGGCCCTTCCTGGTTTCCACCCCTCTGACCCCGTCGGGTCCAGCTTCCCTGAATGACAGTGGCCAGTGGAACCCTGTCTGGAATTTAGGGGCCCCAGGAGGGGAAAGGGACTGGGGTGTGACTTGGACCCTAGAGGAATAGCCCTGCTCCATGGTGGGAGTGGCGAGGGCTGACCCAGGGGTCTGATGGCACCACCGCCGCTAGAGGAGCCCCCCAATCAGATTGTGTACCCGCCTTCTCCCCGACATCTGCCCCTCTCTGCCATTCAGTCCCAGGGGCCCCTGACCTGAACTCAGCCACTCTTGGGGTGGGCATGCGGTGGCCATTCGTCAGACCCCCTTGGACGAGGCTGGGGTTACTGACCCCCCTGAGGTCAAACCCAGAGCCCCAGAGGCCACATGTGAAATCGTGTCAAGGACAAGGAAGCCTGCAGTTCTGGGTCTTCCTGGAGGCACCTGATCCCCAAGCCTCCTGTATCCCAAAGGCACCATTTCCTCACCCCAGTCACTGCCACGAGCCTAGCTCTGAGCCAGAAAAACCCGGCCAACCGACTGTCGGGGGCACCTCCCAGCCTCAGTTTCCCTGTGGGGTAACAATTCCAGCTGCACCCTGGGGCTGAGGTGGGGACCATGTGAGACATGGTTTGGAAGGAGATCGGGGTACTTCTTTTTAGCCACAATGGTGAGTGTGCCTGATGGGACCGTTTCTCAGGCTGGGAAGCAGAGGCCAAGGGAGGACTCCATTCCCTGGCTCCTGATTCTTGTCTTTTAGCCCAGCACAGAGCAGGTCCAGCGGGCACCAGTTAAATGGAGTCACCATTGAGTAAGTGCTCACCGGAGCCACTCCTGAGCCAGGGGATGGCGAAACACACAGGAACAAGGCACAGTCCCTGTTCTGAAGGGGGTTAATTTTCAAAAAGATTGCAGTAGGCATCGTCATCAAGTGGTAGAGAGTTTGGGGTGACCCAGGCAGGAATCAGGACTGCCTGACCTCCCAGACCCACCCTGGCAGAAGGCATGGGGCAGGGTGGGGGGTATGGGCCAGCTGGCGAGCCCTGGGCCACACTGAAGAATCTGCTCTTTCTCCTCTTTTTTTGAGACAGAGTCTAGCTCTGTCACCCAGGCTGGAGTGTAGTGGCGTGATCTTGGCTCTCTGTAATCTCCACCTCCTGAGTTCAAGTGATTCTCCTGCCTCAGCCTCTGGAGTAGCTGGGATTACAGGCACGTGCCACCACGCTGGGCTAATTTTTGCATTTTAGTAGAGATGGGGTTTTGCCACGTTGGCCAGGCTGGTCTCAAACTCCTGACCTCAGTTGATCCACCCGCCTCGGCCTCCCAAAGTGCTGGGATTATAGGTGTGAGCCACCAGGCCAGGCCCAGAGTCTGGTCTCTTGGCTGGGTGAGGGAGGATCACTTGAGCCTAAGAATTCCAGACCAACCTGGGCAACACAGCCAGACCCCCATCTCTACAAGAAATAAAAAATGTAGCTGGGCACAGCAGCTCACGCCTGTAATCCCCATGCTTTGGGAGGTCAAGGCAGGAGAATCACTTGAGCGCAGGAGTTCAAGGCTGCAGTGAGCTGTGACTACCACTGCACTCTTGCTTGGGTCATGAAGCGAGATCCGCTCTAAACAGACAAAAAAGAAAAAGAATTGAGACTCTCTCCAAGGGTGATCGGGAGCCTCGGGAGAGAGTGACATGGTAGTGGCGTTGCTGGGGTGTTTGTGGGGACCACCTGCTGTCCTCTCCTGCTGACCGGGCCCCTCCTTCACCCCTGCCCTGACTCTCCTTGCCACTCCTGGGCGAGGCTGGCTGCTGCCTGCAAACAAACGTCCCCCGTGGCCTCAAAGAGCCCCCGAAGCTTGTGAACTAAGAGTACAGTTTAGGAAGACCCCCCACACACCCTGCCCCCAGTGGGAGCCCCTCCTGGCCTGAAGAGCAGGGGTGCAGTGGCACTGAGGCGGGGAGCGCCTGGGCTGGGCCCGTACCTCCTTTCTGCTGGTCTTGTGACTGGGCACGTCCAGCCCCTGCTCCCTCGGACCTGACCTGGGATCCCAGGGAGACGCGTGCTCTGTTCTCCATCCTGACCATGTCCCCTTGCTGCTGCGCCCCCTGAGGGGCGTGTGCTTGGCGAGCATCTCCACTACACCCGGCTGGCTTGAGCCAGGCCTGTCCCATCTCGGAGCGACAGAGGCTCCCCCGCGGCGGGTAGAGCGGGTTTGCACTGTTGGCTGTGCCTCGAGGCTCCAGGTGGGCTTGTCCCTCACTCGAGGGCTCACACGCCAGGCCATGGAGGGAAACCAAAGTCCCCGGGGGGCTTCCTGCTTCCAAGGCACAGTGGTGGGAAGTGCTCCAGGCACCTGGTCTCCTGGGCGGGCAGCCTACTCACCTCTTCCTGGTCATACAGCCTGGGGAAATGTCCTCACCCCGTCGCCTCCATTTCTTTCCTGCAAAACGGAGAGAAATCCTTTCCCTGGGGTGAGGGGAGCCGGTGTGGGGAGCTCAGGGCTCTGCCTGGGACAGCAATGGTTCCCAGCCCTTCCCACCCGGGAGAGACCGCCTCACCCTTGCGTTGACTTCCCCGTGTCCCCCTCGGGGCTGGTGGCCCAGGCCTTGCCCCCTGCACCCATGGCTTTCCTCCTGGGCTCCAGGTGTACCAGGCTCAAGTGACCCCTTGGAGTCTGAGGAGTACAGGGTCCCATCCGTGCTCCTGAGGGCTGGGAGCCTTGGGGAAGCGTCTCCTAGAAATGCCAGGTGTGGCGGGGAGGAGGTGGCAGAGCCAGCCCCCCTGCTCCTCCACTGTGGGTAGGCTTGTCTGTGCCGTGTGCTTTTGATGCTTCTGTGGTGGGTAGAAAGGGCACTGGTGGGGGAGCCGGATGCCTTCTGGCTGGGAGCCCTCGCGGGGGGCCTCAGCTCCCCAGCGTGCCCCTTCTGGGTGGGCAGAAGCTGGAGCCAGCAGGGCCTGGCGGGAAGTCCTCACATCGGGTGAGCTGAGCAGAGGAGCACTGGCCCGAGGGAGCAGCAGAGCTTAATGAGACCACAAGCCCAGAGGGAGCTGGGTGCAGGGAGAACGTCCTTCCTAACGAGGCCACAGCCTCACTCTGTTCAGTTCAGAGAGGGTGAACGAGGCACCTGCTGTGTGCCAGGCTGCAGCTGCTGCAGAACTTCCCAGCACATGGGTCCAGAAGGGGGTCCCCAGCAAGGGGCCCAGGCTTCCCGAGGAGGAAGCGGCTCCACAGTGGAGAGGCCCGACAGGCACACCTCAGCCTCAGTCAAGGCCCAGACCGACTGCGGCGCGCCCGCTGACACCGTGTCCCTGACGTGTGTGGGGAGAGGTGTGTTGCCCCATGCTCTTCCTCCCAAGCCCACCACCCATCGCCCGGCCCAACCGTGAGGCCTGTGGCTGACGGAGCCACCCAGGGACGCCCTATAACACCTGAGCAGCGCTGCTCAAAACTGCCAGGCACTAAAGGTGAAAAAATTGGGGGTTCGATGCGGGTGGATCACCTGAGGTCAGGAGTTCGAGACCAGCTTGGCCAACACAGTGAAACCCTGTCTCTACTAAAAATACAAAAAAAAAAAAAAAAAGAAATTACCTGGGCGTGGAGGTGTAGTCCCAGCTATTTAGGGGGCTGAGGCACAAGAATTGCTTGAACACAGAAGGTGGAGGTGCAGTGAGCCAAGTTCACGCTATTTCACTCCTACCAAAAAAAGAAAGAAGAAAAATAACCAAGATGAGGAAAGGCTGGGAAACTGTCACAACCAGGCGGAGCCCAGGGAGGCAAGAGGTCACGTGGTGTCTGGAATGGGGCCCTGGACAGAAAAGGGACACGCGGTAACGAAGGAGATCTGGATAAAGTGAATTTCGGTTCACCGCGATGCACCGCGTTGGCCGACGGCCGGGACGGGGCTCCACGCGGATGAGGATGGCGGGTGGTGGGTGGAGGGGATGCGGACGCCTTCTGGGCTATCTTCTCTGTTTGGCTGTACATCTCAAACCATTCTGAAAACATACAACTTGTCGGCCAAAAAGGGGTTCCAGGGCAAACACAGGGGGAGTGCTGCCCTGCCGGGAGCTCACCGGCAGCCCCGGGTGACAGTGTCGATGCTCAAGGCTCTTGGCTGTCACCTGGTTATCAGTGAGGGCTCAGGCTCCGGATCCCAGGCCGGGTGGCTCCACAGGGAGTTTCATACGGAGCAGGTCCAAAAAGGGGTGTATGGGAGGGTGAGATTCCCACGCCTGGGGGGCCCCATGGAAGAAGGGGCCGCCTGGAGGAGCTGAACTGCAGAGGCCACCCTGCCAGAGGTGCTGCCTGAAGCAGAGATGGGGGCGGACACCTGGCCTCTTCCTCCTCCCACCCTCCCAGCCCTGGCCAGAGCCTCTCAGGGACAGAACACAAGCAAAACCTGGAAATGAGCTTTGCTTGGCCAGGGCCCATGCTGCTGAGCACCGCAGGGAGAGTGCAGAGGGAGCTGGGCTTCAGCAGACAGAGCACTGGCATCCCCAGCAATCGAGGGCCTTGCAGAGAAGAGGCAGAATCAGGGCTCAGGGAGAGAAAGGACAAATCAAGATCACACAGCCAGGGAGCGGTGGAAGCGGGATTGGAATCCGGGCTCCTGCCTCCTCTAGTCTAAAGAGGCTATTGTCTGGGGCATGGACCACTGTGGGGATGTGCTGAAAGCCACAGGCTGTCTTCCTGGAAAAATGCACGCATGGAAATACTTAGTGTGTGATCTCAAGAGACGTGAAGACTCCCTACAGCCCAGTTAGGACCCCAAGCTACGGTCCTGTCTTCATGGCCTCTTGAGTCGGTTCTGCCCAGAGATCAGGGCAACATCAGCAGCCAGGGTCAGGTGAGGCTAGAGAACTGGGGTTCCGTGGGCCCCGCCTGCACCCCCTTTGGAGGAAGGCCGCCAGGCCGAAGCATTCGGGTTTAGTGGGGGCCCGAGGAGGACCTGGTTCTTGCTTTCACACGTCAAGAACTGACGACACACACCTGTCTGATTCGGCGGGTCCAGACTGCAGCGTCTCCGTGGCTCAGGGCTCTGTGCTGTTCCTTCCTGCACCTTCCTCGCCGTGGTGGCGGCCTGGTCTCTCATGTTTCAGAAGCAGAGAAATAAACAGCATGGGAGAAATCTTCCTGCAGGGAGTCAGGAGGATGCAGCACCTCAGGGATTCGGGCATGCCAGGGCTCAAATCCCGAGTGTCACTTCCCAGCAGGGCCTCCTCCAGCCTCCTCCTGGACTTGCTGTGAGGGAGAGAGGAGAGCCGTAGAATGCCCAGCGGGCGCTGGCTGATGTGTGGACCATGCCGACCATTGCTGCTATTTTGTTATAATCAGAAATACAGGCTGGGCGTGGTGGCTCACACCTGTAATCCCAGCACTTTGGAAGGCTGAGGCGGGCAGATCACTTGAGGTCAGGAGTTCGAGACCAGCCTGGCTAACATGGCAAAACCCCATCTCTGCTAAAAATACACAAAATTAGCCAGGCATGGTGGTGGCATGTTCCTGTAATCTCAGCTACTCAGGAGGCTGAGTCAGGAGAATCACTGGAACCCAGGAGGCGGAGGTTGCAGTGAGCCAAGATCATGCCAATGCACTCCAGCCTGGGTGACAGAGTGAGACTGTCTAAAAATAATAGTAATAAGAGAGAGAGAGGAATATAGAAGTTAGATGAGCAGCACTTCCACACTCCAATCTTGCGTGTTGATTACCTCTGGGATGCCTTTACAAATAAAATAATTGGGTAAAAGTGTCCTGCGTTTGGACTCTGTAGTTCTGGACACAGTGTACATGTGTGTATATATATATATATATGATCCAAATATAGTTAATAAAATACCACTTAATGACTATTGCTTCTGGCTGTTATGGAGTAGCTGGCATAGATCAATACATAGACAAGCTGGGTAAAATACAAATGCTCTTTTTGAAGACACTGGTGAGCGGCTGAGCCAGTCGGGACTGGAAGGGCTGAGAGCTCAGCAAAAGGGGAACTGGGGAGAGAGCAGCCAACACTGGGGCTCGCTTTTCATTCAGGGCTTTGCCAAGTCCTGCTGCAAGACCAGAGGCCATCAATACCCGCGAAAGGCAGGGAAGCCTGCGGAGTTCCACGGGGCCGAAACTGGGGCTTGGATCTGTCAATGCAGCCAGAAATTGAGTGGCGAAGATTCTGGGGAGGAGGGAGGTGGAAATAAGTGAGTTTGATGCTCAGAGGTTTCCATTCTAGCCGTTTGGTGGATGAAGGTGTGCAGAGCAAGAAGCTAAGAAGCCCAGAAGAAAGCTTTTGAGGTGTCAGGAGTTGTAGGGTGCTGGAGAGACCAGAATTAGAGCTTAGGACTTGCCAAGGAGGAGAAGCTCTGGAAGACGCTCCCGGCTCTCAGCCGGGATGCCTGCAAGCTTAATCACTATGAAAGGAACCAGAGGTAGCGCCAAGGCTTCACAGATGTCAGGGAATACCAAGAAACAGGACCAAGAGAAAAATAAATGCCAGCAACAGCCCCTCGGACTGCTCAGCTACTGGTGGCATCACAGATGGGCTTTCAAATCATCATTCAGGCCAGCGGATGATAAAACAGAGAATTTCAGCAGACAACTGGAATCTCTGAAAAAATGGAAATTCTAGAAAAATGTAATGATTAAAATTAGAAACTTAATAGACAGGCCTAACGGCAGGCTGGGAAATAGAGTTTTAATAAAGTAGAATGATAAGTCAGGGAAAAAAACTACGATGGAACACAGTGAGCAAAAAAGGATGAGAAGCAGGCACGCCATACACACGGGGCTGGGGAGCAGCCCCATCACACAGGTCATTGGAATCATAGGAAAGAGGAGAGAGAGAGGATAGGGAAAAAGCAATGTTTGGAGATATCATGGCTGAGGATTTTCCAAAATCGATGAAAGAAAACAGACCCCGGACAGAAGATTGACACACGCCAAGCAGGCTAGGGACAGGGAGAGCCCCTCTAGCCATATTATGGCCAAACTGCTGTAAACCAAAGACAGAAGTCTTAGAAGTAGCTAGCGGTAAAGACAAATAGACAAATTACCTTCAAGGGGACCATAAGATTATTTCTTAGCAGAAGTGACGGGATCCAGAAGGCAGGGGAGGGGTGTGTTTACAGTGCGGGAAGAAAAGAGCTGTGTGGTTCTAGAGTTCTCGGCCCAGAGAGGAAGGAGCGCCTTCAGATGCGAAGGAGACTCATTTCAGATCAGAGCTTTGGACGTGTCGGTCTCCACCGTGAGCTGGGGAAATCTAGGCAACAGAAACACAAGTTGTGCAGCTCCATGCCCCCGGGACGTGGCAGGTGCACACACACTGGACAGAGACAGCAAGAGCGAAACTAGGGGTGTCCAGCTGGCAGGCTGGCGAGCCGTGAAGCTGAATGTGGGGCACAGCCTGGACTGCTGGCTTTGAACCCCAGCTCTGCCTCTTAGTAACTGCAAGCGATGATTAATCTTTTTTTTTTTTTTTTTTTTTGAGAGACGGAGTTTCACTCATGTTACCCAGGCTGGAGTGCAATGGCGCGATCTCGGCTCACCGCAACCTCCGCCTCCTGGGTTCAGGCAATTCTCCTGCCTCAGCCTCCTGAGTAGCTGGGACTACAGGCACGCACCACCATGCCCAGCTAATTTTTGTATTTTTAGTAGAGACAGGGTTTCACCATTTTGACCAGGATGGTCTCGATCTCTTGACCTCGTGATCCACCCGCCTCGGCCTCCCAAAGTGCTGGGATTACAGGCTTGAGCCACCGCGCCCGGCAGTGATGATTAATCTTATGTGTCAATCTGGCTGGGTGCAGTGGCTCACACTTGTAATCCCAGTACTTTGGGAGGCTGAGGCGGGTGGATCACCTGAGGTCAGGAGTTCAAGACCGGCCTGACCAATATGGAGAAACCCCATCTCTACTAAAGATACAAAAATAAGCTGGACATTGTGGTGTGCGCCTGTAGTCCCAGCTACTTGGGAGGCTGAGGCAGGAGAATTGCTTGAACCCAGGAGGTGGAGGTTGCAGTGAGCCGAGATCATGCCACTGCGCTCCAGCCTGGGTGACTGAGTGAGACTCCATCTCAAAAAACAAAATCTTCTGTGTCCACCTGAATGGGCCACAGGGTGCCCAGACGTTTGGCCGAACATCATTCTGGATGAAATTGACGTGTGAATGGTGGGCTGCGTGAAGCCGATTTTCCTCCCAGTGTGCGTGGGTCTCATCCAATCCACTGGGGGCCTGAGGACACCAAGGCTGGGTAGGACAGACTGGCTGTGCCTGACTGTGGAGCTGGGATGGCAGTCATCCCCCTCCTTGAACTGACGCTCATGCCATCTGCACTCCTGGGTCTCCGCTTTGCCAGTGCAGATGTTGGGACTTGTCAGCCTCCAGGGTCATGTGAGCACTTCCTTATTTTACAGATAGGTAGAAATATAAATAGGGAGCAATGTGAACATGTCTTCCCTTTGCCCAGTGTCTCTGAAGAACACTCACGAATACGCTGTGTGACCCGGGACACGTTACTGAACCACGCTGAGCCTCAGACTCCACAGGGAGAAACGTGGACAGGAACAGCACCCATCTGATCTGTCTCACAGGAGTTGATGAGCAGTAACATGTAAAGTTGTTAGTTGCTCAGTAAATACTAGTGACTGGCCACGTGAAGACCTTTAGCCCTAGATGACCACCAAAACAGAAGTGAAAGCAAAATAAATACTTTCCCAGCAAAATAAAAACCAAGACAATCAATTTCCAACAGAGCTAAACTATAAGAAATACTGGCCAGGTGTGTCGCTCAGGCTGGGTGCGGTTCTCACCTGTAATCCCGGTACTTTGGGAGGACGAGGTGGGTGGATCACAAGGTCAGGAGATAGAGACCATCCTAGATGACACGATGAAACCTCGTCTCTGCTAAAAATACAAAAGATTAGCCAGGCATGGTGGTGCGTGCCTGTAATCCCAGCTATTCGGGACGCTGAGGCAGGAGAATCACTTGAACCCGGGAGGTGGAGGTTGCAGTGAGCTGAGATCGCACCATTGCATTCCAGCCTGGCCACAGAGTGAGACTCTGTCTCAAAAACAAACAGAAAAAAATACTAAAGGGGTTCTCCAGGCAGAGAAGAAATAATCCTAGAAAGAAACGTGGGTGCACAGGAAACAGTGAAGAGCCACGTGACAGGTGAAGATGCAGGTCAAGGTAAGTAAGTACTGACTTTTCAAATAATAATGATTTTTTGGCCAGGGGCGGTGGGTCATGCCTGTAATCCCAACACTTTGAAAGGCCAAGGCAGGTGGATTGCTTGAGCCCAGGGGCGAAAGACCAGCCTGGGCAACATAGAAAAACCCTGTGTCTACAAAAAATTTAAAAATTAGCCAGGTGTGGTGGTGCACACCTGTGATCCCAGCTACTCAGCAGGCTGAGGTGACAGCATCACTTGAGCCTGGGAAGTCGGGGCTGCAGTGAACTATGATCGCACCACTGCACTTCAGCCTGGGCAAGAGTGAGACCCTGTCTCAAAAAAAAAGGTTTCTTGAGGGAACATCTAGAGTCTAGGTAGATTTAAGGGGCATGACCACGATGCTACCAAAGGTAATAAACACACTTTCCTGAAGAAGTGTGAGCAGGGCAGGCATTCGAGTCTGGAAGACCACCCCTCACCACACCCTTGCTATTCAATAACCCTCACTGTTACTGACTTCCATGAGGAGATCACAGGAAGGTGCTCATGGAGCCCTCAGGGACACAGCAAAGCTGTCCCTAGGCCGGACACGGTGGCTGAGTTCTGTCATCCCAGCACTTTGGGAGGCCAAGACGGGTGGATCACCCGAGGCCAGGAGTTTGAGACCAGTCTGGCCAACATGGTGAAACCCCGTCTCTACTGAAAATACAAAAATTAGCTGGGAGTGGTGGTGCCCGCCTGTAGTCCCAGCTACTCGGGAGGCTGAGGCCGAAGAATTGCTTGTACCCAGGAGAAGCCGAGATCGTGCCACTGCACTCCAGCCTGGGCAACAGAGCGAGACTCTGTCTTAGAAACAAAATCAAAAACAAAAAAAATTGTCCCTAGGAGCACGGCAAGGCACAGGGCAGACCCACCCTCCCTCTCCATATTTCTGAAAGAAGGTGTTTATGGATTGTTATTATTTTCTTTTTTGAGATGGATTCTCACTGTATCGCCCAGGTTGGAGTGCAGTGGTGCAATCTCGGCTCACTGCAACCTTGGCCTCCTGCGTTCTAGCAATTCTTGTGCCTCAGCCTCCCAGGTAGCTAGGATTACAGGCACGTGCCACCATACCCAGCTAATTTTTATATTTTTAGTAAAGACGGGGTTTCACCATGTTGGCCAGGGTGGTCTCGACCCCCTGACCTTGTGATCCATCTGCCTCAGCCTCCCAAAGTGCTGAGGTTACAGGGGTGAGCCACTTCACCCGGCCACATTGTTACTTTTTAATTAGACTGAGCAATTAAAGAACCCGGAGGATTCCACGGGGGGTGGGGGAACAAGAGCGAGTGCTGCTTCCTGGCAGGGTGTTCAGTCTCCCGACTCCACTGGGCACTCTCCAGACCTTCCCAGGCCAAGTCCTGCCTGCCCTGGGGACTCCTGTGAGCCCCCATCGCCAGCGCCCAGCTGCGGGGCTTCCGCCTCTCCTCCACTTGGGTCCTGACCCCAGGAGCTTCTGAGGCCCAGCCCCTGGCTCCCGCCCCGGGGCCCCTGGAGGCTCACTGTGCGTCTCTTCCGTGCAGGCTGCTGCGTAGGTTCTGGATTTTAGGTTTGATAACCACAGATCTGCGCACGATGGAGCTTCTCCAGAGGCTGCATTCAGGGTTCTTCGCCTGTCTACGGCCGAGACACGGAGAGACAGCCATCACTGTGGGCTCGGCGTCTTCCAACTGCAAATACATACATTGACGAGAGTCACCGCTCTCGGAGATTGGTGCAGATTATGTGTGTGCACTGGGTGGAAGAGATTCCTCTAAGTTTAATTATAATTTAAGTGTAAAATATGCGGCTTCTGCGGGAGTCTCCGCCCTGTGCATAATTACCGCGCTGCTCTCTCCCGGCCACAGTTACGCTGCCTCTGTGTGCAGCGAGCGATTAATTTCTAGGCTGCTAATGGGCTAAAACAATATTGAAAGTCGCTTTGCCCAATGTGGCTTTTAAGGACGGGTTGAGATAATTACTTAAAGACCCATTTGATCCCTTGGCGTGCTTCCCACCCCGGACCCTGCACTTGCCCTCAGCTGCGCAGGGCTCCTGGCAGCTCTGATTTGGCGGTGATGACGCACAGCCCAGTCAAAGTGGGCGACCACGGGATGGAGGCCCAGGTGGCGCTGGTCTCTCATTAACCAGTAAGAGCAGAATTTATCGGCGTGGGAGGCTGTGGACTCTGAGGCTGGTGTTGCCTCCCTGAGTCTGGGGGAAGGGACAGGTGCATAGGGGGCGGGTGTGGATGGTGAGGCCACCTGTTCCAGGAGATTTTTGTGGCTCAGTCATGGCCAAAAGAGAAATCCATGCTCAATTGCACGAAACCGCCACACCCTAGGCAGCCTGGCAATGCTCACAGGCTTCTTTTCTTCCCTTCCAGAGGGTGTGACTCTGAAGCACAGACAGAGGTCAAGGAGTGGGTCTGGGCACCAGGACAAGCGGGCAGGTCGGGGGTGGGCCTGGCAGGAGGAGGTGTCACGGGGACCCCGCTGGGAGAAGGAAAGCGGGGCCTGGGGACAGCTGCTTCCTGAGTGTTCTGTGACTCCTGGGTTGGCTCGGGGGAATGTGCCTCCAATGCCCAGGCCTGGGGATTCCCCAGGGGAAGTGGTCCTCAGCCACAGCTGGCCCCCATCAGAAAGGATGTGAGCTCGGGGCCCAAAAGAGCCGAGATGGGATGCCAGCTTTGTTTCTTACTGGCAGGGTGACCTTGGAAATCTCAGAAACTCTGTGCACCGTGCTGGGGGCGACAACAGTGTGGCAGATCACCTGAGGTCAGGAGTTCGAGACCAGCCTGGCCAACATGGTGAAACCCTGTCTCTACCAAAAATGCAAAAATTAGCCAGGCATGGTGGTGGGGACCTGTAACTCCAGCTATTTGAGACGCTGCACAAAAATTGCCTGAACCCAGGAGGTGGAGGCTGCAGGGGGCCGGGACCACACCACTGCTCTCCAGCCTGTGTGACAGAGTGAGACCCTGTTTCTAAAAAACAAAAGTCATTATAAAATGCTTTGTCTCCTGTATTGTTTTGGACTTTGATATTCCTAGTGCCTGGTAAAGATTTCAAAGAGTACATGGATGGTTAAGGGAATGAATTAATGAATCCTGGCCTTGCCTCATTGGCAGGAAATTCTTGCTGGGGATAACCAGGAAGCTGAGCGTTTGGCCTTCCTTGACTTCACCCATGACACAGTCTCAGAGCCACTACAAGCAATGAATGTGACGGGGGGGGCGTTGGGGGAGAAGAGGGAAGGCCATTTGTGGAGAGGAGAGGAAGAAGAAGGAAGAGGAGGAGGGGGAGGGGGAAAGGATGCCTTCTCCGACCCCCAGGAGGCCAGCCTGGTAGGAGAGTGGGTGCTGTGGGCCAGAGGGCAAGGCTTTTGCCTGGAGATGAGAAGATTCTAGTGAAGACCAGGGCACTGGTCCCCTTCCTCCCCTGCCCTTGGCGGGACACAGGACAATGTGGTCCCCTTGGGAAAGTCACTTCCTTTCCTGAGCCTCAGTTTCCCCTTCTGTTCAGCGGGATGGATGACAGCACGTCTCACTTGTCTCTGAATTGCCTAGGTTGCGAAGTGCCCATCGCCCATGAAAATGTGGTATGCACACACCGTGGAGTACCACTCAGCCATCAGAACGACGGAAATGATGTCTTCTGCAGCAGCCGAAATGGAGCCGGAGGCCGTTATTCCAAGTGAAGCAACTCAGGAATGGAAAACTCAACACCGAATGTTCTCACTCATAAGTCAAGTGACGCTATGGGGATGCAGAGGCGTGAGTGACATAATGGACACTGGGGACTCAGAGGAGGCTTGGAGAGGGCCAGATGTACCGACGCCACACCGTGGACAGCGTCCACTGCTCAGGTGACAGGGGCACCAAAATCTCAGAAATCACCATTGAAGAACTTCCTGTAACCAAAACCCACCTGTACCCCAAAAACTATTCAAATAAAAATAAAAAACATTAAAAAAGAAAAAAGGAAAACAATGACAAGGGGCCTTTAAAGGAATTTCATTCCCACGCAGCGCTCGCATGCCGAGCTGTAAGTGCGGCAGCGTGCTCGTGTTCCCGCGCCATTCTTGTGAAGGTGAATCTCAAGCGGAGGAAAATCAAAATAATGAAAATCTAGACTTAGAGAAAAAGAGAATACCTGGTATCTTCTGCTATGGACCTTGTTAAGGACCAGGAAATACATTCAGCATTTTATTTTATTTTTTCTTGAGCTGGAGTTTCGCTCTTGTTGCCCAGGCTGGTGTGCAGTGGCCCGATCTCGGCTCACTGCAGCCTCCGCCTCCCAGGTTCAAGAGATTCTTCTGCCTCAGCCTCTGGAGTAGCTGGGGCCACAGGCACGAGTCACCACACCCTGCTAACTTTTGTATTCTT
The DNA here is from genome assembly GCF_009761245.1 of Sapajus apella. Lineage (NCBI taxonomy): Eukaryota > Metazoa > Chordata > Mammalia > Primates > Cebidae > Sapajus > Sapajus apella. The sequence continues at coordinate 3,687,026 of NW_022437066.1, read as the reverse complement.
AGTAGAGACGGGGCTTCACCATGTTGGCCAGGCTGGTCTCAAACTCCTGGCCGCAGGCGATCCACCCGCCTTGGCCTCCCAAAGTGCTGGGATTACAGGCATGAGCCACTGCACCTGGCCAGCATTTTAGATGGGTAATATCATTTCCTTTCTCGAATGTCCCTGCGAGGTTAGCACTGTCATTTCATCTTGGAGGACACGGTGGCTCTTGAAGGCACAGGACTTGCCCATGACCCCAGATCAATAATCGAAGGCGGCTCCCTCCCTACATAAACACGCTGACTTACTCTCCAAAAAACAGTCTACATAATTTGTCTTGGTTGCCCCTGACACTCTAGGGTCCTGTGGACGGCAGGAAGTGGGGACTCAGAAATGCTGGCGGTCACCATTCCTTCAACAAGGTGGCGCGGGCCCGAGCCAGGCTCTGAGCTGGTCCCTGAGGACGAGGAGCGTGAGGGCCAGGCTTTGCCACCCTCCCCTGCCAGCCCCCAGTGTGTGGCTGAGGCTGGGCTGTGGCGGGAGACCAGAGCGGAGCTTTGGAGGCCCAGGGGATTCCAGAAGGAAGGCGGCCCAGCAGTGGCGATGGACGGGGGGTGGGGGGTAGGGGGTGAGGGGTGGGAGGTCAGGGTGGGGGTTGGGGCAGGGTGATCGTTGCTGGTTGGGGGAGGGGAGAGCTCAGCAGGGGGTCTGTCTGGAGAGGCCTGTCTGGCAGGGCCTTGTGGGGCCTCAGCAAATGCTCAGGACGATCCTGCAGGTGGCAGGCCGGGAAGGAGCAGCAGGGACTTTTAGGAACTCCGGCCCTGAGTGAGTGCCGGTGGTCCAGGCCTTGGAGTTGGCTCTTTATTGAGGACAGAGAGAGAGAATGAGGGTTAGTTCACCCGCCCCCACCCCCAGGGCTCATCCACCTCGACTCTTGCTGGTCTTTGGGGTGAGTTTTGCAGGCCCGGCCTTGTTGAGGGGACCAGCTTCCAGGGGACGAGTGTGGCATCCATGCGTCTTTGGCAAAGAGCCTCATAAAAGGGGCCCAGACTGAAAATCAATTCTCTAAAGCTGAAATCAATAACAATGACTAATATTAACAGTGATGGTCCTCTCCTTACTGCGCTTTGCAGCTGGGGGATGGATTGTTTTCAAGGATACACAGGGGTGGCTCTGCACCGCGGCTGGGACGGGACGCAGCGGGGCCTGGTGCTGGGCAGGGTGGTTGGGGCGCAGGGGCCTGTGCAGCCTGGTGCCGCCTCGGCCTTCGGCTTAACTTTCCTAAGACCTGGCATCCTTGTCATTGTCCCCAGATGAGTGGGCTCACCAGCTGCGTGGGTTTTTGAGCCCTGTGGGATGAGGGTAGCCCGCGACCTTGGGGGCTTAGGATGGGGGTGCAGCAAAGGGGAGGAGGGGCTTGGGACATTTCCCTGGGCCTTCGAGCTCCTAGGGTTGGCTTCTGCCTGTGAGGCGATGCGTTGCCGTAGGGAGGCCCGGTGTCCAGGGAGCTCCGAGGCTGGAGTGGGCAGCGAGGCAGGGCGGCACTGACTGTGTAGGAAGTGGTCACGTGGCTCCTGCCTGGCACCCTGGCTCCCACCTGGCACCCTGGCTCCTGCCTGTTCTTTGTGGGGCTCTCTCTGCTGGGAGTGTCTGGGACTTTGGTCAGAGTCTACAGAGAGGGGAACCCCGGGTGAAAAGGGGGTGCCCAGATGTCAGGCCTTGGGGCCTCTGCCCTCCCCACTGGGAGGCACAGTCACTAACTCCCGTTTTCCAGGGGCACAGCGGGGACCTGGGTGGCCTCCCCAAGACCAGGTGTTCATGGGGCAGAGCAGGGTTGAGAGCCACAGCCCTGTGTCCTCCCATGCCCCCAACACTGGGCACCGGGGACGCAGCCTGTGTTGAAAATGGGGTTGGGACTTGGGGGATCTGTGAGAATAATGAGCTAATATTTACGAGGCAGGGAGGGAAGGCATTCTTTTCCAGGGGAGGCTCTGAAGGTTGTGTGTGTGTGCGTGTGTGTGTGTGTGTGCATGCGCACACGTGTGTGTGTCCATGTGTGAGCCCACCCACGTGAAGATTTTGAGGACACAAATGGAAATTCTCCCTAGACAATGTTAGTAGCAACTTTCTGTGTATAAGTTGGAAATTTGAAAAAATATATATACCGAAATATAGAACTGAAACATGAAAATTGAAGAGGAAGTTGAGGAACAGTCTAGTGGGAAGAGGAAAAAGAATTACCTCAGGAGACAAAGAGGAGCTGCTGCTGTCATTGGTCATTTAATGTGAGTCTGAGCTTCCTGGTAGCCACAGCAAGAAAGGAAAACACAATGGGTTTGCAGTTTTTACCAATAAGAAGATATACTCAAGATCGCCTAGAGGAGGAATTTTCCTGGTGTGGAAATCCAGAATTGACAATCAGGTGTATCCTCATAAAAGAGGAAAAGAGTCCATACCTCGGGGGGTTTTTCTACAAGTCCTCCACATAGGTAGGGGCCTGATTTGATACGGTGTTCCCTTGAGATATGGTGGTGGCTGAGCGGACACCGTGGCTTCCTGGCAATGGGATCCCGTGTGGATAGAGTGGGCCCAGGGCCCAGGGCACAGCCTATCTCACTCCCCACTACGTCCTTGGGCCAGCTTGGTGGCCATGAGTACCTGGTACTGGGCTAATCGTGGTCCCTCCTGCCTAGGACAATGAATGAGTGGCATTAGGACGTGGGTCATCCCTTGGAGGCAGGAGGGATCATGGGGTGAGGGAACGAGGCAGAGCCCACTGGGGTGCTGCTGGGGTGGGGGCTGGGTGAGAGCTGAGAGCTGGGCCGAGGGTCCCAGGTGGGCCTGAGGCTGCCTGGCTCCTGTTGGACAGGTAAGTGTGGAGTGCTTGGTGGCCATGCCCAGACCTGGCTTCGGTGTCGGGGGCTGTGAGCTCTGATTCCTTCTGTAAATACAGCGCAGGGGGCGTGGGGTGCACTCTAGCCTTTTTGCCGGCCAGGCATCCTACCCACCACCCCATTCCCGGCCTCACAATCCCCATTCCATGGCCATCTGGGCAGACGGCAGAGAGGGGTGGGCTGAAGGCGGGCTGCCTCTAGCAAGGCTGGGCCGTGGGAAGGTGTGACCTCCAGGGCGCTGGGTTTGCCCTTTCCTTAGTGGGAACCATTAGTGAGCCCCTGTGCCCCCAGCCCCCTGACACCATGGTGGCCAGAGTGACTGGCCTAGGTCTTGCTTTTCTCTGAAGTTTCTGGAAGGCCAGTGCCTGGCGGGGAGAAGGTTGGGAGCGAAAACACTGAAGAGTTGAACCAGTTCTCTCCCTGAAGTTGTTTGAACGACAGACAAGGCTGCAAGGCCTGGGTGAGATGGGGCTGGGGGTGCAGCAGAGAGCAGGGCACCCCACTTCCCCAGGCCCCCGGCCACCAGCGCCAAGGCCCCCATGCCTCGGGGCTCCCTGTCCATGCACTAGAGGACTGAGCAGGCATGAGGCTGGAGTGCAGCCCGGGCCCTGCTTCTGATGGGCGCCTGGATGGTGCCAGCCTGGCCTCTGGGCCCCGGGGTTCCTGTTGGGGGATGGGGGCTGAGGGCCATGGACCTGGGCAGGGGCAGCCCTGGGGTGGGCCTCTCCTTCAAGACCTGGCGCCCACTTTGGCCCTGGCTGCACCTGGCTCAGTGCTTGCCACAGGCCCAGGCCCCTGGCCCTCATCCCCCACCCCCGCCCCTGGCTTCTCCCGGCCAGGGCCACCCTTCCGCCCGTTGCCACGCTGGCCCTCTGGGCCATGTTTACCCACTGTCCGTCTGCCTTGATGTGGGCAAACAGACCGAGGCCAGGCCGGAGACAGGGCAGATAAGGCCTGGCTGATGGGACCAAAGGTGAAGGGGTCACCTCGCTCCCCTCCTGTCAGTGTATTTATTGTCCCCAAATGGTCACCTGCCCTCCTGGGGACACAATGGCCAAAACCACGGGGGTGTTTCCCAAGGCCCCGGGTCTCAGTTCCAGGAACCCCGTGGGCTGCTGAGCTGCTGATGACATACACAAGGAAAACAGCAGGGGAAGGGGCTCCCCACTCACCTTGATCTGCACGCTCCTGGCCAGGCACGGCCCCGGACACACTGCTTACCCCCCACTGAGGTGGGTATTGGCACCTCCATTTTTCAGATGAAAAAAACTGAGGCTCAGAGAGGCTGAGCCGCCCGTCCTGGGGCACACGTGCAGTAAAATGTTAGGGTCGGGATTTTAATTCCCATCATTCTGATTCTGGAATCCAAGCTCGTCAGGACAGCACTGTCCTGTCTCCAAGTCTAGAAAGGACAGAGCAAGGAGGGCAGCCAGCAGCCCCTGGCAGGGGTGGGTGAGGCGGGCAGCGGCTCCCCCAGGCCCAGCAAAGACCCCACTGTGCACCATGCCCGTCACACAGACACAGAGCAGGACGGAGCTTTCATGAAATACAGGAAACACAACTCGAATCCCCCCAAGAGAGAAGGCCGTCACTTCCTAGTGGCTGGTTCTGGGCTTTGGGACTGAGCCTCAGTTTACCCTCTTCCTGGCATTTTCCGTATTTTCCATACTTTCTGCTTCACCTCCTTCCCAGGATCCCAATCGAAAGAGGCAGAGACTGCTGTGCCCGGGTCTACCCATCCAGGGCCTGGGATGGCTGCAGAGACAGAGGCGATTAACAGCCAGCAGTGTGGACAGATCTGGGGCGTGGGGCCCTTCCTATGAGCGACGCTGATCAGCCATGGTTGACAGGAAACCGACACCTGTAAGAAGCTTCTGGAATGCTGGGAGGATAAGCAGGGGTCTGTCCTATGACCCCCAGTGATACCTCAAGGTTAAGAAACCCCAGCCTCGGCCGGACACCTTGGCTCACACCTGCAAACCCAGCACTTTGGGAGGCCGAGATGGGCATATTACCTGAGGTCAGAAATTCGAGTCCAGCGTGGCCAACATGGTGAACCCTCGTCTCTACTAAGAATACAAAACTTAGCCGGGTGTGGTGGCGGCCACCTGTAAGCCCAGCTACTCGGGAGAGAGATGGAGGTTGTAGAGTTGAGATCGAGCCGGGGTACTCCAGCCTGGGAGACAAGAGTGAAACTCTGTCTCATAGGAAAATAAAAAGAGAAATCCCCAGCCACTGCCATCCATGCTGGCGAGGGCCTGGGGGACGTTCCCATCACACACATTCCGCCCCGCCCCCCCACTGCCTTCTTGCTCAGAGCCAGAACCAGCCCCTGCTAGGGATGGGCCCTGGCCCCAGGCGCTTCTCAAAGTTCATGTGGGTAATCCCCGGTTCTGGGAACATCGCCCGGAGCTCAGCCCCGCACCCCCCTCATCACACTCCACAGAGACACCGCCTTCGCTTCTGCCACCATCCAGGGCCACGGCCAGTGGTCTACAAGACCAGCCAGTGCCCGGCGCCTCCCCATTGGGTCCTGGCCAGGGTGCCCTGCAGGGCGGGAGGGGTCAGGCACTCACCTGCCTGCTCCTGATTCACGCTACTGCCTGGCCCTCTTGGTAAGGAGACAGGTACCCGACAGGGGACTGTGTATGGCCGGAGATGAGGCCTGAGCAGGGTGGGGCCATTGCAGAGGCGGGCAGAGGTTCAGCAAGGCCGGAGCAGGGCATGGTTTCACAGCGAGCCTGCTTGCCCGGTTTGCTGAGGGTGGCCAGGCAGGGCTTCCTTCTCCAGAGCCGAGTCCACTACAGATCTGAAAGAACTCCTGCCTCCCTTCACCCGAATCCAGACCCCTGTTCTTGCAAAGGGGCTCCCACTCCCCTAGCTGGGGCTGTGAACCCCAGTAGGAGAGGAGGGCAGGGACCACACAAAGTAGAGCTCATCCCTGCCACTGAGGCACAGAGTGTTCTTTCCATCCCTGGCAAAATGCCACCTGATTCCGCTGAGATATCTTCATGATGGGGAGCTCACCACCAGTGAAGGCAGAAAGCTTCCCTTAGGGCCCGAAGATCTGCCTCCTGGAGGCTCCTGTCTCTTGGCCATTCCTTTGTGGTTTCACCCAGCGTTTAGCGGCCCCTCCTGTGTGCCGGGCCCTCTGCTGGGACTGGGGACAGAGGGACGATGGAGGCAGAGGAGGCCTCTCCCCTCCAGAGCCCACGGCAAGATGCAGGGGAGGGATGTGAGCAGACTGGGGCCTTGGGGCTAGGGGCAAGGCAGGGAGCTAGAGGGACACATGGGGGGCCCCTCTCCTGGGACGTGACCGTAAAGCCGAGTTGACACCTGAGAGGTGAGGCCGGGCTGGGCATAAGAGAGTCTCCAGTCAGGGGAGGCAGGAGCCATGGCAGGGTCGTGCGACAGCCCGGTGCATCTGGGTGAAACAATTCAGTGGGTCTGGATCCGGAGAGAAAGAGGCGGCGAGGCAGAGGCTGTGCCTCCCAGAACTGGAGGGCCCAGGGCAGGGGCTGGTGTTTCCCTGAGCCAGGAAATGGCAGGGCCAGGCCGTGGAGAGGAGGTGGATACCCTGACAGGGCACAAGGCACCCCAAAGCCCTGGCCTGGCCCCACCCTCCTCTCCAGAGTCTCTCCAGGAACCCCACCCACCATGCGTCCCACCCCCACGCTGTGGCTACTGCTTCTAGCACGGCCTGAGCCCACCAGCTCCTGTCTTCCTCGGCTGGGACGTGCTGTGCCCCCGCCTGAAGCTGGCTCCTCTGGCTGACGTTGGTCCTGGGGTTAGGCATTGCCTCCTCCAGGCAGTCCCCCCGACCTCTCAGGCCATTTAGGTGTCTTTTCTGTGAATCTCACCAGCGCCTGGATTGTTTACTCTTCTGACACTCCCCAATATGTGTGCACGTGCACACACACATACATGCATGCACACATGCGTGCGCACACGCACACACACACATGCACACAGGCACGCACACACACATGCATGTGCGCACATGCACACACGCACGCACACACGGGCACGCTGGGCAGTGTCTGCCATGATGTGGGCGTGGTGTGCAGCTCTGTGGGGCAATGGTGGAGCGGCCAGGCTGGGGAGGGTGTCTTGGGGTACTTGGACCTGTCGGGGACTCACAGCTACCTCTGTGTTGACAGTGGCCCTCCTCTGTCCCTTTCAACTGAGCAGAGTCTGGAAGATAACGAAGTGGCCCATGGTGGCTCCAGCCCCAGCCCCAGCCCCGGGGGTGCTCAGGGCGCCCCTCCCACACAGGGTTGGAGGGTGATCTCCGAGACCCTCATTGGAATTGGGGTGGGGGCCTGTGTCTGTGTCAGCCCCTCTCCCAGGCCACAACGGGGTGCAGAGCAAGTGTGGCGTCCTTTCCTCCAAGGGTCCCCCTCTGGTCCAGCTGACACCAAAATAGCTCAGTCAAGCTCCGTGGGCTGCAGTCCGGGTTCCCACACGAGCCGTGCCCACCTGCACTCGTGTACCACCCCAGCTGCCCCCCACCGCTGGCTCACAGCTCTGAATTCAAAGGCCAGCTCCACCCACAGCCCCTTTCACAGCCCCTCCTCTCAGCTGCTGGCCAACCTATTCCCAGAGACCTTCAGAAGCTCAGGACCAGCCCATGTGGATGGGTTGGGACACAGGAAGATGGGACCCTGGGCCGAGGCCGTGAGCTGGGAGGGAGGGAAAGGGGTTATTTTCACTCTTGGCACACTTGGGTCCCTCCCCTCCCCTCCCCTCGGCAAAGGGGTGAATGAGGTCTGCTCTGGGGAGCGCTTTCTTTGCAGGGCTGTGTTGGGGCCGAGCCAGGAAACCTGACAAGGGCGGGAGGGGAAGAGTGAGGGAAGGAGAGGAGAGGGTCTGTGGTCTGCAGGTGGGATCTGGGCTCGCGGTTCTGCTGTCGACGATTTGGAGTGTTTCTTCCACCCAATCAGCTGCATAAGTGTTTCCATGAGGAAGGGCTGATGTTCCCACTTGATGGAGATGCTCCTGAGACCCTGGTCGGCCTGGCCGGGGCCCAGGAGCGGTGGAGGGACCGGGTCTTTGCTGAAGCATTCTCTGAGTTTCATGTGGTCGTGACTGTGTTCAGCAGCCCCTCTTCCTCCACTTCTGGATGGAAAGAGGCAGGGTTTCCATGTCAGCTGGGGCTGGAGGTCCTGGGGCTCCCGGCTCCCAACCTGCCCTTCTATCCACCCGCCTCTGCGGGTCTCTCCCTGCTGCTGAGCTTGGAGTCCTGCAGACGCAGCTGGTGGCCAGAGACTCAGGGAGATGACCCGAAAGTTCACAGCCCACAGCCAGCTCCACCACCACCTGGCGAGGCCACATGGCCAGGCCGGGCCTCAGTCTCCTTATCTCTGAAATGGGGATGGTGGAGTGTTCCTGGCGGTCTTCTAAGTGCGCAGAGCTAACCCAGAAGCTGAAGGCAGCGACAGCAAAGGCTCACCCGCATAGCCCTTGGCTCGTGGGATCTGCAGAACGGTGGCGGGGGCATTGTGTCCCCCTTGGCTTTCTGCATTTCTCTGGCTGCAGGAGGGGTCAGCAGGAGGTGCTGGGAGTTGATGTCCCTGAATGGCCCCCAGCCAGGGAGATGATAGGCAGGTGTCTCTCCCGAGGTGTCCTTCCCAGGATGACGGCTAGAGCCTCACAGAGGCCTGGGGTACTGAGCCCCCTTGCCTGCAGCAGAACCCCCCCCATGAAGGCCCATTCCTGTCCCTGTCCCTCCCCAGCTGCTCCTGCTCCTCACGGCACTTCTGGGGGTCCCACCTGCATCTGCATCCCTGCTTTCAGGGGAAGCCCGGCCAGGAAAGGCGATTGCGGGTTTACCACCCTGACCCTCAGAGAGTGGAGGAGGCAGGATAGAGGCCAGGCCCAGCTCTGTGAGTGCTGACTCCAGTGTGTACAGGGGCAGTGGGGTGTCAGCACTGTCGGCAGCTTTTTGGCTGAGGTCCCTTTAGAGAAACTGGGAATGGTGGGTGGGGGAGGGAGTTAGGTGGGGCTTCTAGCTCCTGCGACCCCCACTGCATCCCCACCCCGAGATAGCTGGGGAACCAGGATGGTCCTTGACCCCTTGCCCCTGGACTGGGCAAGCCGAGACCCTTGTGGCTGGAGGGACTGTGGTGGCTTGGCTGACATCTCATGGACACCAGGTCGGCTCCTTTGAACCATCTCACTTGTGCAAAGTTAATGTCGTGTCAGTAACAGCTGGAAACCTCACAGGAGATTAAACATTAAATGGTGTGTGCTTGGAAATCTGGTCTCGTGTCCTGGGCCAAGGGTCAAGGTTGTGGCCCTTGGTCTTCGCCTAGAGGTTGTTTCCTAACAGACAGGTTTTCTAAGTGGCCATGACCGAAAAGTGACGAGCCAGGAGCTCTGCCTCCCAGGGTCTCTGATGCGCCCCTGAGATGAGCCAGTCCCTTGAAGAAGCTCCCAAATGCCCCCACGGGGATAAGAGTCTCTGGGGTGGGGGCCGCTTGTGCAGCACAGGGCCGGGGGCTCTCCAAAGACTTGCCAGTTTCCCAGGGTTGCGTCTGGCAAGCCTCCTTCCCAGGAAGGGGTAGTCAGTCCCCATCCAGATGTGGGGATCCTGTGGCCTGGGGCTGGGGACAGCAGGAGGGCACCTTCCCCATGGCCTAGGAGTCATCCTCAAAGAAGGTGCCAGGTGTCACATGTGGGTCCACAGAGGAGAGGGAAGGCAGCTCACCAGGCCAGAATGACGGCCTGCCGGGGCCCAGAACCCCTGGTGGGTGGGTCACGAAAGGGAGCTCTGGCCATTCCTCCCCCTTCCCTCACTCCCTTCACTTCTTCCTCTGCAAACATTTTGCAAAAGCATCGTCTCTTGTATTGGGTCTGTGTGGGGATGCTGATGTGAGCAGGACAGGATGGGCCTCCGCCCCTCCAGAGAGCCCCCAGTCTAGAAGAAACAGACCAAGAAGGCTGTTGAGATGCAGCGTGCGAAGTGCTTCTCAGGAACACGCAGGAGGCATTAGCCTTGGGCTGCATCTTGAGGACAGGTGGGATTTGGATATTTAGGCTGGAGGGAAAGATGGTGCTTCTATAACATGCAAAAGTAAGGGGATAGGAAGCAGCAGGGAAGGCTGGCAAGGGCTCAGCAGGAAGTCCCTCCTGAGACGGTGCGGGACAGTGCACTATACAACCTGGGCACGGGGTCCTGCTGGCTAAGTTCCATCCACGCAGAATGCCTGTACCCTATGTTTTACAAGTGTCTGTTTATGTGTCTGTGTCTGTCTCAAGGGCAGACACCAGGTTGGTGCATCTGTACCCTCTGGGACTGAGCAGTAAGTCACGTGATAGGTGCTGAGTGAATTCAGAGTGGGCAGATGGATGAATAGATGGATGGGTGGGTGGATGGAAGGGTAGATAATGGGTGCCTGGGTGGGGGGGTGTCAGGATGGCTGGATGAATGGATAGATGGATGGGCGGATGGATGGAAGGGTAGATAATGGGTGCCTGGGTGGGGGGGGTGTCAGGATGGCTGGATGAATGGATAGATGGATGGGTGGGTGGATGGAAGGGTAGATAATGGGTGCCTGGGTGGGGGGGTGTCAGGATGGTTGGATGAATGGATAGATGGATGGGCGGATGGATGGATGGGTAGATAATGGATGCCTGGGTGGGGGGGTGAATGGATAGATGGTTGGATGAGTGGATAGATGGATGGGTAGATAATGGATGCCTTGGTGGGGGGTTGTCAGGATAGTTGGATGAATGGATAGATGGATGGGCGGATGGATGAAAGGGTAGATAAATGGATGCCTGGGTAGGTGGGTGTCAGGATGGTTGGATGAGTGGATAAATGGAAGGGTGGATAGATGGATGGGTGGATGGAAAGAATGAACATGTAGATGGATGGATGGGTGGGTTGCTGAATAAATGGTGGGTAGATACATAAGTGGGTGGGTGGCAGGATGGATGGATGACAGCTAGATAGACAAGTAGATGGATAGATGGATGCATAGGTAGATAGAGGTGTGGGTTGATGAATGAATGCTAGGTAGATATATAAATGGGTTGGTGATAGGATGGATGATAGATAGACAAGTAGATGGACAGATGGATGGGTAGGTACCTAGATGGGTGCGTGGATGGATGAATGGTAGGGTAGATGGGTGGATAGATGGGTGGATGAAGGCTGGTAGGGTGGGTATGTAAGTGGGTGGATGGATGGTTGGTGGGGTAGATATATAAGTGGGTGGATGGATGGTTGG
>NW_022437066.1:3652362-3675909 GCF_009761245.1 Sapajus apella | reverse complement strand
TATATAAGTGGGTGGATGGATGGTTGGTAGGGTGGGTATATAAGTGGGTGGATGGATGGTTGGTAGGGTGGGTATGTAAGTGGGTGGATGGATGGTTGGTAGGGTAGGTATATAAATGGATGGATGGATGGATAGATGGATGGATGAATGGATGGATTCATCCACCATTTCAGTCTAGATCAGAAACTGCAGGCTTCCACAGAGACCTGTAAAAACCTACTGCTTGAGCCACCTCTGTGGGGTGGAAATGGACTGCCTGGTTTGTTAGCAAACGTTCTCTTGACCTTAAATGCAACCCCCTGAGGCCAGGTCTCCAGCTATGAGGATGGTGATGCTTGTGGGTCCCCCAGTCCCATTCACTGTGGACATGGAGCATCTCCTTGGGGTGCAGTTGCTGAAATCAGGTGGAGGTGGGCTCCTGGGTGTGAGGGTTCTCCTCCCTGAAGTCGTTCAGTAGAAGGCGAACTCCCCCGACACACTCCCCCCCAACACAGTCCAACCAGAGGCTTGGTGAGTGGGTTGGAATCCACAAGCCTTTGGGACCTGAGGTTTCCCTGAGTGCCTGCCCATCAGTACTTAGAGAAGGATCCATGCTCTTGTCAGTGGACCTTCTGCAGAGTCAGGACAGGACAGCCTTCAGGAAGTGCGAGCCCAGCCCTTGAGCATCCCTCCCAGAAGAAGAGTTTCCAGCCAGAAGGAGGAGCCAGCAGGTGTGTGGGCCAGCGGGGCTCGGGGGGTGCAGGGCTCCGTCTTTGCAAAAGAAACCCTGTCCAGCCCCCGGGGGGTGCTCCTCTTCACCGGGCGGCTGTCTTCAGAACCCCTGGTTCTGACCTCTCACACGTGTGCCAGGCTGTGGACAAATTCGGGCTCATGTCCACATCTGTTGGCTGAAGGTGGTGTCCGCAGTTGAGGCTTGGGGTCGCTGAGGGGACTGCAGAGTGGCTGGGAAGGTGAGACTTAGGGTGCTTTGTAAGAACAGGATGGGGTGCTTGTTAGTGGGGCCCCAGCTGTCTTCCTAGGTGGCATGGAAGTGACTATGGCCTGAAATGGGAGCAGTTTCTGGAATGGGCGGGAGGAGGTCGGAAGGGCAGGGAGCAAAGGCTCTCACTGCTCTGGGTCTAAATCCTGCTCTTGAGCTGTCCAGCCAGCGTGGCCTCCCGCCCCCCAGGCCTGGGGTCAGGATGGAGGGGGAGGGCCGGAGTTGCAGTCAGCAGCACGTTACAGGCACTGGCACCTCACTAGGTGAGGGCAAAAGTTGCCCGCGTACCCTGACCCTGGGAACCGATTGTCATGAATGGCGCCTCTGCTCTCCAAGCGTCACTCTTACCAGGAGCCAGCGCTGGAGCACATGAGGAGGGGCCCTGTTATTGTGAAAGGAACCAGGGTCCCCACCAAGCAGACCCCGGCGGGCTCCCTGCCCCTGCCACGGCCCAGCTCTGAGTCTTGGGCTGGGTCATGGGTCCCTGTCTCCGCTTCCTCGCCTGGACACTGGGACAGTGGAGCCTCCTTCTGCAGGTGGTGGAGGGATCCAGGAGAGAGTGCTGTGGGCGCCCGTGAATGAGATGGGCCCAGGACTCGGAGGCGGCCATCAGACTGTTTGTAAATAAATGGAAACCCGATCTCCAAAGCCGACCTCACTCCTTACAGTGTCTAAACCTCACAGTGTCCTGCCGTCTGACTCTGCAGTGAGCAGCCAACACCGAGCCCCCTCCACCACCTGATCACCACAAGTGAACCTGAGCAACGCCCACGGGGCTGGCCTCTGGAGCTCAGCTACAGCCCGAGGCCTGGGGTCACCTGAGTCCTCGTGGTCTGCGTCGATCTGGGAGCTGGCAGGGCAGGAGAGGAAAGCCCAGGGGTTGGGGAAGTGGCTGCAGCCCTCGCCCCCTCCTCCGAGTCCTAGCTCAGTGCAGTTAGACCTGGGCCTGGGAGCTCAGCTCCAAAACGATTTACAATTCAATTGTGAAATGGAATACAAATTAGACATCCCTCTTTGGGCCTCTCAATTTTCTTTGTTAAAGCTCCCATTCCTCCTAGTACATTTCTCTATTTCTAGATGAGCTTTTATGTTGTGTTGACAGGTAGGGGCCGGGTCGTGGGAGGGTGGTCTGATGACTGCTCTCCTTCTTCGCTCCCGGAGAGGCTGCAGCCATGTTCACTCACCACGTGGGCTGGACCGGAGTGAGGGAGGTGTATGGAGAGGAAGCGGTCAGGTGGAATCCCAGCTTCCCCATTCACAAGCTGCGTGACCCCAGGCGGGTTACCAACATCTCTCCTTCTATGTGAAGTGGGCATCGATAATGCAGGTGCCAGGCTGGGGGCCAGGGGCGATGCCTGGGACAGCCCCGGAGAGCAGGATTCAAGGCTGTGTGTGCGTGTGTGTGTGCGCACGTGTGTGTGTGTGCATGTGCGTGTGCGTGTGTATAGGTCACCAGTGTGCGCCTCCAGAGCTCAATGCCACCTGGGACCATATGAACCAGTGCAGAATCCACATCATAGCATCACCCAACGAGAGGTGAGAGTTGGGGTGAGTGTCCATGCTTGCCCCGTGAGGGTCAAAGCTGCCCCCATGGCAGGCAACCTCTACAGTGCTGGCCTGCCCTGTGCAGGTGGCACTGGCTCATGTCCAGCAAGTGTCCTCAGGCAGGGTCCTGGGGGCTGGTGGTCAGGCCAGCCACAGGGCAGTGGTGGGTGGAGAGGGTGTGAGTGGTGTATTGGGCTGCCATCACTGCAGAATGAATTCCCACCAGCAGTGGGCTTCTAGTGGTTCATGGCTGAGCACGGCCCTGTGGGTTGCATTCTGGCACATTTTGTCTGGATACTCTGCTCAGGATCTTGCAGGCTGAAATAAAGGTGTGTCCTGGGCTGTGTTCTCAGCTGGAGCCCCGACTGGGGAGGAGCTGCGTTCAGGTGTGTCTTGGGCTGTGTTCTCAGCCAGAGCCCCGACTGGGGAGGAGCTGCATTCAGGTGTGTCTTAGGCTGTGTTCTCAGCTGGAGCCCCAGCTGGGGAGGAGCTGCATTCAGCTGCCCCATGGGGCTGGCAGAGTTGTTTCCTTGCATCTGCATGCCTGAGGTCCGTTTGCTCCCTGGCCGTCCACTGAGGACTGCTCCCGGCTCATCCAGCCCCACTACAACTCCTTGCCTATGGTCCTCTCCAAGACAGGGCATTTTTTTCACTGAGGCCAGCAGGAGGGGTCTGACATCATTTAGATGTCAGATGTAAAGGACTCATCTCCCTTTGATTATCTCAGAATTCAGATTAGAAACCTAATTACATCTGCAAAGTCCGTCAAGAGTGGGAGGAACAAGTGAGTATGATAGAAAGCACCCTTCATGGAGTGCTTCACCCTTCACCTTTCACGGAGTACCTTCACAGAGTGCCTTCATGAAGTGCTTCCGTCCCACACTGGAGGAGGTCCTGCTGGCATCCAGTATCCTGCCCACCACAGTGGGCACCAACCTAGTTTGTTGACATGGTGGCCAAACAGCAAGGTCCTTGTGGCCAAGATCTCACTGTCCAGTTGTAGAGACAAACAGAGGCATCATCAACACGAGATTCTACAAGGTCTACGCTTCAGTGGCTGTGAAGGTGAAGAGCAGAGGTCCTGAGAGAGGCTGACGCCATGCAGCATGGTCAGGGCCAGAATCTCCGTAAGAGTAACACTTTTTTTTTTTTTTTTTTTTTGAGATGGAGTCTCGCTCTGTTGCCCAGGCTGGAGTGCATTGGCACAATCTCAGCTCATTGTAACCTCCACCTCCAAGGTTCAAATGATTCTTCTGCCTCAGCCTCCTGAGCAGCTGGGATTATAGGCACTCGCAACCATGCCTGGCTAATTTTTGTATTTTTAAGTAGAGACAGGGTTTCACGATGTTGGCCAGGCTGGCCTTAAACTCCTGACCTTGTGATCTGCCCGCCTGCCTCCCAAAGTGCTGGGATTCCAGGCATGAACTGCTGCGCCCAGCCAAGAGTAACATTTACAATGAGTCCTGGAGGATGGGAAGGTGCTGGAGTTGGGGCGAGGCAGGGGAGTGTTCCAAGTGGTGACAGCATCAAACAGCCCGTGCAAAGGCCCCAAGGCAGCGAGAGCCACGTGCATCTGAGGAATGGAGGGAAGGTCAGTGTGGCTGAAAGGGGTGAGCCGTGGGTAGGGGAGGAGATGGGAGGCTCCAGGGACCGGCAGAAGCAGCCACGGAGGCCCCTCAGGGCCAATAGTGATGTGGGGGGATACCCCCAGCTTTATCTTGAAAGAACTGAATTAAGGGCCAGCCATGGTGGCTCATGCCTATAATCTAAGCACTTTGGGAGGCCAAGACAGGCAAATCACCCCAGCCCAGGAGTTCGAGACCAGCCTGGGCAACATGGTGAGACCCCCATCGCTACAAAAAATGATTAAAAAAATCAGCCACGCATGGTGGTGCAACCCTGTAGTCCCGACTACTCAGGAGGCTGAAGTGAGAGAAGCACCTGAGCCCAGGAAGTGGCGGCTGCGGTGAGCCGCGATTGTACCACCGCATGCCAGCCTGGGCACTCCAGCCTGGGCACTCCAGCCTGGGCAATACGGCAAGCATCTGCCTTGAAAAGAAACGGAATGAGATCCTGTAGGCACATCAAATACCAGCACACAGCCTGGCATTCACAGGGGCGTGACGGGGGGCAGTGGCATATTCCGAAATGACCCCATGCCCGCGTGACCCTCTCCCTAGGTGTGGGTGAGCTCTGTAACTTGCTTTAAGCTAGTAGAAAATGGCTGAGGTGAAGGGATTGTGCAGATAAATCCCCACACTGCAGAATTTAAGTTAATCAAGGGGGATGATGCTGGGTGGGCCTGGTCTAATCAGGGGAGCACCTTAGAGGCGAGCCTAGAGGCAGAGGTTTGCGGGAGCTGATGCCCTCCCTGACCTCCCTGCAGCTTTGAAGAAGGAGACGTCTATGAATTCTGCAGCCACAAGGAAACGTGTCCTGCCAATCCCTTGAGGGGCCGTGGAGAGGGGTCCTGGCCTATTTGAACTGCCCCTGCGATTTCAGCCCTGTGAGCCCCTGAGCAGGGCACCTGGCTCAGCCTTGCTTGAACTCCCGACCTACAGCAATGGTGAGGTCACAGATGTGTGTTCCAAGCTGCCGAGTGTGTAGCAGAATAACAACAGAAAACAGATACAAAGTGTAGCCATTCTTGCACGGCCTCTCTGGGGTGCACACGGGGCACACAAACAGGAGGCGGTTCCTGCTGGTCCTGGGGTCGCCTCGTACCACCATCCAGCAGGCATCCATTCATTCATTACTGCCAGTCAGTTTCGCATGCTAGCAACCCGCTGACAACGTTCAAACCCCTGCCCGTGGACCCGAGACTCGTGCTGTGTCGCGTCCACGCCACACTCGCACCGTGGCCGTGTCGCGTCCACGCCACACTCGCACCGTGGCTGTGTTGCGTCCATGCCACACTCGCACTGTGGCTGTGTCTCTCAGCGGTGCCGCCTGCTGTGCCAGAGTGCCTTCAGCATCCTCCTCAGCACCAGGCTCCGGGCAGTGGCGCCAGCTCTTTGGAGCTGGTGGAAGACGACCCTGGTCTGTGCGCCTGACCAAGACCGAGCAAAGCACTGCGTCTGGCACTGTGAAGCAGCCAGAAATGAGGGGACAAAGTCCTGGGGCCAGCGGGAGGCTCCAGGAAGGGCAGGGGCTGTGCTCTGGGCCTCAAGGAGGGATGGGGGTTTTGAGAAGAGCAGAACGAAAAGGGGAAGCAGACTTCCAGGAGGGGGACACCTGTGCCCAAAGCAAAGGGGCGGAGCTACAAAAGGGGCCCTTCCCAAGCGGGCTGTGGGTGAGTGGCAGGCCCATCTCATCCGCTCCCGGCACTCACAGGTGCGGAATTCTGATGCCGTTTACAGACGAAGAGCTGAACTCAGCCTACCTCAGTGACTCGCTCAAGGCCACTCAGCTGCTCAGTTGTAAATTTGGGGTGAAATCTAAGTCCATCTGACCCTTTAATTTGTGCAGAGAACCCGGATACCCCAGCCTCCCAAGGCCTCCTCCAGGCTGGTACAGATCTTGGGACCAAACCCAGCCGCTTCTTTCCCATCATGGGACGCAGGACCCAGGTCAGCACAGGCCCTGCCAGCGGCTCCAAGGCCTCTGTGAGTCCCTGTGCCAAACATTCCCTGGTCCTGGCCAGTGCGGCTGTCCCCTGCCTGCCACCACCCAGACCCCAAATGCCCAGACTCTGTCTGCTGTCCTGACCTCCTCCGGGAATTCCTGGCCTCCCCTTCCAGCTCTGGCAGGGAAGCCGGCCCTGGGGGTCCTGTCCCACTCTGGGCGCATTCACCTTACCCCACTTGGGAGGGCTGGAGGGACGCGCTGAGCCTGCTCAGCCCCGGGCCCTGCCTGGAATAGGTGATGGGGTGAAGGTGTTCGGGATGCTGGGTCATCTCCTGAGCTCCTGGATGGCCCCGGACATACACGAGCCTGCGCCACTGCCTGCCAGGGACCTCCAGCCAGAAAGAAACAGCGATGGCCCCGCGTTCTTCGTGCAGCCCCCACCAAGCACCTGGGTGCAGTCCTGGGAACCCCGCCTGGCCTGCAGGCCCCCAGGAAGCCTCAGCTTTGATGTGGTCCAGCCTGGCCCCAGCTGGGAGTGTCCTCAGCTGACTCAGCCTACCTGCGGCTCTGGGACAGAGGCGATGTCCCTCCCAGCCACAGTCATGGGGTCAGGGACCCCACTCTTGCAGGCCATGTACCTGGGGCCTGGTGAATTTGCCGGCACTCTGGGTGTCCTGCCCTCAGGGTGGTCTGCAGCGAGGCCCGCTCTGACCCTGGGTTACATTTCATTCTGTTTCACTCATGCACCCCGTGCCCCTCTATTTGCTCATTCTCTCCTTGGATCACGCTGTACCGGCCCAGGTCCCCACTCACTGTCGGCTGCGGGAGGCTGCGTGACGTCCCCAGAGCTCCACCCAGGCCTGGCACGCAGAGATGTCGCTGTCTGAGGACAGCGTCCTGGTTCCTCCTCTGCCCTCTCCTGACCGCTCTGCGCCTGCCCTTTGCCTGCCCGCGCCTCCTCTCCTCCTCTCCTCACCCTCGGCACAGTTCCTCCTATCCTTGGTGCCGCTCTGGATGCAGCTTCTTCCAGGCAGCCCTCCCTGATCCCTCCAGTCTGGATGAGGCACCCAGCATGTGCGGTCGGAGCTCCGCCCAGCCCAGGCCCAGCCACGCATCAGAGCTACACATCGGAGCTGCCTTCCCCCAAAGCCCCCAGGACCAAAGCCCCCAGGGACTAGGAGGACCCAATCACATTCCCCGCAGTTTCCCTGGAACCCAGCGCAGGCCTTCACCAAATACTCCAGGGAAAATGAATGAATAAGGGAATGAAAAAAGCTACACAGGAGCAGACAAGAGCTTCCTTTAGGAGGCCGTGGGCCAGAGGGGGCTGCCCGGATGCCCGTGACACCCATAAGCTAGAGAGGCAAGAAGGCGGCTTGGAGGAATGGGGTGACAGCCAAAGGCCTGCCAAGGAGAGCGAGGGCGAGGGTGAGGGTGAGGGGGCTCACAGCTGACCAAGTGGAGCCGGTGGCTTCCTGTTTGTCTCACTGGGTCCCTGGTCCTCGTCACAGGCGGCATGAGGTTGGGGAATGCAGCTGGTGCCCGTCCTGAAGGCCAGGCTGTCTGCACGTGCAGGGACCAGATGACACTTCTGGTACAGGGCTGGGGGCATTCCTCCAGGCCAGGGGTCCCTGAATGTTCTCACCAGGGACCTCCTGACACGTGTCCCAGGGAGGGCTGTGGAGCTCGGTCCAGGGACTGGAATCTGGAAGCCTCTGGCTCACTGTGTGACCTCAGCAAGTCCTGCAGGGCCTCGGTCTCTCTATCTGTGAAGTGAGGGTCCCCTAAGCTTTCTCGACTTCCTTAGAGAGGAAGGTTGCCCTGTGTGAGCCACAAATCCAGACTCAGGACCCAAGCGGACATGGGTTCAAATCCTACCTTGTCTTCATTCTTGCCGTGTGACTCTGGGCAGGTGGCTGAGCCTCTCTGCGCCTGTTTATTTCTGACCGTGCCTGAGGGGAGGAGAGGTGGGTGTAAGGCCTGGGTGGGTGAAGGAGGTTTCCGGGTCATAGAGCAGCTGTGCTTGTTTCTGGCCACTGCAACCTCTCACAACAGTACGAGACCCCTTGGAGGAGGAAGAGGGACCCCGGAAGTTGAGGAAGACCAGGACGCTCTGCAGGGGATGTGGCGGACCAGCTTCTACAGCCCTCGGGCTTCCTTGGCACCCTCATTCCGGACGTCATTGGCTTCTTTTTGCAGGGTCCCAGGTTGGACTGGGTGGCTGGGGTCTGGACCTGGCTCCCTGCTAGCGAGGAGCAAACTCACTCATCATGAAAATGAGCCAAGCCCTGTCAAAGCCACGGTGGGGCAGAAGACGTGGGGAGGCGGCCTGGTGGCCTCTGAGGGGACGGAGCCGTTTGCTGTTTGCGTGTTCAGAACTGAGCTGTGGAGGGCCCCAAGTGCCCCAAGGTCCCACTTCTGCCTCCACAAGGCGGATCTTCAGCCAGCCAAGGCACAAGCAGCGTGTGAACGCGTTGAGCATCTGCTGATGCAGCCGTGCATAGAGGAATTAGAGGGGGTCCTAGGAAATGAGGAGGCTCAGCGGTCCCCCTGCATTTTCATACTGGATCTTCACGGTAACCCCCATTTTACAGAGGGGTCTTCTGGGGAGGAAAGAGGGCACCCAGGGTTTGAAGGGAGGTGACAACTCCTACCCTGCTCAGTATCTCACCTCAGCGAGCTCCCTCTCTGGCAGGGGGAAAATGGCAAGCGACCTAATGAACCATGAGCCGAGTCCCATCCCTCCCTCCCTGCAGGGGAGGAGCCCGGGTTTTGAGGTGTAGCCCCACTTCCAGCTTGGGGGACAAGTCGGGGAGGCTTCCTGAAAAGGGGGCCATGCAGGGCCCGCCTCTATAGAATGGGGACAGCATAGAGTCCCCCACTCTCCAACAAGAGGTAATTGCAAGGAGTCAGTGAGATCATGCCTGGAAAGCAGGACCCTGGTCGGGGCACACAGGAGGCGCCTAACTATGGCTCAGCTCTCACTCCTGCAGCAGGATGGGGATAGACAGAGGCGGACACCTGAGACCCTTCCTTTTGGTCCTGCTCTGACCCCAAACCCGCAGGGCAGCCCCGTTCAGCTGCTCAGCGCGGTGGCCAAAGCCTCAGGGTTTGGGTCCAGGCTCCGCAGCTTCTGTGAGGCCCCCGGAGCCTCAGCCTCCTCCCTGTGAGGCAGGGGCAGAAAAGATGGGGAGGAAGGCGGGTGGGGCTGCCTCACTGATGCAGTGACCAGCAGGCAGGACTGAGAGAGGGAGGCACCGTGCGGGTGGGGGAGAGTAGAAGCCCCCTGAGTCCCCAGGGCTAAAGAGAACCCTGCTTGGAGTGAGTGAGGCGGGTGGCGGGCCTCAGGGCATTCCCAGTCCCCACATCTCGGGCAGCTTTCCCTCCATGTCTAAGCCCCTCCATGTCTAAGAATAGACACGTCCAGGATGAAACCAACAGTGTAGCCTGAGGGTCCCCTTCCCACCCACCCCCTGCCAGGGTCCTTGCTCCATACCCCTGAAGCCCAGCCTCCAGGGGCCACGAGGCCCACTCCCAGTCTCCCTGAGGATGGCGCCGGAACACCGCAGGTATTTTGGAAGGCAGATTGGAAACAGGCTTCCGAAGCATTTTCCTTCAGAAGAGTCACCCCAGGAGGTGCCTGCCGGCTGTGGGAGGAAGTGAGCCCCCTGCCGCTGGTGGTAACCAAGCAGAGGTTAGAGAGGCATCTCGCAGAGGTCTCATGTCAGATTCGAGGAGGCCACAAGGTGACCTTGGAACTCGAAGCCTTGGCATTGACCTCACAGCCTGAAGGCTCCACTGCCGCGTGGACGCTGGAGAAGCCCTCCCTGGCCATCCACCCCCGCTGGCCCCAGACTCAGGCCTGTCCCCTCTCATCCCTCTTGGGAAACCTGACGCTTGGGCTACTTGAAAGAAGAGAGGAAGTTGGGTTTGATGTTTTGAAGAAGTGGCTTCTTATCAGAATACCCACTAGAGTCTGGGGCCCACAACCAGTGACACTGTCGCAGCTGTGTCAAGGAGGGAAGAAAACCTGGGCTGATGGCCATTGAGATTTATGGCTTCCCCTGAGTCTAATTGCCTAGGAGTCTTTTTAACAGTTGGGCTAAGTGGTGCTAAGAAGGACAACAGTGCCCTGGTGGTGGCAAGTGCCCCCTCTTCCTCCCTTTGCCCATCCTCCTCCTTCCCTTTCTCTCTCTCTGCTGGGGTTGGGGAGGCGCAGGCAGCTGCTGGCATCCAGGTCTCTGAATGCCTTGGGCTCCTGGTGCCGTAGCTGGGGCCTGCAGGGGTTGGGTGGGAGGGAGGTGGCCATCCTGGCCGCAGCAGGGCAGGGCTCTGACCTCCCAGCTGGGCTTCCCTGCAGCGTCTGTGCGCCTTGAGCCTCCAGGCCAGGGAATGGTGCCCACGCTGTTCTGTGCTGCCAGTAGGCTGCTGCGTCAGCAGATGCTCAACGCATGCACACGCTGGTTGTGCCTTGGCTGGCTGAAGATCCACCTTGTGGAGGCAGAAGTGGGACCTTGGGGCACCGCTCAGGTCAAACAAGAAAGAGCTTTCTAGCTGCTGCCTCCGTGGAAGTGAGACACTCATCTCCAGAGGCATGTAAGCAAAGTCAAACCACCTCTGGCATGGAGGCAGGGGGCAGGGTTTGTGCATTGAGGTGTGTCGGACACAGACTTCCTGGGTGTGCTCAGAAGCCCAGCCTCCGCTGGGCTGTCCTAGTCAGTTGCTGTGCCTGTCTGCTCCCCTTGTTCATTCATCCGATAATTCAATGCCAAGCACTCTGGCACTTCCCACACCCCCCTTGCCTTAGAGGCTTCCTGGGCTGTCTCCCAGCCCAGCCTCCAGTGTGGGCTACGATACCTGGTGGCCAGGTCTGGAGCACTTGGGGGTCACTGGTGACCGAGGTTGCCGGACAGACCCCGGGGCGGAGTCAGGGGCTGCCTCCTCCCTGAAGCAGGCTGTGTTCAACGCTATGCCTCTGGAGCCAGAGGCGACTCTGTGCCCAGGCCGGGGCGGGGAGTGGCACTAGGGGGCCACATGGACCCCAGATGGTAGAGATATAATAGTGCCACGTCCTGACCTGGTTTCCTTGGTGCGGTGTGGCCAGTGGGTCCAGAGGCGGCCTGAGTACAAAGTCTCCAAGCACGGCGGAGTCTCAGAGGCTCCTGCACAAAAATCCGGCAGGGGCAGGGACCCCTCAGGGGACCTCCTGACCGCTTGCAGCTCCCAAGGCTCACAGGAGAGCCCGCTTGGTCCTTCGCAGTGGCAGGGCAGGGGACTTGGTCCGCTCCTCTACCGAGCAGTGACGGCTCGTGGGTCCTGAACACAGCTTCACTCACCGCTCCCCCAGCGCCTCATGGTGAAGGCGGAGTCTTGGGTATGGTGCCCACGTCCTCACTCCTCTAAGAGGCCGCCGTCTGCCTTCCACTGTGGGTGAGGAGCTTCCCCGCCCAGCCACGTTGGGCCTGGGCTTGGGACTAGCCTGGGCTCGGTGACATCCAGTGGGTGAGCGTCGAGGCAGATCTGGGCACTCTTCTCGCTCTTTATGCCCTGCTGAGCTGTCCTGGATGACCATGTTCCATGGAGCCACTGGTCCAAGGAGAATGAGGAAGGACAGGGAGCAGCCCTGAACCCCGCCTGCGGCCTGGGGTGGGCCCAGCAGAGCACAGTCAAGCACAGCTGGGCACAGCCGACTTGCCAGGGCCACCGCCCACCGCAGGCCCACAGGCAAGGAAACCACCACTTGCTGTCATAAGCTGAAGAGTTTTGGGGTGGTTTGTTACGCAGCAAAAACTGACTAATACACATGGGTGCTGTTATCATCATCCAGTGCCACCAGTGAAGAGACAGGCTCAGAGAGGCCAAGTCACTCTCCCAAGGTCACCCAGTTCTCAAGTGGCGGGCTGAGAGTCACACTCAGGCGGTCCTGCCTGTCAACTGTCACTCCACCTGCAATTCTGCCTTCCAGGTAGAAGCCTGCCCAGCTCACCAGGCTGTGGACAAATCTTCAAAACCTGTCTCTGGATTGGAAGGTTTCTGGGCAGACACCAAGACCAGAACCATGTATTCACCGAAGGCGTCTCCCGTCGGCCCCGGCCAGGATGGCTTCACTGCCTTTCAACACCCTGGTGGCTCCCAGCTGGACCTCAGCCATGGCCTGCTTCCACTCCAGCCTCCACCAGCACCTAGGGACCTGCTGACAGCGTCCATCTCACCCCATGACACTTGGTGGCTCCCTAGCACTGCAGGGTCCAGTCCTGGCACCTGGCATCTTACTGCGGCCCACAAGGCTCGTGACCTGCAACTTGCACACCAGACCTCGCTCACACACTCATACACACACGCATAGCCACACAGTCACCCTCACACACGCTCGCTCACACACTCCCACATCCTCACACACTCACAGGCTTACACTCACACGCTTACACCCACAGGCTCACTCACTCCCACATCCTCACTCACACACACTCACACGCTCACACACACTTCCACATCACCCGCTCACACACTCAGATTCACACGCCCACACACAGGCATAGCAACACTCACAGGCTCACACACTCCCACATCCTCACTCACACACCCAGATTCACACACACACACACACACAGTCACCCTCACACACACTCGTTCACACACTCACACACACTCACAGGCTTACACTCACACGCTTACACTCACATGCTCTCACTCCCACGTCCTCACTCACACTCACTCACATGCTCATGCACACTCCCACATCACCCACTCACACACTCAGATTTACACACCCACACACATGCATAGCTACACTCACAGGCTCATGCACTCTCACATCCTCACTCACACACACTTGCTAATTCACACACTCCCACACTCCTTCTTCACCCACTCACACTCAGATTCACACACACACACTCCCACATCCTCACCCACATACACTTACACACGCAGATTCACACATCACACACACGCTCATTCACACACTCCCACATCCTCACTCAGATTCACACAGGCACACTCGTAGTCCCCCTACACCCTCACACACTCAGCGCAGCTCCAGCCAGGCTGAGCTCTTGGTTCCTGGAGCACCAGGCTCACCCCTCCTCCTGGCCTTTGCGGCCACTCTTCCTCTGCCAGGCGTCCTCCCTGGCCCTGCTCCTTCACCTCAGCTTGGCTGGTCACCTCCTCCTGGAAGCCTTCCCTGGCAGCAGCCCCCTACACCCTGCACATACATCTTGCGTCTCAGCTGACACCCATGCCTTCCCTTCATGGTGGCAGGAGCCCATGGCCAGGGCACAGTTCACCGCAGAGCATTGCTGAGTGTGCGGCTTATGCCCCGCAGCCCCCGGGAGTGGGGAGTGGTCTCCTGTGGAAGGCATCTCCCAGACCCTGGTGTTCTGGGGCTCACGCAGGCCTGGTGGGGGGGGGGCTGCTCCTGTGTGGAGTTTATCCTCTGGGTCTCTGCTCCCCGCCAGCTCCCTGTGACCCCCACCAAGGCATCTGACTCCTCCTTTCTCCCCAGGCGCAGACACAACCTAGAGAATTTGTCCCCACCAAGATCCAGACAAAAGTGTTAAGTAAATGAAATCAAAATGTCTTTAGGCCAAGCTGCAGTTTGCCAGTGTCAGCTGTCACGGGGCGGCCACGGCCTAAGGGTTCCACGGCTGGGGTTGGGTCACAGAAGGACAGTCCCATGAACCATGTCCTGGGGGACCTCTGGCCATACTGTGGCCTCAGGGCGGTGGAGCTTGCTGGCTCTCCCCCCTTCTCCGGGGATATTTTCAGGATCTGCTCTTGTTGGGCAGTGAGAAGTCAGTGAGGAAGGGGTGAGCTTCCCAGGAAGCGGCGGACTCTCAGGGGCCCTGCAGGCCCCTTCCTCCCCGCGGAGGCCTTGGCCCACCACCTGCATTAAGGTGCCTGGCCCTGCCGAGGGTGGGGCTGGAAGCGTCTTTGGGGAGCAGGAGCAAGGGAGGGGCGCGGAGGGTCTGAGGTGTCCCTCCGCCGTGGGCCAGGCAGACACACAAGCATGTGGCCACCTACACACAGCACGGAGCCTCACACAGAGCTGAAGCCAGACACAAAGTAAGAAACGACCGTGTTTGTTGAAAGCTGCACACGGGCAAAGCAGCATTAGGGGCTGGGAGTCAGGAGAGGGGCGTGCGGGTGCGGCTGGGAGGGGCACAAAGCTTGAGGCTGCCTCTGCATGGCCCCGAGTGCGGTGCAGGAATCTGGGATCTCGAAGCCCCTGGGGGATCGGGCCTTGTAGGGGGTGGGAGTGCCCGCCCCTTGCCTGAGAGGTACTTACACAGACCACTGCTTTGTGGCAATTCACTTCTTCTCTGTGCACTTTCCCGTATGTTTTCCGTGTCTTGATTAAAAAAATGAAGGGTTACACTTCAAAAGGAGGGTGGTGCCCCAGGCAAGCCCTTGGTGACCCACAAGTCCCGGCTCCCTCCTCGGGGTTTGGGCTCTGTGGGTCAAGATGACCAGGGGGAGACCTATGCTAATTCTAGCCCAATAATTCCAAGCTTGCTTGGCTCAGAGGACACTGGAGTTTAAACACTGAACTAAACTGTACGACTGGTGCAGTTAATTAGAAATCAGGCGGCAACAGGAAGCCTAAGGTAAAGACCATCTGAGAGCGCGGTGACACCGGGGACACCTCGGGGTGGCTGCAGAGCGGGGAATACTGCTGTGGTCCCACGAATGCTTCTCAACATGGAGACTGCATGAGGGCCTCGAAAAGAGGGTTTATGCAAAGATCTCTGAGAAGGGTGGCGACCTCTGCTCACAAGATCCGGGAGGGTCTTTGCAGATGGGAGCTGGCAAGGAGGAGACATGCCTTGCAGGGCAGAGCTCACGGAACGCCTCAGGCCCTGCGGAGGTTCCGGGAATATGGAGTGATCTCGATTGCTCTAGATCCTCAGTGCTAGGGAGGTAAAGCCCCTGATGCGTTGGGTGTGGTCGGACCGGGTGTCCTCATCCGCTATAAGTCTGATGCAGCCGCGCCCTGCCAACAATGGGTGATAAACTCAGAGCACCCGTTTGGCATGTCTTAGAAGGATCCCAAGTGCTCTCCGCCCAGCTGTGTTACCTACACCTTCACCCTCCCCTTCCACGCCCATAAGATCAATGAGATTGTGCACCTAATAAGAGTGTTTGGAGCCCCGAGCTCGGGGCCAGC
This sequence comes from Sapajus apella, assembly GCF_009761245.1. Lineage (NCBI taxonomy): Eukaryota > Metazoa > Chordata > Mammalia > Primates > Cebidae > Sapajus > Sapajus apella. The sequence goes on along the minus strand of NW_022437066.1, from coordinate 3,660,652 downwards.
CAGCACGGTTCCCATGCTTGCGTTCGTCCCCGGGGCCCATGCTGTAAATTCTACTCTGGTGTCTGTCTTTACTTCCTTTCTCAATCCCTCGTCACTGCTGGACCAAGGGCACCCACGTGCGGAGTTGGGTTCATTCCCAACAGGCTTCAAGTAGGAGCCGTCCTCTCTGCCCGAAGACAGGGGTCCGGGTCTGGCCAGGCCTGTCAAGGCTACCTGCCTCCCCTGTCTCCAGGCTGAGTCCGGAAACCTCTGTCTGGGGAGAGGTGAGGACGCAGATGGGGGCACAGGAGAGCAACACTCTGTGGGAGTGGCCAGCCAGGGAGGAGACTCCCAGATCGGTGCTCCGCCGGATGCTCCCGAGACAGTGTCCCCGAAGCTGAAGCTACGGGAGGAGAGAAGTCCCTGAGTCTGTCGGCGTCCCGGAACAGTCCTGGTGCTGGGCACGAAAGCGCGCTCAGGTGAGGCTGCCTGTCTGCGCGGGCCCGTGTGTGGCCGGGCACATGCACGCACGTTTGTGCTTATGGAAGCACGCATGCAGTCACACGTGTGTGTGCTCGTGTGCGCACGTGTGCACGTGTGTGTGCCGTGTCCCTGCCGGGTTTACACAAAGCACACAATTGCCTCCAAAGAAACAGGGATGTTCTTTAGAAAGAGGATGCTCTTTTGCATTTCAATCGACCGCCTCAACAATGGCCGTTTAATTAGTGTGTTTTGAAGGGGAAATGAAGGAAAATTACAACTCATCCGAGAAAATGGCTTGTACGTGCTCAGCTCTTCTCTCTGGTTCCGGCGGAGCCGCCCCCAGGTCCAGCAGAGCCCGGGCCCAGCGCGGTCCACCCAGAGGAGGAAAGGAAGAGCTGGTGTGGCCCTGGAGGTAACGGGCATGGGGACAGGGTGGGTGGATGCTGCATCCTGACCCGTGGCCAGGCAGTGGGCGGGCTTAGGGACCACAGGCCGGCCACAGGTGGTACCACCCCACCCCTCCTGAGGCCCCGGGGCGGAGGCGCTGTGGCTCAGCAGAAAGCGAGCAAGGGCTCCCTCAACACCCGAGCTTGGATACCGGTTCTGCCACTGTCATCTGGGAGAACCTGCCACGACTTGTAAAAACATGTGTGAAATGGTGCTGATGGCTGTGAATCCAATAACAGGGTGACCGAGAAAGGGCAGTGGCTCACGCCTGGAATCCAGCACTTTGAGAGGCCGAGGCGGGTGGATCCCCTGAAGTTGGGAGTTTGAGACCAGCCTGACCAACACGGAGAAACCCCGTCTCTATTAAAAATACAAAATTAGCAGGGCGTGGTGGCACATGCCTGTAATCCCAGCTACTTGGGAGGCTGAGGCAGGAGAATCGCTTGAACCTGGGAGGTGGAGGCTGCAGTGAGCCAAGATTGTGCCATTGCACTCCAGCCCGGGCAACAAGAGTGAAACTGTCTCAGAAAAAAAAAGAGCTTTCTAATGTGTTGGTCTCAGGGACATGGCGGAGGCATCTCGAAGGATCCCTGGAAAGTCCCACATTGAAGCTGCGGCTTGGCCGAGGTGGCCCGGGGGCTGGAGCCTGGGCTCGCTGTGTGCTCCTGAGGGCCTCCTGATTGCTCAAGGCCGCCCTGAGCCAGCAGGTTCTGCCCTCACCCTGCCTAGGGCTCCTGCCTTGAGGCTGCCTCCCGCAGGGCCCCGAGTAAAGGAATCGGAGGGCTACACAGACACAGATCCTGGCCCTGGTCACAGGGACACTGAGGGCTCTAGTCTCCTCTCCAACCCCCCGGCTTTGGACTCTCCCCACTGGCTGTGTGGCCACCTCCTGAGCTTCGGCCTGGGGTGGGGTGGGGAGACATAGTCTCCTCCCTACACCTGCCCATCCCCTCTGCTCCCTTGGGCTCCCCTCTGCAGCAGCCAGAGGTCTGTGGTTTCCTGTTACCTGACAGACTCAGGAGATCAGCTCACGTCGAGGGGCGGTGCAGTGTGAGGGTGGGGCAGTATGGGGCCCCAGTTCTGGAAGATCCAGAGGTGGGAGGCAGTCTGTATTTCCAGGGTTCCCAGAACTCCCTCCACTTGCAACCCCACTGTTCAGCGAGGAAGGCTGCCCCTGCCTTGGCCTAATGGCCCCTGTTCTCTGCCTGATGGAACTATGCCTCCCCCATTTGGAGGTGGGGCAACCGAGGCCCCGCAACGGGGAACCACTGGCCGGCAATGGCAGCATTGGTAATGACAGGTCTGGGTTCAGTCCCCAGCTGTCTGACTCCAAAGCGCCTCTGCTGTGCCGTCTGGTGGGCAGCAAGACATGGGGCTCCCTGCAGAGCTGGGGACTGGGACACAGAAGACCCCAAGCCACTGTTCCCATGTGCCACCCCCCCCTCACCTCGCCCTCTGGCCCACCAAGCATGAGCGGCTGTGTTGCTGTGGCTGGCACGCCCGTGCCGCCATCCTGCCCCCCTGCCTCTGCTGCCAACCGTGCCAGCGCCGTGTGCCGGCCGGGCTCGTACAGCTGCCTTCCCGGCCGCTGGCTTCCCCAAGCCTCATTGTCGGCACCTGGGAGGTTTCCAGCTCTGTGCTGTATGAATAGCGTTGTTCTAACCATCTTGGCACAAGCTGCTGCTTTCCCCTCCCGCTCACGTTCTTTCCCTCTCGCAAGGGTTTGGGCACTTTCCCTGACACGTTCATTCTCTTGTGCAGCCAGGAGCTGGCAGGACGCCTCTCAGGAGGCCTCGGCCTCTGCCTCTTGCTGCGGATGAGTCTGTCCTGGGAGCGCAGGGCTCCTGGCACCTTGGAGAGTGTGTTTGCCCAGCTCTACGCCCATTGCTTTGCACACACATGGTTTCAGTGAGGCAAGAGCCAGCGTCCCCATTTCACAGATGAGGAGACTGAGGTTCAGAGACGTTCAGCAGTGACACCGAGGATGTAGAGGAGTGGCCGGACTTGGCCCAGGCCAGTCTAAGCAGAGGCCAGGCTCAACGCCAAGATCCTGTCCTTGGGAGCCCCATCTGCACCCACCTGTCCTGTGCCCATTGCCCGACGTTCACTCCAGTCTCATTGCTTCCCTGTTCCAGAAGGCAGGTCCCCAGGAAACACAGGGGTCCCCCACGCCAGCCTGAGCCTCTCCCCACTCCCATCCCAAACTCTTGCCCAGGGCTGGCATCAAGTCCCCTGACTGGGTCATCTGGAGGCGCCTCCTGTGAGACACACACCACATACCATACACACAGACTGTTCCAGGGCAGTCTGTGGGGGGGGGGGCCTGAGCTCTACGGTGGGCTATGGGGCAGCACGGTGGGGAGCCCTGTTGAGAAGCCCACGGTTCCCACTCCAGCGCCTCTGCCTCCTACCCCCCACCCCAACCTTGACAAGAGCTAGTTGGACGGGCAGACAGGTGGGCAGGTGGACAGATGGGCGGGTGGACCCACGGATGGGCAGCTGGCTGAGAGGTGCTAGGATGTGCCATAGAAGCCTTGGAAAGTGCCACAGATGCCCTGAGAGGCCCTGTCTGCCAGCAGGGGAGCACCCACCTGGACCCCATGCTCTGGCAGGTTGGAGGGCTTCCTGGTGATGGAATCTCAGCCCTCAGCTGGATGTGGCAAGCCTAGGCACCCCCACTTGCAGCCAGGACCCCTCCTGTACTGTTGCAGACATGACCAATCACCCGGGGCTTGCTCTCCCTGGCACCCGGCTCCTGGCCCTCCCTGGCAGGCCGAGTCCCTCGGAATCCTTCATGTGTCCTGGGATGGCAGCAGATGCCAGGCTGAGTTTCGGATGTGGGAGCAGCTCCAGTACAGCTCTGGGCACAGGCGGCAGAGGCTGAACTCCGCCATCCCAGCTCTGTTTCTAGTGAAAACTCAGGGGTTGAAACGCAAATGTGCCTGATGCCACCAGCCTGGGGGGCACCTGAGAGGCTCTGGGGGAGCACAGATTCAATCTCTGGTTGCCTCCCACCCTCCCTGCCTCTTTCACTTCACTTCACGCAAAGGCTGGGAGTCCGTGTTCACGCCAAAAGTCCAGAGTCACAGGTAGAGGCCTAGCCACGCGAGGGCATGGCGGGGGGCTCTGGGGACCATCCCACAAAAGCACAGCCCTGGGTGGTCTGGTCTCTAGGGTCCCAGGACAAGGTGCTGCTCTCCTCCCATGGAAGGTGCCTACTCCTGGAGGAGTGAGCTGGCCATGGATGTGCCCCCCGGAATGCTCCCCTGGCCTCTGTGTGTCCCCAGGACCCTCAGCCTGGGATGGGCGTGTCCTGCCTCATCATCACAGCTTGAGCTTCACTGACCCCAGAGTCCTGCAGAGACCGCGGTACTGGGGGGCTTCTTGAGATGCGTTCCTGCGGAGGGAACTGGGCCTGCTGCTGGGCCTGGGGCCTTGCCCATCCCTCCAGGGGACCCCACCTTCCCCACACTCTGCCCAGGGTGGGCTCCCTGACCTGTGTCTGTGTGTGTGATGTGCGTGTCTGTGTCAGTGTGTCTGTGTGTGTGTGGTGTTTGTGTGTGGTATGTGGGTCTGTTGGTGTATGTGCCTGTGTGGTGTGTGTGTCTGTGTGTATACGGCATGTGTGTGTGTGAAGTGCCGTGACCCATCTCAGAACCTTCACAAGGTGGCACCCGGGCACGCATATTTTAAAATTCTGAAGTTGGCCAGGCATGGTGGCTCACGCCTGTAATCTCAGCACTTTGGGAGGCCGAGGTGGGCACATCACCTGAGGTCAGGAGTTTGAGACCAACCTGGCCAACATGATGAAACCCCGTCTCTACTAAAAATGCAAAATATTGGCCAGGCGTGGTGGCGGGCACCTGTAATCCCAGCTACTAGGGAGGCTGAGGCAGGAGAATCACCTGAACTCGGGAGGTGGAGGTTGCAGTGAACTGAGATCACACCACTGCACTCCAGCCTGGGTGACAGAGTGAAACTCTGTCTCTGAAATAAATAAATAAATAAATAATAAATAAAATTCTGAAGCCTACCCCAATTATGTACTGCTGATAATTCAGCCCCCTCCGTGTTTTCATTTTATGTCTTTTATTTATTTATTTTTAGTTTTTCTTTGGAGACAGGGTCTAGCTTTGCTGCCCTGGCTGGAGTGCAGTGGTGCAATCATTGCTCACCGTAGCCTGGACCTCCTGGGCTCAAGCCATCCTCCTGCCTTCCCTGCTCAGTAGCTGAGACTACAGCATGGCACCGTGCCTGGCTAATTCTTATTTTTTTGCAGGCTGGGTGGGGGTCTTACTACGTGGTTTGGGCTGGTCTTAAACTCCTGGCCTCAACAGATCCTCCTAACTTGGCCCCCCCCAAAACCCTGGGATATGCCTTTTGTTTATTGTTTTAAAAATGTCACACTGGTAAAGAGAAGTCATGAAAAAAATCACATGTAATCCAAGGTCCCGAACACACAGGTCTTTTTCATTCTTTCCTCCTCAGCATCGCTCGGGCCCGGCGCCCACCCCCACCGCAAACAGCGCCGCCAGGGAAGCTTGCTCTTGGGGCTTGGCCTGGCAGCACGGCCGCCCCCACTTGCAGGCTGGGGAAGTGAGGCATTCTGTCCTGGGAGCCGCCTCCCAGGTGGGGGCCGCTGTGCCGCCCGCTGTGGCTGCCCGCAGGCTGCCTCTGCCGGCCAAGGCAGCCACACACAGCCCTTGGCTCCCCCCGAAAGTCAACAGACCCGTTTTAGCAAACGTGGAAGCCACAGAAAAGCAGAAAGATGTAAACTGCCCGTTCCCCACTCCGCCGCCTGCGCCACCCTCTGACTGTCTTTCCCGAGTTCGCTGTTACACACGGTTTGATCGAAGCGCCCAGCCCTTCCTCCGAGCCAGGGCCCTGCCGCAGGCCTCTCTAGTCTCAGGACGGCTTATGAGCCGGGTCCTGATGATGACGCTCATTTCACAGATGAGGAAACTGAAGCACCGGGACACAGTGGCCCCAGGGCGTGGGACAGGGATAGCTAGGGAGCTCTGGCTCCGAGTGAACCCTGGTGCCCTGAGCCCAGCTACCTGTGGGCTTGTAGCCACGGTGGGAGGGAATGCCTGGGAGAGAAGCTGAGCGAGAGGAGAGCGCAGGAGACATCTGGGTCTCCCGAGAAGGTCCTGACACCCCAGGACCAGGCTGTGACTCGGGCTGGAGTGTCTCATGGTCCCTCACGTGTCCTGAAATGGCAGGAGACGCCAGGGTGAGTTTCAGACATGAGACCACAGGGAGCAGCCCTGTGTCACTTGTGCCTCAGTTTCCACATTAGGAAGGCGCGGCTGGTCGTCTGACCTACCTGGCAGGGCCCTCGGGAGGACCCTATGAGTTCTGCTGAAAAGAGCTGTGCCCAGGTCAGGCGAGGGCGCACCATGGCTCCTCCCGGAACTGGAAACGCGTCTTCTGCGGCCTCGCTGGAGTGCGCCACCACCCTGGCACCTCTACCCACCGAGGCCAGGTCCCCAGGCTCCCCCGGCCCCCTTCCCGCTGCCTCCAGCCGGGGCAAAGGCAGGGCCTGGGCTCTGAGGAGCTCCCATATAAATCACCCCCACGTGGCAGCAGGCTCAGAGCACCAGGCCTTCAGGGCCCCGCCGCACCTCGCCCCCACCTTCTCTCCCGCCCCCACCCTCCACTTCTCCCCGGGCCTGCCTTCGAGGCTTGATCAGCCGGCTGGCGGACACGGCTGTCTTCCAGGTGAACATTCCTTAGAAAAATGACTTCATTATCACCTTCAGCAGCCTAGTGTTGGGGGAGGGGTGTGAGTGGCCCAGAGGGGCAGGTGGGGTGGACGTCCCCTTCCATCACTCCTCCTGCAGCTGGGCCCAGGGTGGCAGGAAGGCCTGAAGCCTGGGCAGGCAGGGGCCCTGGTCCAGGCAGGCTGATGGAGACAGGTCTGTGGGATTAAGGGGCTAGAGGGAAATATTACATTATGATAGCAAATCCCTCGGCTGATTGGAATTTAATTACGTCTCTTTTATCTCGGTGACAGTCACGCACCTGGGCTCGAGGCCCTGGCTGTCAGAGCTGGGGCCAGGCTGTGGCTGGGTAGGGGGGCCTTGGCCCCCAGGGATTAATGAAGCCAAATCCTCTGCTGCTCCCGCCCCAGAGGAAGCTGAGAGCTTGTGACCCTCCCCTCCGCTGGGGCGAAGGGGCCGCCAGGGGGCTGTTCCTGCCGCAGGGTCGGGATCACAGGGTCTCGGCAGAGGTGATGGTGGGGGTGGGATGGCCTGGGGGTGTGGCCAGTCCTGCCCAAGTCAACCCAGGCAGGGCAAGTGGGCCCGGGCCAGAGTCCAGGTGAGAGAGGCCGCCACGGGCAGCCTGGTCACCAGCACGTACCTATCGGGCACCTGGGATGGATGGTGTGAGGCTCCAGGTCCAGCGCAGGGACGCGCTGGCTTTGTGGCACCCCAGAATGGGGGAGGACAGGACAGGCTGAGCTGGCTCTGGGGACGGTTGGAGAGGGCCAGCTGGGCCTTCCTGAAGCACCAGCCAGGACCACGCCCTGTTCCGAAAGCAAAGTCCTGCTAATAGCCACCTCTTTTTGAGGACAAACATATCTATAAATTTTTTGGAAACGGCTTTGATTTTAGACACTTTGACCCAGGGCCCAGTGAAATTCAGTATTCCGGAGTTCCCGTGCCGCTCCGAGGGCTCCTGTGTCCAGCCGGGAACTCGCCTCCTGAAATGGAAGCTCACCAGAGGTCTTTGCAGAGCACCTTGCCTGGGTCCTCCGTAAGCGGCGAGGCCCTTGGGGGCCCCCCTGGGTCTTGGTCTCCTCAACTGGAGAGTGGGGCAAAGACCTCGGGCCCCTGGCACTGGCTAGAGGCTACATCAGATGCGTTTTCAGTTGTGTGGTGAGCCACGGAGCGCCCTTACCTAAGCTGGGCACAGCTCTGGGTTATTTACGGAACTAACTCGCTGAGTCCTTGTGAGAACCCTGCCAGGTCAGTCCATCTGCGCCCACTTTACTAAGGTGGAAACTGAGGCACAGGCTGGTGGTGTCACCTGGCCGAGGCCACACAGCGGCTAAGAGACATAGCCAGGATTCAGGCCCAGGGCATCAAGCCCAGAAGCCTGCTCTTGGGAGCAGCTCTCTCGCCTTCGTATCTGGCTAAGCGCAAATGCCCCCAAGGCAGACATTAGTAGATTGTTGTCCTTTATACAATGACGGTTCATTCATCAAACTCCAGGTACCTTTGCTGTACCAGGCAGCAGAGGAGACCCATGTGGAAAGGGTACATCTTGAGGAGGAAGAACAGGGTTCTCATGCAGGGTCGGGGCATGGACTGAAGATGTGAGGATGCCCATGGCCCCGGGGGCTCCCCTGAGGCTCTGAGGTTCCCCTCCTGTGGTG
>NW_022437066.1:3649158-3652352 GCF_009761245.1 Sapajus apella | reverse complement strand
GGCACGGTGGGCTTCCGTCTCCCACCCAGTTACCTGTAGTGGGTGGACAGCCTCTGGAAGAGGGTGGGGTGGGGAGGGGACGAAGCGTGATTTGTGTGAGCTTGTGTGGGGCACGTGTATGAGTTTGCGGGTGCATGCGGGTCTGCAGATGGGAGCACGTATAGAGGTGTCAGAGCCCGTGGGGTGCACTTTGAGTGCTCGGCACCAGTGTGCTCCGTGCCCTGTTGCCTCTGGGGGCACCCACAGGCCTGTGCAAATGTGTGCACAGAAACATACTTGACACGTGTGCTCCAGGAGTTGCACATGGGCCGTGGACTTCAGGGAGTTTGGGGCGCAGCTGAACGGGACAGGGAACCCTAGAACTGTCACTCATGGTCTCTCACCTGAAGACCGTGGAGACGGCAGAGCTGCTGCCGCATGCCTTCTGTGAGGACTGGCACAGACAGAGTCCAGCCCAGCGCAGAGGCTCCCAGGAGCGGTCGTCCATGCATGGAGCCCCTGCGGTCACCGTGCGGCTCTGTCCACCGAGGCTTTGCTTAGGAGCGTGTGCTGGGTTGGCACGTTACTCGGGGCTCTTCAGAGAAACGAAGCAATTGGCCATGAAGAGGCTTGTAATTGTGAGGAATCGGCTCACACCGTGATGGAGGCTGAGAAGGCCCCACTCTGCTCTCTGCATGCTGGAAAGCTGCTGCTGGCATTCAATCAGATCCTGAAGGCCCGAGAGCCAGGAGCACCAGTGGTGTAAGTCTGAGTCCCTGGGCATGAGATGACCCATGTCCCAGCTCAAGTAGGCAGGCAGAGAAAGCCCATTCTCCTCTCCTCGGCCTCTGCATTCCATTCGGGCCTTCGGCACCTCGGGTGAGCCCACCCATGCTGGGGACACCTGCTTTCAGATGCCCATCTCCAGAAACACCGGCACAGACACACCCAGAAATCATTTCCATTTCAACCAAACATCTGGGCACCTCGTGGCCCAGTCAAGTTGATACATAAAATTAACCACCCCGCGGGTGACTTGGTGCACAAACATGTGACCACTTGTACCTGCTTGTGTGGGCTTGTTGTGTGTGGGTGTGTAGGTGTGTGTGAGCCCCTCAAGTTCCCCCGAGAGGGATGCATGTCCTACTATGTGCAGCTCTACGTAGTTCGCGTAGTGTCTGTGCTGCCGTGTGGCCAGGACTGTGCGCGCGATCATAAGTACTGATCGGAGGGTGTGTTTGCAGTTTCATGCTTGTACACCACACCTGTGTGTGCAGGGCTGTGTGCACACAGGCATGTTTGTGTGAGGGCCCAGTACAGCATCTCTAGGGACTGCTGGCCACAGGTGCGGGTCCTTCCCTCTCAGCCCCAGAAGGGTCACCAGTGGCCCGGACTTCTCCGTGCAGAAGACACTGTGTGGACATTGCGGCTGAGCTGGGTCCTGGGCTCCACCGGGGTCCTGCTGGGGCTCAGGGCGCCACTGGGGATGGGGATCCTGGCCTCGGACAGGAAGGCCTGGCTGGGGCAAGGGGTGTGATGAACTTTGGGATGGCCAAGGGGCCACCACGGAAGCGCCCTCTCTGCCTGAGACCTCATCATAGAGTGGGTGCAGACATGAATCAGGGTGTCCTGGGGCCTTGGAGCCCTTCCCTATCCCCCAGGGGAGGGCTGGCAGCCCATGGTGGCCTCCTCCACCCACCACTGCCCTTCATGGAGGAGTCAATAAAGGCCTTGGCAGGATGGCACCGAGGTGTTTACCTCCGGCTCTTGAGGCTAAATTTGTTCCTGATGTACAAGGACGCTCAGTCTCGTCCAAGGCCAAGAGCCTGCACCTGGAGCTCCTCCCAGCCAGTGCCACAGCCACGGGGTGGGGTGGGCACCCCAGCCTCTCCTCCCCCACAGAGAGACCAGAGGCAGCCACCACCCTGCTGGGCCAGGGCCTGCCCGTGGCTGTTCTGGTTCTTTTCTGAGGGACGGCAGAGGCAGCAGCAGCCTTTGGGATCCTCCAGAATCAGACAGGCCTGTGCTTAAATCCAGGATGGGGGCTTTGGGCAGCTCTCTTCACCTCTTGGTGCCTCGGTTTCCCCACCCCTGTCTTGGAGGCCTGTGGACAGGCATCTGTGTCCAGGGCGTAGAAGAACTTGGCCGTGGTGTCTGCTCTGTACGAGCGGCCCAGGCTGAGGCTGCTGGGGCCTGGGTGCCTCCAAGGTGCTCCCGGAGGAGGGGCGGGAGGGTGGCCCGAGAGTCCCTTCCACTCTGGGCCCGGGATTCCTGCACTAGGGCTGGAGAGGACTCAGCGAGACAGTGCGGCCACCAGACAAACGCGTGGTGGACAAATGCACGTTGCATGATGCGTGAGCTCAGGCTCGCTGGGCACCTGTGACAGTCAGGCGGCTGCCACCCTTGGGACCCGGCTCCGCGCCTCGGTCTGTAGGCTGCCTCATCCTGGCCACCAAGATTCCAACAGTTACATCTGGGATGCCCCTCCCCACACCCACCGTGAACCGTTTCTGAAATGCAGCATTGCCCAGGACACATATGCAGGTGGAGTGTGGCCAAACCCCCGGGCCTGTCCTCACCTTCCGAGTGTGGGCCAGTCAGTGTGGACTGCGGGCATTCCTCCAGGCAAGGTGGCATCCGATGGGGCTCCTCTCTCTTCTCCTGTGATACTGAGCTCCAAGCTTACACTATGGACGGAGCTTTGGTGGGCACCCCACCCCCGATGGGGGCTGTGGCAGCTTGTCTCTTCTTGGTGCCTCGGTTTCCCCACCTGTGCCTTGGAGGCTAGGAGGAGGCGCCTGTGGTCACGGCATGGCTGTGATGTCTGCTCTGTGCCTAGCCCTGCCCCGAAGGACCTAGGGCCATCCCGGTGGGACCTGGTGATGCCCAGAGGCTGGAGGGGCCTGGGTCCAGTTGCCCAAGCCTGAGGCCAACGTCTGGGATTGGGCTTTTCTGAGAGAACAGGCCTCAGCCCCTCAGCCCCTGCCCTCCCTGGTCCCAGCGCCCCTCTCCATTTCAGCCCCTGTGCTCGTCACCACGTGGGTCCCTCTCTCTTGCCTCCTCCATGTAGGTCACAAGGGCAGGGATCCCATCTGTGTGGTTCACTGTGGGTGCCCAGCCACTGTGGGTGTCTGCTGAAAATTGGCTAAATGAATGAATGAAGGCGGCATTCATGGATGTGTCTGAGGTGAATGAATGAAGGCGGCATTCATGGA
>NW_022437066.1:3637028-3649148 GCF_009761245.1 Sapajus apella | reverse complement strand
ATTCATGGATGTGTCTGAGGTGAATGAATGAAGGCGGCATTCATGGACACGTCTGAGGTGAATGAATGAAGGCGGCATTCATGGACACGTCTGAGGCCTGGCTCTCCTGTGCTCTCCTGGTCCCTCTCGAGTCTGACCTTCATCTTCAGCAGAGTAGCAGCTCCTGGTCTCCATGTGTCACCACTCATCCCTGCGGCTCAGGCCCAGCTGCCTCCACTGTGGGTCCCACGTGGTTACAAGGGCAGGGAGATGGGCAGCTCAGTGAGAGCCAGGTCCCAGGGGGTGGCTGGGGCAGGCCCCGGCAGCCTCCAAAGCCACAGGAAGGAGCAGAGCTCCCCGGGCCCCCCACACCTGGCACAGCCATAACGGGCTGGTGAAGAGGAGCCCCGGCCTCAGCCCCACCCGCAGGGGCTGATTCCGCCCACGCCCTGCCCCCTCCACGGGCTTCTGTCTCTGCTTCCATAGAATCTGTTGGCTCAGACTGCAGCCCTCGCCCTGCGCCAGCCCCCCCACCAAAGTGGAAACAGATGTGTCTGTTCACGCACACGGAAACGCACACACGAACCGCCTTCACTTCCAAAGCCCCATTTCTGGGGAGAAAAATACAAGTGACAATAAGTATAAAGAGAGGAAAAAATTTCCATTTCAAACAAGCGAAAGCAGTTTGTGCTCCAGTGAGCCCGGGGGGAGGCAGCAGCTGGCGGGGACCACAGCTCCAGTTTCCCAGGGAGCCTCCGGGGGGCTCGGGCCTGGCTGCAGCGCGGGCGGGCGGGGGCTGGCTCGAGGCTGGCTCCTGCTCCCTTCTGGCGGCGGTGCTTTGATTTCTGAGTCAGATTGCGCCATCCAGTGAGCCGCCTCGGGGGCTCCCGCGGAGCGGGGGGACCCCCGGAGGCCTGTGGGGAATGTGGGTTGGAAGTTGGGTGTGCTGAGGCAGTTACGTGGCCCGGGGTCCACACAGCTGCCACCAGGCAGCTCGGGCCTCACCTGGGCGGCTCCTCGGCCTTCCCCGGCTGGCAGCACTGCAGCTTCGTCCACCCAGGACCAGAGAGGGCTCCAGGCATGGGGCTGGGGCTGTGGGTTGCATCGTGAACACACGCGCTGCCTGCCTGCGGCCACCTCTCCTGCCCAGCCTGGCCGCAGCGGCAATGAGGTCCTGGTGAACGTGGAGGCCTTCGTAGTCCCGGCTCCCCCGGAAGCTCCCTTGAGAAACTCCCTTCCCCTGGCACCTCCAGGAGGTCGGGGTGTTCGCTGGGCTCCGTCCGTGCCCTCAGCTGGGTTTCCCAGCCTGAGCTGATCAGACCACAGTGAAGATGAGCTGAGGGCATGGGCGGAGCCCAGCGAACACCCCGACCTCCTGGGGGTGCCAGGGGAAAGGAGAGTATTTGATAGGTCGTGTGCATAACACGCTTGGGTGACCTCTGGAACCCTAACCCCGGCTGGAAATGGAGCTTCCGCATGACTCTGGGATCATTTTCATAGACACCTGATCCCTGAGGACCTGACCCATCTCCGTGGAGGCCGGGGCTCTGAGTGGAGAGGGTCGGCTCCCATGGTTAGGAGGGTGTGGTCACATGGCTTGAGACGGGCTCACTCCCTGGCCTTGGTGTGCCCAGAGGTAGCTGAGATCACTCTCCAAGTCAGTGGATCCAAGTGTAGATGGAAGTCCCCCAAGGGATCTTCCAGGCAGCGCAAAATACGGAGCACACAGATGAAGATCCCCTACGGGTGGGGTGGGGGACACACAGATGAAGGTCCCCTGAGGGTGGGGTGGGGGGCACACAGATGAAGCTCCCCTGCGGGTGGGGTGTGGGGTACACAGATGAAGCTCCCCTGCGGGTGGGGTGTGGGGTACACAGATGAAGGTCCCTTGCGGGTGGGGTGGGGAGGCAGGGCCTTGCCCCGTGGGAGGCCGGCAGTCCATGTCAGGGAAGGCAATCTGCTTTCCTGAAATGTCAGTCTCTTCCAAAAACGCCTTGAAGAAACAGCGAGGATAAGATCTGACCCCGTATCTGTGCACTGTGTGGCCCGGACAGGTTGGCTGAGGCCTGAAGCAAAGCATCACACTCAGCACTGCGATTGGATGACACAACCCTCTCCCTGCCCCAGGCCCTTACAGATGCCGCTGCCCGCCGCCCCACATCCCATCCCATACGATCAGACACGTTATTTTCTGAGGAGGATGATGGCAAAGACTTTGGGGGCCTTTACCTGTCTCTCGTGGCCACCTTTGTGACGCCTTGCAGTCCCCAGCCCCTGAAGACCTGAACTCACGCACAGCGCAGGCAACTGGCTGAGAGCGTGTTAGGCAGAAATCCTAAATCCCCCGAGGCACCCGCCAGGAATGTGCCTGCCCTCCGTGGTGAGAGAGGAGGGAGATCCCTCAGGAAGGCGGGGTCCTCTGGGGAGTGTGGGCCTGGTGGACATGGTCTGGTGTCCTCTCTGGGGAGTGCGGGCCTGGCAGACACGGTCTGGTGTCCTCCGGGGAGTGCGGGCCTGGTGGACACAGTCTGGTGTCCTCCGGGGAGTGCGGGCCTGGTGGACATGGTCTGGTGTCCTCTCTGCTCTGCTCCCCTTGTCGCCATGCCCCCGCCGCTCCCAGGTCCCAGCGCCCACACCCACGTCTCCTCCACGGCTCCTCAATCTCCACCCGGCCTCCAGCGCTTCTTCACGCCCCACCACAGCCCTTCTGAGGCTCTGCAGTGCCCTCGATAAAACCCAGACTCGATGTGACTGACCAGGCCCTGTGGGACCCGACTGTGCCCCTCCTGCGCCCACCCCCACTCTGCCCACCAGTCTGACAAAGCCACCTGCTGCTTAGGGTGGGCTGTGATGGGCAGCGTCCTCTCCAGGCCTTTGCACGGGCATTCCCTCTGCTTGGAATACCCTCCCTGCTCTCCTGCATCCACTCACCCTTTAGGATGTTACCACTTCGGGCCTCCCACCCCGGGTAGGGGCCTTGCTCAGATCTCTTGCTGCCCCTGACATATCACGCCCACTTATAAGGACACAGATCATGTCAAATTAGGATCCCCCCCACCCCGGTGTGACCTCATTTTCACCAATCACACCTTTGAGGAGACTCTTCCCAAATAAGAGCACGGTCTCAGGGACTGGGGGTGGGGGCTGCACGTGTCTTTTGCTGGGGAGCAAAGGCACCCCATAACCGATGGTTTAGAGGCTGAAATTGAAAATGTTCACAAAAGCCTTGCCCTGGCCTGACTTCAGGGTCCCCCTGGGGCGGGGGGTCAAGCGGGGAGCTGGGGCTGTCACCGTGCGGTTCGACTTCTTTTTTTTTCTTTTTTCTTTTTTTTGAGACAGAGTTTCGATCTTGTCCCGTCTGGAGTGCAGTGGTGCGATCTAAGCTCACGGAAACCTCTACCTCCCGGGTTCAAGCAATTCTCCTGCCTCAGCCCCCCGAGTAGCTGGGGTTGCAGGCTCCTGCCACCTTGCGCAGCTTATTTTGTGTTTTTAGTAGAGATGGGCTTTCTCCATGTTGGTCAGGCTGGTCTCGAACTCCCGCCCTCAGGTGATCCGCCCGCCTCAGCCTCCCAGAGCGCTGGGATGACAGTAGTTCAGCTTCTTCATGTGTTGCCTGGCTTCATCTCCTGGGGAGCACCTGCCTCGGGGTAGCACTGCCCTTTCCCCAGCACCAGGACGCAGACCCCGGCTGCCCACGCCCCGGCTGCCCATGCCCCGGCTGCCCATGCACCACTCCATGCCAGCTGCTGGGGCCCATCTCCGACACTCCATCTTTGCAAAGCCAGCAAGAAGGTGCCTTGCATGCCTCCCTGGTGGTGCAGCTGGAGCCCGCAGCCTGCTCTGGGACTGCAGCCCGCCTGGCTTGGCCCCGGACACCGCCTCTGTCTCCAGCTGGGAGGCCGCTGCTCCCCTGGTGCCGAGACCACTGTGGCATTTGAGGGTGCGAAGGCTGGCGGTGGTGCGGACAGGCCCAGAGCAGATGTGGTATCCTCGGGCCCATCTTCTTCCCACAGTGCCCCCACTGAGCTCTGCCTTCCCGGGCCTGGGAGCTACAGCCCCCAGGTCCCTTTTGTCTTCCCTGTTCCAGGGCTCTGGGAAGAGGACAGACAAAGGCGTTGGCGGCATCATTTTTCTCCCCGTTCGCCCTCTGGCCCACCCTTTTCTTCCTTTTATAATGTATTTTAATAGGGTCGACCAAGATGGATGGCCCCGCACTGGGATGGGCGGTGCCTTCCCCGCCCGCCCCGGCCCCTAAGCCTGGCACTGTGCGCCTGGAGCCCGGTCGGACAAAGCCTGCAGGAGGAGGGGTGCGTGGGAGCTAGAGGCAGGGCGGCCACTCCCTGCCCTGGAGTCTCCTTGAGGACCTGGTCTGTGGCCTCCTGGGGTGCTGGACCCTAATTCCAAACTGCCCCCGCTCCTGCCTACCCCAGTAGGGCCCCCCAGCAGTCAACAAGGCCACATATGGGCTTAGGGGTTCTGCCCAGCCTTAGTGTGGGAGCGGCAGAGGAGACCCCCAAGCCCAGCCCTTTCCCTGGCTGAGAGGGGGACTGACACACAGCACCCCCAGATGAGCCTTTGTTCTTTTCAGCTGCAGCTGATCCCTTATTTAAGCTGTAATGGGCTCCTCGTCCACTTCTGCTGTTCTTTCCCTATTGACCCAGTTATTCACATCTTCTGTGTGGATGACACAGACATTGTTATCCCTGTTTTACAGATCAAGAAACTCAGGAGCGGAGATTGAACAGCCGGGGAAAGGCTGAGCCAGCATCCCAGCCCCCAGCTCCCCAGAGGGGCAGCATGGAGGATTCGCCACCCTCTTGAAGTCCAGGACCTCCAGCCTCCCCGGCCCAAGGGCTTCTGCTGTGCAGTGCCAGGGGCAAGTAGGCCTCCCTGACCCTTGGCCTCTTGGAGTCTTTGGCAGTGTCATGTGACTCCACCCCTCATGGGGAGACTGAGGCTGGGAGGGACCGAGGACCTGCCCACCACACCTTGTGTATCAGGACAATGGGGCTTGTAATGGCGGCTCACATTTCTGGGCCGACCCTGTCTCTTGCTCCAGGAAAGAAACTACTTTTGAAAATCCAAAGGGCTGTCCTTCAAGGGTTCAATTCACATGTGAAACCAAATCCAAATGGAAACGCAGGGACTGACGTTTCCCTTAACAAGAGAGGTGTTCCTCGTGTCTGTAGACGGTTTTCCCTTCCTGGAGTGTGGGGTAGCTCTGCTCACAGGAGCTAAAAGACGGGAGCAGCCCCAATGTCCACCACCAATGAACAGATCAAGGACAGATGGCAGGTGGAATATTACTCAGCCATGAAAAGTTATCACATGGACGGACTCTGTAAACTTATGCTCCGTAAGAGAAACCAGATACAACAGCCTGCATACTATACGACCCTATTAATATGAAGTGTCCAGAATAGGCAAATCTCTGGAGACAGAAAGGAGATGATTTCTTCTGGGGATGGATGATGAGAACTTTCTGGAATTTGGTAGTGGTGGTGGTTGCATAACTCCCTGACTATACTCTAAAAGCCACCTGCTTGGTCACTTGAAAATGCTGGATTTTATGGTATGGAAATTATATCTCAATGTTTTTAGAAAGCCATAAAGGGGATGTGATGGTTAATTTTATGCCAACTCATTGAGGCTAAGGGGTGCCTAGCTGGCAAAACATTATCTCTGGGCATGTCCGTGAGGGTGTTTTTGGAAGAGATTAGTGTTCGAATCAGTAAATGGAGTAAAGGAAATCCACCCTCACCAATGTGGCATTGTCTAATCCACTGAGGACCTGAATAGAAGCAGAGGGCAGAGGAAAGGTGGGTTCTTTTTCTCTTGTCTTGAAGTGGGACACCATCTCCTCCCACCCTGGGACATCAGCTCTCCTGGTTCTTGGGCTTTTGGACTCGGACTGGGTCCTGCACCCCTGGCTTTCCTGGTTCTCTGACGTCTGGACTGAGACTGCGGCCACACCACCAGCTTCTGGGACCTCCAGCTGACAGACGGCTGATCACACAACCTCTCAGCTTCTGTCATCGCGTGAGCTGAGTCCCGTAATAAACCTTTCTACATCTCTATACATCTATCCTGTTCATTTTTTTTCTCCAGAGAACCCTGATTAACGCAGGGGAGCTGTGTTGGTCAGGCTGGTCTCGAACTCCCGACCTCTGGTGATCCGCCAGGGCAACATTCTGTTCTCTGGTGCTTTTGAAATTGGGGTGCAGGTGCAGCCCTGCCTCAGCCCCTGGAGGGGAGCTGGTGTCGGGGGTGGGGCAGGACTCTTGGATGATGACCTTGGAATCTCAGAAGCTCACAGCTGGAACAGGCCTTCGAAGCTCAACTCCTTAATTTTACAGACGGAAGACAGAGGCCCTGAAAGGGATGGAGCCTCCATGGAGAGTTTTGAATTCCCAACCGTCAGTCCTGAGCGCTTTTCCCAAAGACGGTGGTGGAAGCTGTATTGATGAGTGTTCTAATGGGTTCATCTGGATACCTAGATTTCAAATGTACCACAGGTTTGCAGTTGAGTATATACAAGTTACCTATTGATGAAGAAGACGTTATCCCCCAACACGTAGTAGATGCAATAAAATCAAATCACCATTTATTATCTTCCACAGTTTCTTAAGGTCAAGAATTTGGAAGCAGCTTAGCTGGGCACTTCCGGCTTGGAGTTTCTCAAGAGGTTGCCACCAGCATATTGGCTGGGCTGACAGGACTTGATGGAACTGAAGATCCACTTCCAAGGGCTCACCTGCCTCTCTGGCAGACTCGTGCTGGCGGTAGCAGGAGGCACCAGTCCCTCCCCACGTGGACCTCTCCACAGAGCTGCTTGAGTGTTCTCACAACATGGCAGCCGGCTTCTCCCAGATCACATGACCTGAGAGAGGGCGGGGGAAGCCATGTAGTCTTTCAGGACCTAGCTTCAGAAGTCACACATGGCATTTCCACAACATGCTGTTGGTTACACAGGTTGCAGAGGCCGTACAAGGGCACGAACACCAGGAAGTGGTGGCCATTGGGAGCCATCTTGTCATCTGCCTGCTACAAGCATGAACTTACTAAGCTTACATTTAAAGCCAAACTCTTTCTGGAGCCGGGAGTGCAATCTCTCAAGGCTTCGCTGTTGCCGTTTTTAGTCCTTTCAAATAAATTGACGGTAATTCCCTGTGATTGCCCACGCTGCACCAAATCTTGCGTGCATTTATCTGCCTGAGGCGGCATTTTGAAAGCTGCCTAATGCTCTCTCTTTAGCAGGTGGGAAAGCTGACAAACCTAGGTACCGAAGGCAACAACGTCCCCACGCACATCCTATCCTGCCCACGACTGTTTACACAGGACAATAAAGATGGAAGCAGATGGTGGCTCTGGTGCTTGTGGGATGGTCAACGCCGTGATAATCCACAGTGCTCATAAATCAATAAGAAAGGCCAGGTGCAGTGGCTCACACCTAGAATCCCAGCACTTTGGGAGGCTGAGGTGGGAGGATATCTTGAGGCCAGGAGTTCAAGACCAGCCTGGGCAAAAATGTGAGACCCTGTCTCTACAAAAAATTAGCCAGGCGTGGTGGTGTGTGCCTGTAGTCTCAGCTACTTGGGAGACTGATGTTGGAGAATCCCTTGAGCCCAGGAGGTCCAAGTTGCAGGGAGCTGTGACTGCATCACCGCACTCCCGCGAGGGCAACAGAGTGAGACCAAAAGAAAGAAAGGAAGAAGCCAGGCGTGGTGGCTCACGCCTGTAATCCCAGCACTCTGGGAGGCCAAGGCAGACGAATCGCAAAGTCAGGAGTTCGAGACCAGCCTGGCCAACATGATGAAACCCTGTCTCTACTAAAAATACAAAAAATTTGTTGGGCATGGTGGCAGGCACCTGTAATCTCAGCTACTCGGGAGGCCGAGGCAGGAGGATTGCTTGAACCCGGGAGGTGGAGGTTGCAGTGAGCCAAGATTGCACCACTGCACTGTAGCCTGGGCGACAGAGTGAGACTCTGTCTCAAAAAAAAATAAAAGGAAGAGAGAAAGGCAGAAAGGAAGAAAAGAAAGAAAGAGAAAGAAAGGAAGAAAGAAGGAAGAAAGAGAGGGAGGGAGGGAAGAGAGGGGAGCAGAGAAAGGAAGGGAGGGAGGAGAGGGGAGGAGAGAAAGGGAGGAGAGAAAGGAAGAAGGAAGAGAAAAGGAAGGAAGGAAAAACAGAGAGAGAAAGAGAGAAAAGAAAAAGAATGAAAGAGAAGCGGAGTGTGTGGCAGGTCACCCTATGCCTCCTGGGACCCTCTTCCCTAACCTCCACGTGGCTCCGTGGCCTCGGAGGCTGACCCTTAGGGATTGAATGAAGGGCTCAGCCCTCCAGCCTTGGAGAGGCGTGTCAGGTGTGGTCCGGGTATTGATTTCTCCAGCTCTCTCTGAGAGGTCACCTTGGGTGAGCTGCGTCACATCCCCTGCCAGGGCCCCCTCCCCCGCCCCGCGTGTCTGGGCTCAGGTCACTTCTTCCTCCCCCTTCCCCAGGCAAGCCCGTGGGAATAGTCCCTCCGTTCTGTAAGTAGCTTTGGGCAGGGCTCAGGCCTTGCAGTTTCCCCAAACCCTTCGCCAACGCTCTCTTTCACGAGCACTCCTCCAGTGCCTCTGTGTCAGGGTGCCGGAGGCTGGGAATCCCGGCTGATGTGCATCTGGGGGGGAACATGGGCACAGGACAGTGGACCAATGGACCCTGTGCAGATAAATTCTGTGTCTCTGCAGGGGGTGCCTGGTTCCGATTGGTTTTGTGGATGGTGAGGATATGAAAAAAGGTTCACATGCCTGAGTCGTAAAGGAACTGAAAACCAATCCTCAAGAAAACAGCAAAATACAGCTCTCAAGAACACGGCAACGGTGGCGGCCAGGCCTTTCAGGAGCTCACCAGGCTGCAGGGATGCAGTGAACAC
Organism: Sapajus apella; assembly: GCF_009761245.1. Lineage (NCBI taxonomy): Eukaryota > Metazoa > Chordata > Mammalia > Primates > Cebidae > Sapajus > Sapajus apella. The sequence continues at coordinate 3,640,255 of NW_022437066.1, read as the reverse complement.
ACCTCCCACCTGCAGTTCCCCGGCCAGGGAGTCACGCTAAGAAAACCACCCAGGACGCAGAGAGACGTACGGATGAGGGCGTTCTTCAGGGGAGTCGTCCTGGGGAAGAGTCGGGTTAATTGCTATAAATCTGTCTGCCCGACCCCGTTGCAACCGTTACCAGTGAGAGCTTACGGGTATTTAATGAGACAATAAAATGTGCCTAATTGAAAGTTAATTGAAAAATAGTTATTATGTTGATAATGTGATGGAAAATGTACATTGATAATTAACAATTAAATAATCAAATTAAGTGAATAATTTAGTTGAAAAACGGTATAAAGTGGTAAATATAGTATGATCTGAATTACGCAAAAAAATGATGAATTTGCTCATGATAAAAAAGGCTAACAGGAGATGAACCAAAACACAAATAATGGTTATTTCTTCATGATGGGATTATTGGTATTTTTCTTTTGTCTCTTTTATTTATTTGTTTAGTGTGTTTCTTATCCTTTATTTTTTTTAAAATTTCTAGGCTTTCTCAAACGAATTTCTTGTTCCGTTTAAAGAGGAAAGGACTTTACAATTCATACCTCCTGGGACCACACCCACAGAAAGGCCCACTTCAGACGGACAACCTAATGTGATGAAGACAGTCCCTTGTGCACCTGTGCCCTGCACCCTGTGGTCTCCCAATGCCTGGCCCTGCAGAGTGTCAGGGAAAGGCCCCGACAGAGGCTCCGGAGAGGTGGTGACAGGTGACCAAGAGCTGAATCAGAACTAAGAAAGCAGGCCTAGACCATGAGGGATGGATGGGGCAGCTGAGGTTATCTCCAGGCGGATAAAGCCCCATAAGCATGGTGACGAGGGTGACCGCCTGGAGTGTAAATGAATCGCTTTAGGGAGCTTTGGGGGACATGGAGGTGTGTGATGGACGGGGCTTTGCTGTGAAGGTGACGGAGCTGGACCCTCTCCACCCTCACTCGCAGGCCCTTCCTGCAAGGCCTTAGACCTGATTTTAGACTCCTAAGCTAGTATTCTATTTTCTTTTTTTGAGACAGAGTTTTGCTTTTGTCGCCTAGGCCGGAGTGCAATGGTGAGATCTCGGCTCATTGCAAACTTCACCTCTGGATTCAAGTGATTCTCTTGTCTCAGCCTCCCGAGTAGCTGGGATTACAGGCGTCTGCCACCATGCCTGGCTAATTTTTGTATTTTTAGTAGAGATGAGGTTTCACCACGTTAGCCAGGCTAGTCTTGAACTCCTGACCTCAGGCGATTCGCCTGCCTTGGCCTCCCAAAGTGTTGGGTTTGCAGGCGTGAGCCACCTCACTCAGCCAGGATTGATTTTCTCAGAGGCCTGCAGATTAAACATGCTTTCTGCCTCCCCTAAATCTAGACCTGCCCTGACATAAACACATCTGAGCTCCTGGTGCAGAATCCCTGGCTTAGGTGAGGCAGGTCCTGGGCACCATCCCTGCCAGGCCCCCCGTGCCCCCTCATCTCCATCCTTGCCCCCCTCCCTGTGGCAGGACTTCCTGGCACCTGGGCCATTCCTCTCCCCTCCAAACCCCCTTCTGGATCTGGCCTTCAACCATGTGGCTCCTTCAGCTGGAAACGCGCTTCCCTTCTTTTTGCTTGGCTGCTCTTACGCCACAGCCCTTCCTCAGAAGGCCTCCTCCCTTCCCAGCCTGAATGAGGCATCGCCTCTGCCAGCACGCCTCTTCCCCCAGCCCAAGTTCACCACCTAGCCCTGTAATTGTCAAACTGTCAGCCTCAGGGCAGAGGCAGCTGCTGCCCGGTCACGACGGCGTCCCCTGCGTCTGGTACTAGTCCTGGCATATAAGGGGTGCTCAACGTTTTTCCTAAATAGACAGCAGGGTAAAGGAATGAGTAAAACCAGACCTTTCCCAATCTACGTGGCCCAAATGCGCAGGATGCCTGGAAGGCCGTGTGCCGCTTCTACAGATGCCCCGTCCCTGATCTAGCCAGCCCTCCTCCACCTGCACTTCACACCCGCACAGGGGTGGGCTCTTCGAGAAGCCCATGTCTAGTTTCTTCTTCCTGTTCCCCTGGTCTCCCAGCTGGACCCCTCTCTGAGCACTTGGGGGCACTGAGCTGGGCTCACTCTCACTCTGGCCGCTGGCCACCCTGGGCTTGGCAGAAGGGGCGTCTGGTGTCCTCAGTGTTGTCCTCTCCTCACTGTCCCCTACTGTCCCTGGCCCCCGGCCCCCAGGATCACACCCCCCATCCCAGCTGAGCCCCACGGTCAGGTGGGTCCTGCTGTTTCACTTCTGACACCTCATTGTCGATAAGAGCCTATTAAAAGTTGAAAATACATTTTCCTCCGCCGTTCTCTTTCCTTTTCATTTAGCAAACATTGATTTTTTTCCCTCCTGCAGATGGAACAGAAATGAAATCACACACGTCTCTTTGGGGTGATTTAGTTGTCAGAGCTGGAGGCAGTGGGCAGATGCGGGCTGCTCTTGTCACCTCATCCACGGGTCGCTTGGTGACCTCTGACAGCCATTGGCCTCACTCCTCTGCCGCGTCTCCCCACCTCCAGCTAGAAAAAGAGACCCTGGTGCCCCTGGATGGGCGGGCAGGAGGCCCCATTCACCAGCTAGAGGAGCCTCCTGGAGAGGTTCCAATAAAAGTCTCTGTTAAAAAGCCAAGCTCAAGGTTGTGTCAACACCAAACACCGTCAAGTGGCAATTATCCAATTCACTTGATTAGTGTAGACAGCACCGCCAGCGTCTGCTCTGCACAGCCCATCCTGTCCGTCCCTTGAGCTTAGATGGCTGTGCAGGACCCAAGCACTGGACACAAGAGGCTTGGTCTCCAGGCACACCCAGCCTCAGCCTCTCTGGGCCCTGATGTCTCCACTTCTCATTTGAAATAATAAAGCCTCCCTCACAGTCCGTGGTCAGGATTCATGGGCTGGCCTCAGCGTGGCCTCTGGGAGACAAGGGGAGCAGGTGCTTTAATGGTGACCATTTGGCCAGTGATGTGGTATAGACCAATTTATACCCGGGTCCCAGTGCTTCTCTCAGGGTCAGTGTGGGCACTCCACATTATGTCCCAGTTTCTTCATGGGTTCCAGAGGGCTTCTAACAGCACAGGACTCAGAGGAGCATAGGCACAGGGTTAGTGCACCCCAGTGAGGGTGACTGACATGAGGGCAGTATGATGGCGATGACCACGGTGGTGATGATGGTGACGGTAAGGAAGATGGAGGCAATGATGGC
>NW_022437066.1:3633833-3636628 GCF_009761245.1 Sapajus apella | reverse complement strand
TGATGGTGGTGATGATGATGGTGGTGGTGATGATGATGGTGGTGGTGGTGGTGGTGATGATGGTGGTGGTGATGATGGTGGTGGTGGTGATGATGGTGGTGATGGTGGTGATGATGATGGTGGTGGTGATGATGATGGTGGTGATGATGATGACGATGGTGGTGGTGATGATGGTGGTGGTGATGATGATGGTGGTGATGATGATGGTGGTGGTGATGATGATGGTGGTGATGATGATAATGTTTATGTTGATGATAAAACCCCTTTCTCATGGGCTTACTGTGTAGCCAGCCATGGAAACAGACTTGTCAGAGAAGCCTCCCAGCGCAATCCCTTTCCTATTGAGAGGTGGGATCTAATTCCTCTGCCTGTGAATCTGGGCTGGCTCTGCAGCTTGCTTAACCAATAGCATACAATGGAAATGATGTCACATGATTTTTAAGTGTGTCCAGAAGAAGGCTTACAGCTCCCCCTCTGAACCTCTGGGACATTCTGGGAGCCCTGAACTGTGACATAGAAACCTGTCTACTCCGAGAACACCATGTGGGACAGGCATGTGCAGGAATTCTGGGTGAGAGTCCCAGCTGAGCCCAACCTTCCAGTCACACTGCCAACGAGTCAGATTTGTGCAGAAAGCCCTGTTAGAGCCTCCAGACCAGCTGGCTGCCAGCAGACGCCACCCATGAGCCTCGTTCACACTCCATGGAGCAGAAGCAGCTGGCTGGACCCCATGGGATTCCTGACCTACGCAATTGTGAAATGTAAGGAAATGGCTGCCGGGAGCTACCAAATCTGGGGGCAGTGTGTTCCGTGACAATCAGCACTAGAACAGCAGGTCTCAGCCACCTCCTGGACACGTGCTGTGGCCGCCTGGCTGAGTGTCACAGGCTTCAACCCCCACCTGGCCCTTGTCCTGCCATGGGGTCCATTGGAAACTGTGGTTGTTCCTTTAGACAAAGAGCCATTCAGACCTTTGACTTCTCAGCATGGGGAGGGCGGGCATGTTTTGAGGCTGGCACTCGAGGAGCTGTACCAAGCCATGGAAGAAAGGCCGTGAAGGCCGTGCGTGGCCCCAGCACAAAGTGAGCCAAGAGCTGCCCTGGGGCCCTGGTGGGGCATGGCCACTCCAGAGCAGGGTGTGAGGCAGGCTGGAAGGTGCCACCCAGCAGCTCTGGGGGTCCCCATGCTACCCACAGCTGGGCACTTTCTTCTTCCAGGCCTGCCAGTGGGGAGTAACCACAGGGCCCTGGCTGCCCGGGGCTGCCCGAGGGGAAGAGGGGCGTGGGCAGTGGAGAGGGGTCTGTGTGGGAACAGGGAAGCCTGCCTGCCCCAGAACTGGCCTGGGGGAGGGGGACTTCCTCTCCCACCCATTTCATTTACAGGTGAGAACTAGGGGGTTTGGAGCTTTGGGGACTGGACCGGAGTCACACTGCTGGGACCGGAACTTGAACCTAGGTCTGCCTGATCTGCAAGCCCGTGCCCCCTGCCTCTTCCCAGGGTCACCCATGAGAAACTGCAGGGTTTCTCGTTACAAGGGAGGGTGCCCTCTGAAGCTCTTCTCCTTCTCAGACGGCCCAGTTTGGTCATGGTATGGAGTGAAGCCCACTGATCTTGGAGTGAGCTGCTAACTGAATCCCGCCCTCTTCAGTGATTAACTCCCCGCACCCACCACGCGTGAAGTTCAGTCTTCTCTGATCAGACACACCCAGTACAAATAGCTCACTGTATTTTAGGTGGGCGTGGGGAGCGGTCTTGGAAAGAAAATGCAGCCAAATGTGGGATGGCTTAGATTCAGGGCCAGGGATCCTGACTCAGCCCACTGCCTGCTGTTTCCCAGGGGACAGGAACATCTTTTAAAGACCTACAGGAGCTGCTTGTGCCCCAGATGGTCTGGGCCCCCAGATACAGAGCCAGACGTCAAGCAGGTGGGGACAGTGGAGGCAAATTGATGCTGTGACCCAGGGTCCTGGTGATTTTGAGACAATGCCCTCCCTTTGCCCAGTGACTTTCCCCAGCCTCCAAATCACATACTACTAGGTATGGGTGCTCCTGCCTCTCATTCCAGCTGTGCCTAGCACTGACAGCTCTAGGTTCTGCCAGAATTCCCTCCAGGGTTCTAGTTCTGAGCCCCAGACCACACGACCAGTCCCTCCTACACCAGAGACTCTCTTCTTAGGCACGCTGAAGCTGTCCATGGCTGTATGGTTGCCCTGATTCTTGGCTCTGCTTATGCACTCTCTTCCTGCCTTCACCTAACACCTGTGCCATGGCACCTGCACTACAGGGACATATACCATGGGAGCAGACACCATGGGTGCAGACACCACAGGAGCAGACACCACGGGTACAGATACCACAGAAGCAGACACCACGGAGGCAGATGCCACGGGAGCAGACTCCACAGAGGCAGACACCACAGGAGCAGACACCACGGAGGCAGATGCCACGGGAGCAGACTCCACGGAGGCAGACACCACAGGTGCAGACACCATGGGAGCAGACACCACATGGGTACAGATGCCACAGAAGCAGACACCACGGAGGCAGACACCACAGGAGCAGACACCATGGAGGCAGACACCACAGGAGCAGACACCATGGGAGCAGACACCACAGGGGCAGACACCATGGGAGCAGACACCAGCAGACACCACAGGAGCAGACACCATGGGAGCAGACACCATGGGTGCAGACACCACAGGAGCAGACACACAGGAGCAGACACTGTGGTTGCAGATACCACAGGAGCAGACACCACGGGAGCAGACACCACAGGAGCAGACACACAGGAGCAG
>NW_022437066.1:3622603-3633823 GCF_009761245.1 Sapajus apella | reverse complement strand
CAGACACCACGGGAGCAGACACCACAGGAGCAGACACACAGGAGCAGGCACTGCGAGCGCCCATGCCATGGGTGTCCAATGTGGCTCCCCCCTCCCAACCTTGGGAGCTGATGCTTGCTGAGCTGCTGTTCTCCCTGTATGATACATGAGAGCAGACCAGATGGGCTGTTGTATACTTCCCCATTTCACAGTCAAGGAAGTGAAGAATTGGAGAGGGGAAGACACAGCTAACAAGTAGCAAAACCAAAGCTGGACTCTCCAGGGCCTGCAGAGCCTCCTGTCTTTCTTTCTTCCTTTGGTGACATATTGCAGGAGTTGGGCAGGAGAGCTCCACTCTGGGGGCACCTGCTGTGAACACTCATGTGCAGGTCTTTCTGAGAACACGTGTCCCAGCAGTGGATGGTTGGGTCATATGGGAGAAGGATATTTAACTTTTTAAAAAATACCATTTCACCCCCAGAGTGATTATACCATCATCTAGTCTCATGACCAGTGCAGAAGAGTTCCGGTTGCTCTATATCCTCCCCACCATGTGGAATATCAGCCTTTGATTTTAGCCATTTCAGTGGGTGGGTGGTGCTATCTCATGGTGGTTTTAATTTGCATTTCCTTACTCAGTAATAATGTTGTGTGTTTTGAGTATGCTTATTGGCCTTTCACATATCTTATTCTGTGAAATGTATGTTCAAATATCTTGACTGTTTAAAAATTGGCTGGTCTTCCTACAATTGTGCTTTACAAGTTCTTTATATATTCTAGGTAAAAGTCCTTGTTCTGGGGCCAGATGTGATGGCTCAAACCTGCAAACCCAGCACTTTGGGAGGCTGAGGCAGGGGGATCACTTGAGGTCAGGAGTTCAAGACAGGACCTGACCAACATGGTGAAACCCCATCTCTACTAAAAATACAGAAATTAGCTGGGCATGTTGGCAGGTGCCTGTAATTCCAGTTACTTGGGAGGCTGAGGCACGAGAATTGCTGGAACCCAGGAGGCAGAGGTTGCAGTGAGCTGAGACTGTGCCACTGCACTCCAGTCTGGGTGACAGAGTAAGAGTCCATTTCAAAAAAAAAAAAAAAAAAATCCTCAGTGTGATATATGTCTGGCAAATATTTCTCTCAATCCATGCCTTGTCTTTTGATATTTAATCATATATTTGTAGAAAAAAGTTTTTAATATTTATGAAGTATAAATTACCTTTTAAAAAAGTGTCATGATTTTTGTATTCTCATGTCCTTTACTAGAGATTGCAAAGCTCTCCTGTATTTTCCTCTAGAGGTTTTTATAATTTTAGGTGTACATTTAGTTCTATGGTCCATTGCAAGTTAATTTTTGTGTTTCATGTAAGGGCAGATATTTAATTTTTATGTGGATATCCAGTTGATACAACAGCATTTGTTGGAAGCTTTCCTTTCAACAAATTTTCTATCGAATTACCTTGGTGCCTGTGTGAACAACTGATTGCATACATGTGGGTCTGTTTTTAGGTTCTAATATATCTTACTCCGATTCTATATATTCTATACATTCATACGTGTGCATATATATACATATGTGTGTGTGTACATATATGACCAATAGCAAACCGTCTTGATTAATGTGATTTTATAGAAGTCTTAAAATCAGGCAGGATAAATCCTTCAAATTTGTTCTTTTAAAAATTTGCTTTGACTCTTCTAAACAACTTTTGAATTAGACTGTCAATTTCTATCAAAAATCATGCTGGGGTTTTGATTGGGATTGTATTGAATCAAACTGGGGAAATTGTCATCTTATCTAACATTCAGCCCTTTACTCCATGAACATGGTATATCTATATTTATTTGTAGCTTCTTTACTCTTTTCTCAGTACTGTTTTGTTCTTTTCAGTACAGAGTTCCTGGACAAAACTTGATAGATTTGCATCTAAGCATTTTACTTTTTTTTGTACTATGTAAGTGGAATTTTAAAGATTTTATTTTCCAATTGTTTATTCCTAACATATAGAAAAAAAATAGCTTTTAAAAATATCAACCTTGTGTCTTGTGATCTTGCTAAATTCATTCACTGGTTTTGATTGTTATTTTGTGAATTCCCTGGGATTTTCTACATAAATAACTATTTATATCATCTGCAAATAGAGACATTTTGACTTCTCTTCTGGGCTCTATGTATTTTATTTCATTTTCTTGGCTTATAGCAATGTCTACAACCCCTGGTCCAATGTTGAATAGGAGTGGCAAGAGAACATCCTTGCTCATTCCCAGTCTTTGGGGAAAACAAGTCAGTTTTTCATGGTTAAATATGATGTGTGTGGTAAGATTGTTCTGTCTTTATTTTGTAGATTGTCTTTGTCAGTTTGAGGAAGTTTCCTCCTATGCGTAGTTTTCTCAATGTGTTTAGTATAAATGAGCATGGAATTTGGTCCATGGTTTTTCTGAATCTTTAAAAATAATTATATTTTCATATAATTTTTCTCCTTTCATCTGTCAACATGGTGAAATCCATTGATTGTTTTTCGAATGTTAAATCAACATTGTGACTGGATGTGGTGGCTCACGCCTATAATCCCAGCACTTTGGGAGGCCGAGGTGGGCAGATCACCTGAGGTCAGGAGTTCAAGACCAGCCTGACCAACATGGAGAAACTGTGTCTCTACTAAAAATACAAAATTATCCGGGTGTGGTGGCAGGAGCCTGTAATCCCAACTACTCAGGAGGCTGAGGTAGGAGAATCTCTTGAACTTGGGAGGAGGAGGTTGTGGTGAGCTGAGATTGTGCCATTGTACTCCAGCCTGGAGAACAAGAACGAAACTCCATCTCACAACAACAACAAAAAATCAACATTGCATCCCATTGGTCATGAGGTATCGCCTTTTTAATTTAATGTTGTATTTAAATATTTTGATCAAGATCTTATTACATTACTACATTTTAAAAGTATATTTTTTCTTAAATATTTGATAAAGGATTAATGATTAATAGAATTTACCAGTGAAACCATTTGGGCCTGGAGTTTTCTTTTGGGAAGATTTCTGATAACAAATTTAATTTCTTTGATAGCTGTAGGGCTGACCATATCTTCTGTTTCCTTTTGTGTCAATTTTGGTAAGTTGTCTTTTTCAAGAAATAATATTATTTCCTCTACGTTGTCATATTTTGGGCACAAAGTGGTTTGTAGTATCCTCCTATATCTTATTAATGTTTATAGGATCTGTGATGACAGTCATGTTTTCATTCCTGAAAATGACGACTTTTGTATTCCCTCTTTATTCCTTGACCCTCCTAGCAAGGGGTTTATCAATTTTGTTGCTATTTTTCAAAGGACCAGTTTTTGCCTCTGTCAACTTTCTCAATGATCTACTTGTATTTTATTGACTTTTTGCCGTTTCTTACCTCCTTCCTTCTACTTATTCTGACTTGGTTTGCTCCTTTTTGTTTGTTTGCTTTTTGTTTTTTGAGACAGGGTTTCACTCTATCGCCCAGGCTGGAGTCCAGTGGTGCGATGATCATTCACTGCAACCTTTAACTCCTGAGCTCAAGTGATCTTCCTGCCTCAGCCTCCCAAGTAGCTGGGAGTTCAGGTGCATACTACTATGCCTGGCTATTTTTAAAAAATTTCTTAGAGACAGAGTCTCACTATGTTGCCCAGGCTGGTCTCAAAATCCTGGGCTCAGGTGACTTTCCCTCCATTGCCTACCAAAGTGTTGGGATTATAGCAGTGAGCCTTTTTTTTTTTTTTTTTTTTAAGTCATCCTAAGGTGAAACCTTAGGTCATTGATTTTAGATCTTTTTTTTTTTTAATTTTTAATTTTATTTCCCATGCATTTATTCTCTGACTTTCTTCTTTTCTAATATAAGCATTCGATGCTATGAAGTTCCCTCTAAGCACTGCTTTAGCTGCATCCCACACATGTCAACATGCAGGGTCATTTTTCAATTGCAATTTTATTCCTTATTTTTGGAGAGGGCAGGCTGGATCCAGAGGACACATACGTGATTTCGTTTTCAGGCACTAGGGCAGAAATAGGCCCATGATTGGGTGAATTCTGGCATGCTGGCCTGTTAGGGAAGCGCTGGGCAATCACACAGATTCCTGTATGGGCCCCATTTCCCTTGGGCTCCATCCACTCCACCATCTCAGACCTCACCATCCTCCTCTCAGCAGCCCTTCGATACCTCAGAAGCTTCTAACAGCCCTGACTCCTCTTTGGAGCAGGGATTAGTGCCTGTGGGGGGTCTGCATGCCTACCCCAAGCCTGCCTGCAGCCTGACCCCTTCTGTCCCTTCATTCTCTGCTGCTGTGGCACGACAGCTAGCACTGTCTTGTCACACCCATTGTGCCACTCCTCCAGGCCGCTGGTCCAACCCACCCAGTGCCAGAGTCCACTCCTCTCTCTGGACATCCGTTTCTTCCTGCATGAACCCGCAGTCTTGGTCCTCCTGGCTGCACAAGTCCCGTCCTCCGCACTTGGGAGGCTTTGTCCCCTCCTCCTCTAGGCTGGCACTTGGCAATCACTGTGGCAGCACAACCCATGGTGCTTTGGTGTCCATCTTACTCTGGCCCTTGTGGAGACTTGATTATTTTATTTTATTTTTTGAGACGGAGTCTTGCTCTGTTGCCAGGCTGGAGTGTGGTGGCACAATCCAGCTTATGGCAACCTCCGCCTCCTGGGTTCAAGCAATTCTCCTGCCTCAGCTTCTCGAGTAGCTAGGACTACAGGTGCGTGCCACCATGCCCCGTTAATTTTTGTAATTTTTAGTAGGGATGGGGTTTCACCATGTTGGCCAGGATGGTCTTGATCTCTTGACCTTGTGATCCACTGGCCTCTGCTTCCTAAAGTGCTGGGATTACAGGTGTGAGTCACTGCACCCGGCCCCTTGCAGAGACTATTGTTCCATTATACAGCTGTGGAAAGAAGGTGTGGAGGTGCTGAGAGCCTTGCCCAGGCTCATTGGCACATGACTCATCTATGGAAGAGTGGTAAGCGCAGGGCACGTCTCACTGCTGACAGGAGTGGTGGCTTCCCAGCGGCAGGGGCAGCTCTTGGGAAGCATCTAGAACGTTGGCTCGCGGTAACGTGGAAGTGGTGCTGGTGTCTGCTTGTTCTTGCTGGAGCTGCTGGCTGGGCGCAGGGTTGGGCCCTCTGCTGTCAGGAGTGCCTTTTCCTCAAGAGGCCCTGGCAAAGGTGCAGGCAGGGGAGGCGGGCTCAAGGGTCCGGGACACACGGCTTCTCAAAGAAGAGCTGGTCCCCTTCCTCGGCTACATAGATGACCTTGGGGAGGGTCTGGGGGTTCTCCTCCCCTCTTCCCACAGTCAAATTCTACTTTTCTTAAAGCAAAAATACATGATTTGCTGTGGATGTGCACTGCGCCCTGCTTTTTGGCCCTACGGCTCCCGGGGGGTGTCATTACTGGTGTTCATTTTACAGGTAAGGAAGCTGAGACGAAGAGCGGCGACTTGTCCCAGGACACAGCCAGGAGGTGGCGGAGCCCAGATCCGGCCACTCCCACAGGCCAAACCCCAATTCCCTTATCACATAGGGCTCCAACCCATCTTGGCACACCCTGGAGAATGCTGGTACCTGAGGCATGGAGGCCTTGCCCTCTGGGTTCCATTTCAGAGGGGAGAAGCCTGAAGTAACCCAGGGCCCATGGGGACCAGTCTTGGTTCCCTTGGAGGTAGCCACAGTGTGGATGTTTTCCCAGGATATCCTGGCAGTCCCAGACAAAGGCCTGAAGGTTAGGGTTAGGGTTAGGGTTAGGGCTGGGGTTTCTGCTGTGGGCACCCCAGCATGTCGATGAGAGGGTCCCCCTGAAAGGGGTATCAGGCTCTTTCCAAGTTGGCAGCACCCTCTGAGGGCTTCGTTCAGCCAAGATAGGATGTTTGGCAGGGACAGGGGACACCCACTGCCTCCCGATGCTGACAGCCGCCTCCGCGGAAGGCCCTGCCACCGGCTCTGGAGTGGAGGGAGGGAGGGTGCCGCCACAGTGCTTACTTTGGGCCTCCTGGATGTGGATTTAAGCTGACGTGCTTGGCAGACCCCACTTGTTCTGCACCCCAGCACGGCCCCCAGCAGTGCAGGGAGGGCTGCCTGGCCCTGAGAGCTGGCCGTCTGGCTGGGCCGTCTGTGCAACACCTTTGCCTGCTGGACTGAAATCCAGCTTAGCTAGGAGCGAGGCTGACTTCCAAGGAAAAGCCATTCAGAGCAGCTCAGGCTGGTGGTCCGGGCCCGGGGAGAGGACTTGTGCTAATTCCTCGTCAGACGCTGAAGCGGGTAATCGCGAGCGTAGCGGGCAGAGAAATCCTGTTAGCCCTTTGCTCCCCTGGGCTCCCGTCAAGTGGCTCCTGACAAAGCAGCTCCAGGGCTTCCTGAGGACAGCGGGCTTGGACAGGAGGTGTGGACCCCTGACAGGCACTAATCCCTGCTCCAAAGCGGAGTCAAGGGCTGGGTGGCAGCCTCCCTGGGCTCTAGAGACTGCTGGAGGCTTCTGTGGCTTGGAAGGGCTGCGAGGCCCAGCACATGGGATGGCACGGGGAAGCCCCTCCCTTCTTCTGAGGTCTCAGAGTTCCCATGTGCAAAATTGGGTGGGGGGTGGTCAGCGGAAGAGAAAACCTCCACAGCAGTTAGGGTGGTCTTGGGCATCCGAGTCTTGCCCGGGGCGAGGGCTCTGTGTTGCTCTTGGGGCCTCTGGAAGGCAGTCAGCAGGGCGAAGCCCTTGGCTCTTCTTGGGGTACAGGGCACCGTGGCCCCTGCAGCTAACCCGGCCTGGGGGGTGTTGGGGAGGGCGTGTGTGGCAGCTCCCCAGCTCCTCCCCGAGCCAGCTTTGCCCTTTCGGAACCAGCCCCAGCTGCTTCCCAGGCAGGCCCCAGTGGGAAGCAAGTCACCTCCTCCTCAGCAAAATGGAGCCAATAATTGCACTTCTCTGGGGGAGAATGAAGCACCTCGGCGGCCACACTGGGATGTGTCCCCGAAGTGCAGGCCCCTCTGGGCTCAGAACCTCTATAAGCAGCCCCTCAGCCTGGGGATCAAGGCCCTTCCAGACCTGGGCCACCCCAACCGTGGAGCGGCTCCCCACCGAGCACTCGAAGCGCCTGTGGCCCCACACCCTGCAGGTGCCCTCCCCTGCCCACCTGGCCCCGTGCCTGCCCTTCTCCCTGTGGACCTGCTGCCCCAACGCCTGGGCAGAAGGCGGCTTTGGTTCCTCATCCCCTTCTCTCCTTGGCCTTGTGCTTCAGGACCCTGTGTCCTGTCCCCTCCTTGCTCTGAGTGTCTGGTCACTGTGGCAGCCATAGGCTGGCACCCAGAGTCTGTGTTGGACTCCGGTATGTCACCTAGGGATGGTGACTGGGGAAGCACCAGGCCTGCGTTCCCCTCCTCTGCCCTCCATCCCGGGCCCACAGGAGGTGCTGCAGAGCCCGCATGGTGTCGGCGGGGTGCTGGGGTCTGGAGGAGCCCAGCCAGTCGGCTGTGTTGGCAGGAGGTGGCCTGAACAAGAGCCAAGCGGCTTCTGCGTCAGCCGTTAAAACCACCGAAATGAGCTCACTCATGCTGTGGTCCAAATATTTTGGCCATTTGGATGCAACCTTCTGTGCTTGTGAAATTAGGTGTATTATTAATCTTATCCAGCGCAGTGACAGGGTGGGCAGCGCAGACAGGGATCTTTGCAGCAGGATGGGGAAGCGTGAGCGTGTTCCCGTCGGCGCGGAGCTGATGCGGGGTGTTTCCAGAATGACACTGATGGAGTGCAGCCTGCTGGGGGCGGGGTGGCTGGGAACCCGGCGGTGAGGAGGGCATGGGCACAGGGGCTGCTTAGGGAAGAGGGCAGAGGGCTCCACACTCGTGGCTGCGGGCTTCCAGGCTGTCACATGGGGTGACATGGGGTGGGGCCTTCTGAGATGGGGCGAGGGGCCAGCTGGGGTTGGCGGCAGGCTCCAGGAGTTAGGTTCCAGATGGATTTCAGACGGGACTTCCTTGTTAGCCCTACTTTTCTTTTCTGACTGTAAAAGTAATAAAGACTCCTTGCAGGGAAGGAGGGGAAGCACGAAGGGGCGCGTGAAGCCCCGCCGCTCCACGAGGGCAGCCAGTGGGGGCAGCGGGAGGTGTTTCCTTCCAGATCTCTGCGTGTACATTTATAATTGGCATTCTTTGGCGTGCAATGTTAACTGCTTTTTGTTTTCACTAAGCATGTATTATTTTGAGCACCGTGTGTGTGAGGAAACTGAGTTTGCAGGCTGGACAGCCTACACTGTGGTCAGCCCTCAGATAACGCGTGGATCCCGGCACCTCGCTGGCTCCGAAGCCCACAAAGTGACCTCTCCCAGGATGTCAGAGTTAACAGTGTGCCTGCTTGGCTCAAGTTTCCCTGAACCTGGAGAGCGGAGAGGACCCGTGGCTGGGCTGCTGTGTGTCGGGGGCTCTTGAGGCCAGCCCGATGACCCACCACCTTGTGAGGGACATTCCGCTTCCCCCAGGATCTCTCCACTCCTCCTTTCTGCCGAATTGTGGCAAGGTGTCGACTTGGCAAGGTGAGAGGTCCCCTCCCTGCCCGTGTCCATGTGGCCACTCCATGACAGCAGGAATCCATACCCTCCCCAGCCACCTCGGAACGGGCCTGGGGCCCTGCTGGGAGGCGCTTCCGTTCCCCTCTTGCCTTTCCAAGTGTAGAACTTCCTAAGAGCTGAGATCCAGGGGCCAACCAAGCCAGGTCCAGCACATGGGGGGAGAGCCCTTCAGGCAGGTCTGTGACCACGGGCTCAGGATGTTCCGACCCATCATCCCATCTACGGATGGACTAGCTACAGCGGCCCTGAACCCACTCAGACCATCAAGGACAAGTCTATCAACACCAGGTCGGTCGGAAGTTTTTGGCCACACAGCTTCAGTTAGTTAAGGCTGGGGCCTGGCCATGGGCAAGTTTTCCTTTTGCACAACTGCTGGTCTCCCTGCTGAGCACGACGCTGGGCCATGGGGCTGAGAGGTTCCCTGACGGAACGCACTGTGGAGAGCCTTGCCCCGGCCGGCCTGATGATCCCATTCACGGGCTGGCCGGGGCTGATGGCTGTGTAGACATCTCATTCGACTCACACGAGGGTGCCGCAGGGTCAGCCCTGTTAGAGGGAGAATCTGAGGCCTGGGGCCTCTCCCCTTGGCCCAGGGGGAAATCGGGGTCAGATAGCTTTGACCCCTGGGCCTCTCAAAGTCCAGGATGCCCTCTCCCACTGCCCAGCCAGGATTTGCCATCCCCTACCGCCCGGCCGGGGTCTGCCATGGATACACAGGCACGATTAATCTGGAAAACACCACGTTTTTTTCCTCAAACTTATTTTTTCTAAATCTCCCCAACCACAACAGCAAAACTTCAAACAGCAACTAGCTGACCCCCGGGGTGCGGAAATCAGATGGAGGCCAGTCCCCTCCCTTCGCTGCTGCCGGGCAGGGGTAGCCTGGGGGACGCTGGCTTCCTTTCATGGGCACGTGCAGCCCTCAGCTGTCCCCAAAGCCCTGAGCTTCAGCATCGCGGGGCAGAGACTTGGGGCTGGGGCCCTGGGGTTCCTTCCAGGGTTAGGTGGTCTGTGACTCTGGGGAATCTAGTGGGTGCCTCAGGGTGGCAGCCTAGTGGGCAGGCTCTGGGACCCCCAAGTGGCTTCAACCAGGGCATGGTACCCCCATCTGACACCCAATTTCTATGTTCAGGGCATTTGGGGAAAGGGCCTGGTAATTAAACCCTTTTAAAGCCCGCTGACCCCAGGCAGTCATCCAGGTGTGGGTCCTAAGGCCTTCTGGTCCTATCTCTCTTTGCCTTTCCTGGGTCTCTGTCACCCCTGGGCAGGAGGGGGCAGTGATGATGGGAAGGAGTTGAGGACAGGGTGGGGTCCATTGCATGGTCCCATTGCATGCAGGGGTCCAGGAGGCTCTGCGGGGGAAGAGGGGAGCCTGAAACCCAGGGGTCTGCTGCCCAAGGGAGCCCCAGCAGGGGGACAGCAAGGCCCTCGAGTCTTGGGTGGGAGGTGAAGGGTCTGTGAGAGCCCACACGTGGCTGCTTCAGTGGCCCAGCCCTGTAAATGAAACAGGAGGCGGGGAACACGGCGGGCAGGGGCCTGGGAGGAGGGGCCAGGCCTGCAGCGCGGACGCCTCTTTCGCTCCTCGGAGACGCTCTTCCGGTCCTGCCGACGGCCTGCCTGTGACTATTGTGCTCCTGCCCCAAGGAGCGGTGCTGGGGCTGGGCTGCAGACCCCTGTCGCTGGAGGGCTGCGGGTGGCTGGCCCGGCCTCCTGCTGGGTGATTCCACGTCCAGGGCAGCCCCTCCCCTCCCTGCGTCTCAGCTCAAGCGGCTCCTTCCTCGGGGACCCTCGTTAGTGGGAGGAACAAAGGCCAGCGATTCATCAGCCTCCGGGCTGGGTTCCCCCTCAGGGAGTGAGGTGGCCGTGTGCTGGGGGCTCGGGGCTGGGGGCTGGCAGGGCAGGGTGTGGTGGGGCAGGGATATGGGTGGGTTAAAAGTGTCCCCCCCATTGAAATCTTGGGGGGAAAATATTTTAAAAGTACCCCCCCCCAGAGATTTTCTCTGTGTTAAGTCTTTGGTGCTTTCCACAGCAAACCCTGCCAGGCTCCCTTGTGGATAAATGTGCCTTAGTCTTCAGGGGCCACAGATTCACTTACTGACAGGTAAACTGAGGCCTTGGGAGGGAAGATCATTTTTTCTAAGTATAGAAGGTCTGAGTTGTAAGCAGGGATCCTGGGTGCCACTGGGGCTTAGAGAGAAACCACTGACACGTGGCAGAGCTGGGCCCCTTGAAAACAGTGTCACCCTCTCAGTCCATGAGCATTTTCACTCCACAGCTGTGTCCAGGGGGCAAGGTGGAGACTGGGGCTCCCCGTTCCTGCCCTCAGCAACCTGCGACCGTGGGAAGACATGACCAGCTAAGGGACAGAGGAACATGCAGGTTGCTGTGGGGTGCAGAGAAGCTAGCCCAGCCAGCGCGTGCATGCATGTGTGTGTGTGTGTGCGTGTGTGCCTGTGTGTGTGTTGTGGGGTGCAGAGAACCCAGGCCAGTGTGTGCATGCATGCTTGTGTGTATGTGTCTTTGTGTGTGTTGTGGGGTGCAGAGAAGCCAGCCCAGCCAGTGCGTGCTTGTGTGTGTGTGTCTGTGTGTATGTTGTGGGGTTCAGAGAAGCCAGCCTAGCCAGTGCTTACGTGTGTGTGTGTGTGTGTGTGTGTGTGTGTGTTGTGGGGTGCAGAGAAC
>NW_022437066.1:3616684-3622593 GCF_009761245.1 Sapajus apella | reverse complement strand
GTGTGTGTGTGTGTGTGTGTGTGTGTTGTGGGGTGCAGAGAACCCAGACCAACCAGTGTGTGCTTGTGTGCTTGGGTGTGTGTGTCTGTGTGTGTGTTGTGGGGTGCAGAGAAGCCAGGCCAGCCAGTGTGTGTGTGCGTGCTTGTGTGTGTGTGTGTATCTGCGTGTGTGTTATGGGGTGCAGAGAAGCCAGCCCAGCCAGTGTGTGTGAGCGTGCTTGTGTGTGTGTGTGTATCTGCGTGTGTGTTATGGGGTGCAGAGAAGCCAGCCCAGCCAGTGCGTGTGAGCGTGCTTGTGTGTGTGTGTGTTTTGGGGGTTGGGGGTGGAGATGGCCTAGCTGCTGAGGCCGACACTGGAGTGTAGTCAGCGGGTGGAAGTGGAGCGGCCAGGTGTGGACTGCCTGGGACAGCAGTGCCTCTTGTGCTGGCCCGGGGGGCTCCTGTGGGAAGAGCTGGGTGCAGGCCGGAGGGAGGTGACACAGGGAAGGGAGGGAGGAAGGGCCTGCTGAGTTCTGTTCAGGAGTTTGGACTTTATCCCAAGGGCAGTGGGCAGCATGAAAGAGTTTTTAAGCTGGGAGTGTCAGGGCTGGCGGGGGGGGGCTGCCTGCTTAGGCTGGGTGAGGTTGGGAACGTGCTGACCGGGAGCGGGTGGGGCCAGGCCTTCAGGATCCTAGCCACACGTGGCTGTCCTGAGGCCTCCTCTTCGAGGACGGCAGCCTCATCGGACCCTGAGTTGCAGCCTGGAGCCACGCCAGGCCCTCCACAAGCCAACGAGTGGAACAGTGTGTGCCGGGCTGTGTCTGCACCCCCTCTTGCTGGCAGTGTGGGGGTGGAGGGAGCCGCATTTTCAAGTACAGTTTCTTTTCATGCAAGCACCAAGGAGCATTAGGCAAACTCGCGGGCTCCGTTCCCCATCCTTCAATGCAAAACCACTCTTTACGGCCCCGTCAATAACCGCTGCCATCTCCCCGCCGCAGAGGCCACATACATCATATTTAAACCACATTGGTGGATGACAGAGACGTACGGATATTTTTAATCCCAACAGACTATTACGGTTCATATCATGTCTGTCAAATAAATATTATGAATCATTTCCCGTTATCTTTATGGGGGCTGCTTGACTACATCAGGGGATGGGGCTCGGGGCCTCCCCTACACATCCATCCCTACACATCCATCCCTACACACCCATCCCTACACATCCATCCGCCTCGTATGTACATGTGTGTGCAGGGGGAGAGGGATGCAGAAAGCAGCGATAACAGATGCCCCCGATACAACAAATTATCTCCTCGCCTGATGGGCGTCTGGGGGTGCATGGTGGAGTGGAGTGTGTGGGGGGGGCGTGCCACCTTCAGAGCCAGGGAGGCTGGGAGTCTCGGCCTCAGCGCGTCTCCTTAGCTCCTGTGACCCAGGCTGTTCTCTATTTCCCTGTAGTCATAGTCTCATTTCTGTGATTAGCTGGTTCTTTTCTCCTGTTTTATAGAAGAAGAGACCGATGTCCAGAGAGGACCCTTGTCCAAGGGCCATGTAAGAGTTGGTGGCAGAGCCAGGCTATGGCCTCCTCCTCCTGGTACCTTCCCCAGCACCCTGTTTTCCAAGTCTGTTACCTGTGTCCCTTCTCTCTGGACTTTGGGCTGACCTGGCACCTGCTGCCCTGGCTGGCCTACCCACGCCATGAGAATCGGAGAGGCAGAGTGGCTCATTGGAGGCTGGGGGTGCAAGGTTGGTGATTGTCTGGGGGCTTTCCTGGGGGTTCTGACTACTGACCTCAGCCCTAGGTCTGGTGACTGTGGTGCCGGAGTCACTGCATGGTCTGAAGCCAGCCACTGCTGCTCGTGGCCTCAGTGTTTCAGTCTGGGAAATGGGGAAACCAGTGTCTTGGTCAGCCAGGGTGGGGTTAGAGGAGTTGGTACCCAGCAGTGTGCAGCAGACGGGCACCTTGGAGGCAGCCTGGAAACCTCAGGTTCCTCCTCTCTGGACTCTTGGAACTGCCCCTGCCCTTCTTGGGCATCTGTGGCTCCTTGCGGCTGGTGCTGGGCTTTGGTGGGCTCTTTGGTGGCCCCTGGAGGGAACCCACTGGCTATCACCTGGAGCTGTCCTGAAATCCTGGTTCTTCTTTACAAACCTGTTCCTGTTCCCTTAAGCCTCACTCACCTGAACTCTTGGGCTCAAGCTACTGTTCAGCTCCCAGAGTTCTGGAGGCCAGACCCTGGCTGATGGTGGAGGTGGCGGCCGGCCTTCAGAGGACCTCACCTTTCTCTTCCCCTGTGCTGGTTTGGGTTTGGGGTGTGCAGGGCCAGCCAGCTAACTGCTACGAAGGCAGATGCTGTCAATGGTGGCTGCCCTGCCGGTCTGCGAACATGTTGCCAGAGGGCCAGGCCCAGGAGCAGAGGCGCCCTCTTCGCTTCCCTCCTCCCCTCCTGTCCTCTCCTCTCCCTTCCCTATCGTTTATCTTTCCCTCCACTCAGCAGAACAGACTGGAGCCCAGGTGTGGACAAGAGGCTTGCCTGTTTCCCTCTAGACTGATGGAGAGACTGGCTCTGACTAAGAAAGGGGGTGGGGGCTGGGACCCTCGGCCTCGTCCCAGTTCCATTTGGCCTTGCCAGGTGGTTTCAGGCCAGCCCCTTGCCTCTCTGGGCTTTCAGCCCTACTTCCCAGCTTGAGTCATCATCGGTCACCACAGACAAAAGGTGTTGTCCCCAAGGAGCCACAGGGGAGGTGAGAGAGGGCCCCCTTAGGCCAAGGTGCTTGGGGACAGATTGGGCCACCTCGTCCAGGAGTGCCCAAGCCCCTGGCCTGCCTCGTTGGAGGCTGAGCTCCCCCTACCCCTGTGAGGTCCTGCTAGTGACCAGCTCTGGGCTGGAAGCAGCTCAGCATCCCGTTGGTGTCCTGGGAACTTTTGGGAGCAGACGCCAGCTTCCATAGGCTCAGCCAGCACAGACACCGGCCTTTAAAAATATTATTCGACAAGCAATTCCCGGGACTGTTTACAAGGCTGAGTCGAGACAGGCATATGAAATAGACCAGAGTACCTTAAAAAGCATCCTTCAGGGAAATTAAAAAAAAAAAAACACTCAAACAAAAAAACAAAAAACAAAACCCTCTTAGATCACAGGTTGTAAATAAATGGATATTACTATAAAAATATTTTTGGCTGTAGCAGCACATGGTGGGAAGGCTGGGCGTTTTTTTCCATGGCTGGCTCGGGCCCGGCCATCTCATTCGGGCAGCCACCATCCCGGGAGGTTTCCTGTAGAATCATTTGCACCAAAAAGCTCCAAACTGAGGGGGCTGGGGGATAAAAACTGTGGCCGCAGAAATAACAAGCGTCGTCGTCATTTTCCATCAAGGACCTGGTGTGCTTTTGGTGGGGCCTCCCCGAGTACCCAGGCCCCTGACCCACAGACGAGGAAGGCGGGGCTGAGAGCCATTCACCGTCTGTGGGCACCAAGGCTGGATGGGAGCCCAGATCTGCAGGACGCCAGACTCCGTGAGCTTTCCACGTGGTCTCCAGGGCAGGGCATGATGCCTTCCAGCATTTCTTAGGAACAGAGGCCTTTCTGGAACCTTCAGCCTTCCTGGGAGGAAGCCACATGGAAATCTGCCTGCCTATGCCTCCCCGACTCTAGGCACCAATGGCTCCTGAGTCTTGAGTTTTCGGGGGCAAGGAGTGAGATGCGGCGTGTCACGCCGCCCACTGTCGGGAGGTGACCTCAGGCACTTCAGCCCAGCCTTCCCACCATTGCTCGGCATGTCCTGACCTGCTGGCCGAAGCCTGAGGCTCCTTCTCTCTGCAGGCCGCTGCTCCGCTGGCCCTGCTGCCTGGGCGGTCACTGCCTGACCGAACCTCCCTCCTCCAAAACCTGACTCAAGAACCAGTGATCCCAGAAGCTGCCCAAGCCCTCCGGCTGGACAGGGCCTTGCTCTCCTGGCACTGACCACGCACGAAGGGCCTGCCTAGCTCAGCGTCATTCCATCATCACCGTCACCACAGTGACCGTCACACCGAGCTCCTCCTCCTGGGGCCAGACTCTCCATGTTATCTCATTTACTCGTCTCAGTGACTCAGTGAGGAGGGAGTGGTTGTTCCCAGTTATAGATGAGGAAACTGAGATACTAGGAGGAAAGTGACCCCACCAGGCCACTCGGTTGGTAGGAGGTGGACCTGAGATCTGGCCTAGGCCTTGTCCATCTGGGACCCTGCCTCCACCTGAGTATAGTCAGCAGGGGCCGAAGCAGTGACAGAGGCAGGCTGGGAACGGGTCAGGCACTTGGCACTTATGCAGTGTATGCGTGCTCACGGGGCTCCTCCTCAGTCCTCGTCCTGTGTTTGCCGCCCCGCTCCCTGGCAGGACGAAATCAAGCTTAGAAGGGCAGTGGGTCTGGCCGGCTTGCCTTGAGCAGTGGGGAAGTGGGTTTGTTGCGGCCGTGACCACCAGTGGGTGATGACCAGGTGTCCACAGTGGCCCTCATCCCAGAGGGAGGGGCAGTTGCTTGTTGGACAGGGTGTGTGAATAGGGGGGCAGGGTGGCCTTTGGTAGGGGACCCAGGGGCTAGCAAAGGGGGGGGGAGAGGGCTGCCTTGGCCTCTGGCTGTGCTGGGGGTGGGCTGCCCAATCAGGGCTTACCCTCGCAGCCCCCCAAAGCGCTTTTGTCCCAAGTGGAAGCAAGACCTCCCACCATGACGGGC
Organism: Sapajus apella; assembly: GCF_009761245.1. Lineage (NCBI taxonomy): Eukaryota > Metazoa > Chordata > Mammalia > Primates > Cebidae > Sapajus > Sapajus apella. The sequence continues at coordinate 3,617,899 of NW_022437066.1, read as the reverse complement.
CACAGGGGTCCTCGTTGGACCCAGCTCCGGGTGGCCCAGCTTTAGGGCTCGCAGGCAGCAGGACACCTCTCTGGTCTTGGGCTGTTATCTCTGGGCTATGTCATGGCTGTCCACACGCGGTCATCACCTCCTCACCTCCCTCTCCATTAGCCACCCCTGACCCGGGCCACCACGTGCAGCCTGGGTGACTGGTCAGCCCCTGCGCCGCGCAGGGCCGGTCTCCAGCCCGGGCCCTTAGGTCCAGGCAGGCGGCTAGCTCGCGGTGGGGGCGCGGAGGGAGGGCGCGGCTGGGCGCCCGGGCGCCTGCTCAGGAAGGCTGGGCTTGGCGGCGCGCAGGTAGCTCACACCCAAACCCGAATTCCAGCCGCCCAAGACGGCGGGCCCGGCGGGCGGCGCGCGGCGCGGAGGAGGCCCGGGCTGTCCCGGGGCAGGAGTGCTTCCTTTCGTTTTCAGACAGATCGTGAATTTAAAAGTCAGGCGGAGAACTACCCAGGGTATAAAAATAGCCACCGGCCACAAAGTCTGTCCAACTCCGGGCAGCTCCCGCCCAGCCCGGTGCCTCTGACGAGGAGTCCCAGGGGCGCGGGTCGGTGTGGAGCGAAGCCCCCTCCCCCGCCCGGTGGGCCCGGGAACCCCTCCGCGGGGGTAGGGCGTGAAGTGGGGGGTGGACCCGGCGGAGCGTCCGGAACGTGAAACCTTCCCCGGACCGGGAGCCCGTCCTCTGGCGTTGGAGGCTCATCGCCACTCCCGGGCCTCAGTTTCCCCACGTGTCCGCCGGGGGGGAAACGGCGCGAGGGATGGGTGCCGCGGCCATCCCGCCTCGCTCTGCTCCCGCCGGGCCCGGGCCGGGGTCCCCGTGCGGCCACCGCCCGGCCGCTTTGTGTGGCCGCGCAGACAATGGCCCGGCCGCTGGGCTCCGGGCCCGGCTCTCCGCCTCCTCCGGGCCCCGTGCGTGCGAGTGTGTGTGCGCGCGGGTGTGCGGCGGGCCCCGGAGGGAGTTCTGCCCCGCCCCCGCCCCGCTCCCGCCGCGCCCCGCCCCCTCCCACGCCGCCCCCTCGCCGCTCCCGGGAACCCCTGGCGGAGGCGAACTCGCAACTTTGCAGGGCGTCCGCAACTCGGCGGCCGGGCCGGCGGCGGGGCGGGCGGCGATCGCGGGGCGGCGGCGGCGGAGGGGGGCGCGCTCCGGGCGGGGCCGGGCGGGAGGGGCGCGGGCCG
>NW_022437066.1:3527365-3616284 GCF_009761245.1 Sapajus apella | reverse complement strand
AGGGCATGAGTTAGTGGCAGACATGGACACCAAACATTTCCTGCCGCTCGGTGAGTGCTCGCGGGGCCGGGCGGGGACGGGGCCGGGGCCGGTGGCGGGCGGCGGGCGGGGGCCCGGGCGCGTGGGCGGCGCGCGCGGGGTCGCCGGCCCGGGTCCCGCTCGGACCCCGCGCCGACCTTGGCGAGAGTTCGCGCGCCGGGCCGGGAGGGGTCGACCCGGGGCAACTTTTCCCGGGGCCCGGGCGGGGACGGGCGAGGGCGGCGGCGGCCCCCAGCCCGCGCGGGGCCGCTCACTGGGCGGGGGAGCGGGGTTGGGCGGCGGGCGGGCGGCAGCTTCGCCCGGGACGAGGAGGGGTCTCCCGGTCAGCGGCGGCCGCCTGCGCCCCCGGCCCCGGGCAGCCCGGGCGCCCAGCTGCAGCCGGGCCGCGCAGGAACCCGGCCGGGGCGGGAGGAGCAACTTCTGCGCTCCGCGGCTCCGGCCTCCCGGCCTGGGCACCCGGACGGCGCGCTGGGCCCGGAGCGGCCTCTGCGCCGCCCGCCCGTAGGGTTGCCGCTTCCATCAGGCCGCTGGCCCTTGGGCGTGCGTCCGCCCAGGAAACAGACTGGGACCCTGTTACCCCAAAGCAGCCCACGCGCGGGTGGGCAGGGTCCCCGGGGGCTGCGTGAACAGAACGTCAGACCTGGGAAGGCCCCATCCCAGAAAGGGGGCCGCTCGCTCTGGCACCCCCTCGTGTTCTCCCAGGCTGGCTCTCCGTTTGTGAGCCGGACAGCCCAGAGGCTCGGAGGCTCAGTTTTCCCCCTCCTGCTGCCGTCCCCCCGCCGGGTGGCTTCCTATCCCAGACTGCCCGCCAACTCCAGGCCCAGACCTACCGAGGAGGACGAGGAGAGGGCACGGCTGGGGCCCCCACCCATTGCTCTCCCAAGGGTTTGGAAGCTAGTGAGAAGGGGGACTTTATAAATGAGCTCCGGGAAGGATATTAATTTGGTGGTGGGACGGCAGCCAGGCTGTCAGGCCGGGTGAAGGATTTGTGCTGAATGGAAATTAAAACAGCTGATTATGAATGAAGCCTCGCCATCCACAGCCCCTCCAGCTCACCGTCCCTGCAGCCCGGGGGGCAGCTTGGCCACCCCAGGAGGTGCTCAGAAGCCAGGGTAGCTGCAGGGATGTTTAGTGAGATGGGGGCATGAAGGGGAGCCAGCCTGGACCTAGCCCGTCCTGGGTGTGGGGGTGAGGGTCTGAGTACCCCTGGCACTAACAGGCAGGTGTGCTGACCCGGGACCCGGGGTGAGGGTGGGTTCCACATTTGTCAGACCTAACGCTTACTCCCTGACTCTGTCATGGCGGAGTGGCAGGCTCGAGGCCTTGAATGAACTCCACGGCTCAGCCTCCAGGGGTGGGCACTCATGCCCATTTTGCAGATGAGAAAACTGGCTGAGAGAGGCTGAGCCCCAGGATACAAAGTGGGGAGTTTGGGATTGGCACCCCCAGCTCGTAGAACTGCTGAGTGTGAGCGGGAGGGAAAGCTGACTGTGACCGCCTGCGCTGTCGGGTGGGCTGCGGTGGCCGTCCCCCCATCAAAGCTTTGCACTCACGCGTGTGCACACGCACAGAGCTAGGCTCTCCCAGACGATTCCTCTGGAACAAGGAATTCCTCAGCTCAGTCTCTGTCCCCTGGACATGGCAGGGGCCTGGCTGGTTGCACTTTAGCCGAGTACCGAGAACCTAACAAGTCCATGTTTCCAATGCCCTGGGGGGGACAGGGACAGTCCACGGAGTTGGTGCCTGTAGGGCGACGGGAGCAAGGGTGCCCAGTGCCCAGGGTGGCTTGCTGGAGTCCCTGTGAGGAGGAGAGGCTGTGCCTCCGAGCCACTGCTCCAGGGACCTCCCTGGGCACTTCCCTGCCACAAGAAAGCTGGGAGTCCTCTGTTCTTGGAGGCCCATGGCCTCCCAGGCAGCCCACGCCCCAGGGCTGAGCAGAGAGTCCTGGGCTCTGATTACGTTTTATTTTTTTCTAAGCTTGTGACCAGCTCTGAAGTCCAGAGCAGTCGAAGGTCCATTTAAGCTGCTGCTGGTCTAAGCCCTTTTGTCAACACAGCCTAATCCCTCCTGGGGGTGAGTGGCGGACGGCTTGGCTTGTCCTGGCCCGGCTGGCCGCCCGGTCAGACCTGAGCTGCTGGGGAGGCTGGCCAGATACTTTTGGGGTCTGGGGTAGAGAGGGCTTCCTGCCCCCAGCGTGCGCTGCTGCTGGGCTCGGGGGGCCGGAGGAGGGTCCCAGTCGGCGCCCACTGAGCCACTCCGTGAGGGCAGGGATGAGTCCAGCGTCCAGCTCTGGAAGGAAAGCAAGGTGGAGGGACTCGCCAAAGGCAGTCCGGGTTTCCTGGCCCTGCTGCCGGGGGCTGGCCGCGCTCCCATGGCTGCCGGGAGAAGGCTCCGGCTGGCCTCGTCTTGAATGGTGGGACTCAGGCGGAGTCCACAGAGTCCAAAGGTCTCAGGCCACGCCAGACCCCGTGCGCCCGTGGAGAGACCGGTGGCAAAGCCATGGGCCCACTGACCACTCTTGGAGTTGAGGCACTCAGGGACCTGGGTGAGCTTGCAGTCTGGGTGAGGGGCTTCTGGTAACACTGGAGCCCTTGGGACCCAAAATAGAGCACATTCCGGGGCCTCCCGAAATAACAGGGTCACGTGACTCTCAGGAGGCTGGGCTTGGAGTCCCGCTGAGGCCTGGCGAGGGCGTCTCGGCGCGGGCACTGCTGACTGCGGGCGTTTGTTTTGGTAAACTCTGGAGGAGCCCTGTTTGTTGACTGAGGAGGTGTCAGGGTGAGAAAAGTGGCCCAGTCCAATGGTGGCCCTGGCCTTGCCAGCCTCCATCCTTGCCTAGGGCTGGCTGCTGGGCCTGGACCCGAGCATGCAGCTGTGACCCTCTGCCCAGATGTGGGTGGGACCAGCTGGGCTCCTAGGAAGGGCCTGTGGAGGGCGGGTGCTCTGAGTCCCTTGGGGTGTGGGGTGCAGGTTGAGCCGGCACATGGGCAGCTGCTGTGACTGGCTCCCATCCCTGCCAGCACCTGGCGGTTCTTCCAGCTGTGCCTGTCCTTCAGGGCCCGTGGGGGGCTCGCTTCCACCACGAGGCCCCTCTAACTGCTCCCTCGGCCCCTGCCCCACCCCCTGCGGCTGGGCGGGAGGTCGCTGCTGGTGGCTTTGTTTCCTCCTCTGGGAAAGGGTGTCTGGAGGGTTTGCTGTGGAATTCCTGTGGGCACAGGGGTACTTAGGGGTGTGCCCCTCTGCCCCTGGGGGCTGGCCTCACCTGTAGGGGGGCTCTGGCCTCAGGAGAGGGACAGACCTCAGCTGCACGGAAGGTGGCCGGGGGGGTAGGGCGAAAGTCTTAAATGCCCACCCAGCACCACTGGAGGCTGCCTGAGTTTCATTTCTTGGGTGATGTTGGGTTTTGCCATGGGGCAAATGCTTCAGGGCTGAGGCTTTGAGTGGTGAGCAAGGGCCTGTCCTCTGGAGAAGAAGGCACAGCTGTCCCAGTAAACACAGGGCAGAGGCCCTCCCCAGCCTACAGCTGGCGCAGGGCTGGGGCACTGCCATTGGGACTGCCTTCCTTTCTCTGCCGGGCTCGCATTTGTAGTTTTTAGCTGGCTTCGGTGGCCAGGGCCTCAGGGTGGCCCGTTAACTGGTGTTTTCTCATGGGAATTGGCTGTTAGCTGGGCTAGGGATGAGGCTGGGGTCTGGGGCTCAAGGGACTGGGGGGCTGGCCTGTAGCTGTTGGGGCTAGAGTCCATTTGGGGTTCACCTTCCAGACCTTTGTCCTGAGGCTCTGAAGCGGATTGCTTTCGGGATATTGTGGTGTAGTAGGGGTCCCCCCCGAACCTTGCCCCCCTGCCCGCATGTTTCCATTTGTTGGGGTGCAGCTTGTCTTCCATACTCTCGTCCGCCCCTCCCATTCAGGGCCTTTGCCACCTGGAGGATGGAGGTGGTGGTTTTGCAGGGATCCCAGGAAGCGGCTCTGACAGGCGGTGTCCCATTGCTGGGCGGGTGGCCAGGCCACCCGGGGTTGGGCCTTCTGTCCTTGCTGCCTGCCTGGTCTGCTCTTTGACCTCTTGGGGCCTCGGCTGTCCGTCAGGAAAATGGACACACTTGGCTCTTCCGGCTGCTGGAGAAGGCAGCCTGGTTTGTTGGGCTGGCTGGGAGTTCGGGGAGTCTGTTTGTGGGATGTTTTCCCTCCTTCTGAAGGTGAGGCCTGTGGCCAGGTCCTCCCTGTGCCTCCTGCGTGGGTCAGGGTGGGGCCAGGTTTCCAGTATTGGACCCTAACAGGCCATGGTGGTTGCGGGGCTGTGCTGTGTGGAAGAGCAGACTCAGGAAGAGAGGGCGTGGGGACGCTGAGGTGGCCCTTTCTGTGGACACGGACCTGCCACGGGAGAGCTCTCGCGGCTGCTCGGTCCCCACGACCAGCCCCTACCCCGCTGCAGGGATCGTCCTCAGAGGCCCGAGGAGGCGGGGGGGGGGGGAGGGACCTCGGCGTGCACACCCACCCCAGCCTGGTGCGCGGTGTTCTGAGCAGTCGTGCCCCAGCGCCTCACAGACAGGGAAATCGCTCCCTAGAGTTACAAAGCAATTGTCTAGCTCAGCAGCTGAATGAGCGTGAAATGGAGCAGAAAGCAGCTAAGGAAAATTGGCCCGGCCGCCGTGGGGAGAGCGGGTGCGGACCGCGAGCAGGGCCTGGGTGTGTGCACGCTCACTGTCGCGCACACACGGAGTCGCAGGAGTCACGGGCGCTTACCTGGCGCCGCTGGCTGCCAGCCCGGGTCCCGGCGCGCCCGAGGGTGAGCCAGGCCGCACGGGGTCCCCGGAGCCGCACGGGGGTCCCCGCTGGGGTTGTCGGCCTCCTTTTTTCTAAATCTCCGCAGCCCGTCCAGGACTCTCCCTGCCCCCATGAAGGCGCAGGTGGCTGTGCCAGGGACTTTGTTTTTGGGACCTTGTGGAGGTGTCGTGTCACAGAGTCAAGCCCACTTAGCAGATGGGGACACTGAACCCTGTGTGAGGTCTGTGGGCCAGCCCTTGTGTCCCGCTATGAGGCCTCCTTTTTCTCTGGCACTTGCCTGGCAGGGGCCGCCTTGAGCTCCAGCTGGGAGGACCTGCCCCAGGGCAGGGACTGTGCTGCCCCAGGTCCTCTTGCCCCTCAGCATCCTCAGAGACTGCTCACCGGCCAGGCTGGGTCTGTGCCCCATGTTGGTTCCTGAGAGCCCCATTGCTGGTCTTGGCCCAAGTGAGGACGTGTTTCTTCTGTGGGTGCTGGGGGGCAGAGGTCTCACTGGGCCAGCGCTGTGCCCTGGGACTGGGCATTTCAGCCCCTCGTGTTGGTCGAAGGCCCTTTAAGGAGGGGCAGTCCCTTGGTCCTCACTCTAGGGTTGTCCTTGGCTTGGGGTGGGGGCTGGGAGAGGTCCCCATGCCCACCTGGAAAGCTGGTGGGAGCTGGGCGAGCAGCAGGGGTCCAGCCTGGGAGCTGCAGCCTGCCCACCTTTTCACGCCGCCAGGGCAGCGCTGTCTGCAGCCAATTCATGAGGGACCTAGGGGAGTGGACGGGGTGAGGTTGGCCACCCCGGGTCTCAGGGTAAGGCAGAGAAAACCTTGTGGTTTTCTCTGAGGTCCTAACCTGGCACACATAGCCCACCCCATGCATACAGGCGTCGGCCCTGGCCTCCCCAGGGTGACCTGGCAGAGCCATGTTAGCCGTGGCTGGGGAGGCCGGGCCTGCTGGTGGGCTTGTCCATATGTGGCTTAGGGAGCGCCTGCTGGGTGCTGGCCTGGTCCTGCTGCCTGTGGAGGAGGGGTGGGGAGGGATGCCCAGAGACAGGGACAGCAAGGTCTGGTCTGGAGGGGGTGAAGGGGGTGAGGACGCAAGGGGGAGGTTGCAGGGCTGCAGCCAGGAGGGGTTCGCGTGTGAGGCTATGCAGGGCCTGTGTGCCAGGTGCAGGTGCGTGGGTGCCTAGAGACCGGGGAATCCTGGCATGGTGCTCAGGGCTGAAATCAGGCCTCTAGCGCTGTGCAGAGGCTGGCTTGGAGGCAGCCAGGCGAGGCCTGGAAGGCGGAGGTGACTCTCTCCAGCTGGCTAACTGGTTTCAGGTGGGCCTTGGGGCCCCTGTGAATGGCCGTGCACCCTTGCCGTAGCTGGGCCAGTCAGTGTGGCAGCCTGGGAACGGGGTGGAGGATTCCTGGCGTCTCCCTGGGGCTTAGGCCAGGTCTCTGGGCTGGCATGGGGGTGGCCTTTCCTGAGCATGGGGATGGGGGAGGCCTTTTCCCTGGCCCTGGCCCTGGGCACCCCTGCCCTAACCCCTTTGGCTGGGTGGGAGGTCGCTGCACTCCCCGGGCACTGGATGAAGTTGGGGCCGGGGGAACAGAGCAGCCAGGCCTCCTGTGGCCAGGTCAGGGATGCTGAGGCTGTGGAGAGGACCAGACTTTGGGGCTGGGATTGGGACACTGAGGGCGCTTGAGGGGATCAGAGCCTCTCAGGGTCTCCATGTGAGGAGTGACCACGGGGTCCGCTTGGCCAGCCCACAACTGTCTTTCATGGTCAGTCTCAGCCCCAGTGCCTCCTCCAGGGAGGAGGGATGGGATGCTGGGGCGAGGGATGCTGGGAAGCCCTTGGTCACAGACCTGCTTCTGGGGTGACCCAGAGGCCGCCCCTGGCCTCCTTGCCCCTCTGTTGGCCGCCTGAGCTAAAGTAGCTTCCACCTGGGCCTTGGTTTCCCCAGCTGTACCGGAGGCCAGGGTTGGGGGTGGTAGTCTCAGCGCAGACTGCTGCTGTGTGTGCGGGATCTGGAGCCTCTGGCGCCGAGGGGAGGGGAGACCGAGCTGGGCCTGGGCCAGGCCGTGTGTAAATCCTCCAGCCGCCGTGGATAAACCCTCGGAGTTCAAAGCCAGCCCCGGGTGCGGCCGCCGGCTGTAATGAGGTTACTGATTCAACAGGCTTCCTGGTGCGGCCGCCCAGAATGCAGCGAGGCTGGGAAGCCCCGGGGAGGGATCTAAGTATCCCGTAATTGACCAATTTAGCCTAAGTGTCCACACTGGTCCTGGGCAGAGGTCAGGCGGTGACAGCACAGGTGGCTGGAGTCGCTGGGGTGGGCTCCCAACAGCTGCTGTGTCCGAGCCCCTCTGCATGGGGGTCCCCGGCCTGGGCCGCCCTGTGCCTCTGCCGGGACTCCCTCCACGTGCTCTGCCCTCTCCACCTGTGCAGCCTCAGCCTGCCTCTCCATCAGAGCCCACCTGCCGCCCTTGGTGCTCATCAGCCCCCTTGGCGTGCGCTGTGCCGGGCTTGAGGCGGGGCCGCGGCTTTGGACCTGGTGCCCAGCGCCTGCCTTCAGCTCCTGCTGGCAAGCATGCTGGGTCTGTGCCCCGCCACTGCTCAGTTTCTTCCGTCCCGAGGGCCTCGGAGTGATCCCAGGCCTGTGTTTGGCGTTGAGGCCGCCACTGGTGCAGGTGCCTGGCGAGTGGGAGCTCTCCACGTGCCAGCCCCCCATCCTGCCTCCTCTTGTTTCCCAGGCTTCCTGAGGGCAGGGCCCTTCTGAGGCATGGGCACCCCTGCGGCACCCAGCACAGGTGTGCAGGAAGTGCTTGATGGACTTACAGAGTGGGATCAGAAGCACCTCTCCTGCCTGACAGGGTGGCTTCATTGCCTGTGTTTGGGGAGGACGTGCCTGGTGCCGTGGCCCCTTGGTTTCTGGTCAACCCAGGCCTGGTGTCCAGAGGACCGCCTTGGTGGCCATTTGCTCCTCAGAAATAGGAGTGGGTGTTGGGCAGCAGTGTCAGTGACCGTGTGTGCTGAGCTGCTCCTCCAACTCAGCTGTCTGTGTGGTGGGGGTTGCTTTCCGACCAGGCTGCGGTGTGGCCCCAGGCAGGTCCCGTCCCCCACTTTGTTTTCAGTTTCCCTGGGGCCCTCTGACCGTCAGAGCCTCTGCCGTGCCTTCCCAGCACCCTGGCTATGTTCTGATGTGCCGTCTGCCATTGGTCAGGGTGGCCCACTGGGGACCAGCTCCCTGGGAAATAGCTCTGTGCCCTCCCCCGCCGAGGGGGGACAGGACCTGGGCTGGGGTAGGGGCTGGGTTGCTGGGGTCTGGAAAGCCCTGGGCTCTGAGCCAGCCGGGGTGGGCCTGGCTCTGGATGCGGACTGGGCGTGTTGTGGAAAACACTTTGCGTGTGCAGCATGTAATGGTGAAATGGTGGCCTTCGGAAGTGGCAGAGGAGAGACAGCAGGGGCCACAGCTGAGTGGGGTCAGTCCCCATGACGGCATCACTCAAGGCCAGGCTAGTCCCCTCTCCTCGGACACTGACCTCCCCTGCCTGGAACCTTCTGTGACTGCCCATTGTCCCCAGCATGGAGACCAGGCCTCCACCTAGTGACATGTGGCTCTGTAGCCTCTCCCACCTCATTGAGCACCTCTTACTGATTTTCTTGTGTCTAAAACTTGTTGGTGAGGTAGGCTGCCCATGTGATGAGTGAGCACCCCTCTGAGTCACGGGCTTTTTGGCCCTGGGCTAGCAAATTTACTTCACTAGGCCTCAGTTGTCTCACCCGCAGACTGCCTGAGGGAGGTCAGGGAAGCTTCACAGAGGAGGTGATGTAGTTGGGTTTTGAGGGATGAGTAGGAGTTTGTTGGGTGGGAAGTGGGGAAGGAATCAAGGCAGAGAGAATAGGTGGACTCTGTCCAGGGGAATCTGGTTCCAGCCAAAGATATGGGGAAGGGCATAAGTGGGGGGCTTTCCTGGAGCGTTTCTGAAGGATCTGACTCTGTGATCAGCCTCCTCTGGCCTGGCCCTTGCTGGCTGGCTTCCAGGTCTGTGCTGGTGGGGACCCCTTTGAGGATGGGGCTATGGTCAGCTGGCCTGGGAATAATTCACCCTGTGGAGCTCAGGCTGGGGGGGGCCTTGCTGCAGCCTGGCGACCCCAGCTGACCTGATGTCCCCTCTCCTTCCTGACCAGGTCTGGAGTGTGGACCCCCACTGGCGCCCCACTGGTGTGGTACCCCAGATTGGGGCTCTGGCCTCCAGGGCATGTCTGCCGCTGGGAGGAGCAGCTGGGGCCCTTCCCTGCTGCCTATCCCCATGCCCCTTGGTCCGTTCCTCTAGTGCCCTGTGGTCCTGCCATGGTCCCTGCCTCTCCCTATGGGCAGCCTGGGTGCCGTGTGCCCAAGAGCCCCCTGTGTGAGTGCCAAGCTCTTGGATGGTTCTTGGCCTCTCCCCACCCAGAGGGAGGAAAACAGCTCTTTCCGTGAGCAGAGTCCACGGGAGGCGGTAGAGCTGTCCCTACCCCACCCCTACGTGGACTTTCTGCCCAGGATCAAGGTCGAGGCGTAGGGTGGGGAGGCAGGGCCTTCGTCAGGGGTGCTGGGCTGCTCTGGGCACAGGCGCCGTCCCGGGCCCAGTGGAGGAGTGAGGACAGGAAGGGCAGCGGGGCCTTCCTCTTCCCTCCCCTCAGTCCCCTGGGCATCAGGTCAGAGCCACCCACCCCTCTGTGCTGTGCGGCCCACTTCCCGAGGCTGGGGCCACAGGGGGCATCACCCCTTAGTGGCCATGTGGAGCTGGTCTCCTGCCCCTGCAGACAGCAGGCCAGGGCGGTGGCATGCTCAGGGCCTGGGTCTTCTCTGCCACATGGACTTTGTGACTTGGAGCACGTTCCTTCCTCCCTCTTCATCTTGGTTTTCTCACTTGGAAAATGGAAGGAAGGGTGCCAGGCAGGGTCCGAGGCGGCAAGTGCGCACCGCTGTGCTGCTGTGGCCGGCCAGAGCCTCGGCAGACGTCACCACATGGGCGCCGCTCCTCTTCCCACGGGGCCTTCAGACCTCAGAGTCTTTCCCAACACAGGGCTGGCTCCAGACACCCCTCTCGTGGCTCAGAGCTGGCTCTAGATCTCCGCGGCTGCTGAGCCCACAGTACTAGGTGCTGTACAAGCCTCGTGAAGTTTGTAGCATGAATTCACGCGGTCAGCCGACTGACCCCCAGCCCCTCAGGTTCAGAAGTGCTGCGATGGGTGAGCCCATTCCTTGTGAAGTTGGTTTCTAAAATCCTGACCTTATATGACTTGAATCCCCCTCCTTCTGGGGGCAGGTCCAATTTCCAGGGAAGGGAAGTCCTGCTGTGTGTCTAGTTCAGTGTTGGTTTCTGGAGTGGGAGTGGATGGGAGGGTCTGGGACTGTCCTTGAGGACTTCTTGGGCCAGCTGGAACCAACCCCTGGGGGCCTGGGTGGGAGCTGAGGCTGAGGCTCAGGCTAGGAGGTGCACCTGCCGCTGTGCCACTGGCCCCACCAGTGCTCAGTGTGTTTGAGATGCACCTGCCTGGGCGTCCCTGGACTCAGATTCCCAGACTGGGGGTGGTGCTCAGCCCCAGGTGCCCACCCCTGTTGGGGACTGGCTTCTTCCGCTGCTGCCAGGCACGTCTTGTTGGAACTTGTGGCAGGGTGGGGGGGTCAAGGCCAGCCAGAGGGAAGGAGCATGCCTCCCACCTGCCTGCTGTCTGTCTGTCCGCTCACCCGTCTGTCCGTCCGTCCACCTGTCTGTCCGTCCGTCCACATCCATCAGGGAGGCACAGAGGAGCCAGGCTTAGCCCTCACGTGGGCAGTGGTGATCCCTGGGGTCAGATGGCCTGGGATGGACCCCAGGTGGATGCTGCCACCTGATGGTGTGTGACCGTGGACCAGATGATGTTTTAGCCCTCTTTAGGCCTTAGTTTTCTTATCTGTAAGGAATCCCTGGCCCCTGTCTGGGGTGGAGATGGGAGGAGGGTGGACTGGAGGCAGGAGGGACATGGAGGAGGCATCCGCGGCTCACCCTGGCGTGCAGAGGGTTGGGGCTTTTGAATTAGGTCATGAAGGATGTGTAGGAGTTGGCCTGGGAGAAGCCAGTGTCTCGTCCGCACACCGTGTGTCCGCCTTGTGTCATCAGAGGCTTCCTGGGCAGAGCTTGTTGACTCTGCCATCCCTTGTGTCAGACAGTGATGTGCCTCCCCCTGGGGGTCACCTAGAGACTCCTGGGTGTCCTTGGAGCAGACGTAGAATGCAAAACTTGAACCTCTCCAAAGAAAAACGGGACGGGTGGGTTTCGTTTGGCTCAGGCAGCCGCATGCCAGCCCTGAGAGGTGCAGGCGAGAGATGGGTCACTGCACCACCAGTGCTCATGGAGGGCTCCTCTGTCCAGAGCTGCTCTGAGGATGTGACACGCAGGTCCCTGCCCTCGTGGGCTGCCAGGCCAGCAGGGGAGATGGGTGGTCAGTGGCAGCCAGAGATGATGTAGGGCATGGAGGGAAACGCTGGGCAGTGGGCACAGAGAGGGAAGGCAGCGTCAGGGGCCCTGACAGTAGACAGGTACGTTGTCCTTCTGCGTTGTCCCGGGGCCTCCCTGGGCCTCTCTCTGGCCGGCAGGATGGGCAGGTGTGTGGGGCACGGCCATCGCCAGGCACTCCACCCTGCTGGCTCATTCCTGGATCCCTGTGGCTGGCGTGGGACATGGTTTACAGAGAACACATGTCAGCCGTGGTGCTGAAAGGGCCTCCTCGTGTCAGGGTCCCCCTGGCTGCAGCCCACAGGCCACTTCTGGTCCCAGATTGATGTGCCTCCAGCCCAAGTGGCGCCTGGGTCCCTCTGACCTGGGCTGGCATCCCCTAGGTCATGGGGTTGCAGGGGAGGTCCCCGCCATCCTTGCTGGCTGGGAGAGGCGTGTTCTCACGTGTATCTGGCTGCAGTCTGTGGCCAGGACCTGCCTGCGTGTGGACAGTTAGGCCCCCTGCCTAGGAAGCAGTGATGTTGGCTGGCAGCTGGCGGGATAGAGGAGGGGCTGGCTGTCGGAGCCCACAAGGCCTGGACGTGGCTGATAAGCTGCAAACTCGTTATCGGAGTGGGCAGCTGGTGCCCCCACCCCCAGCCGGCACCTAGGCCTTGCCTTGGGGCCAGACCCCTGCACTCTGCCCAGGCCTGAGAGTGAGGCTGGGGGAGCGAGCAGGCCTCTGTGGGGACTTGGGAGTCTCTGGGGTCCACCGGGGCCTGGAGATCCTCCCTCCAGGGCTCTGGAGACAGCCACCGTGCCGCCCTCCCTGCTGACCCTTCGCCCTCCCTCAGGTCTGCCTGGCCGCCTTTCTGAGAACAAGGAGCTGATTGTTGTCACCACTGCTGTCTGCCTCCTGCTGTGGATGCCTAGCCTGGCGTTGGCAGTGCCCACACCAGCGGGGACCTTGGGACTCGGAGCTGGGCCTGGGCCGCCACCTGAGTGCCTGGCATTGGGGCAGGGCGGGTAGTCACCCACTCGGGGTTGGCCCCATGGGCTCAGGGCCCTGCCTGTCTGTGCCCTGTCTGTGGGGACCCTCTCATGCTCTCTAGCCAGCTCAGAGGCCCTGCAGCCTGGAGGGCTCTTGGCAGAAAGGCCGGGACTGCGGTGGCTGGTGTGGAGCCCTGTGCGCTCTGCCTTCCCCACTCCCTGGCCCTCAGGGCCATGGTGTCCTCCCCAGGCCCTTCTCTGGGCATCTGGAGCCAGAACAGCATGGAGCAAAGGGACGGGCAGGCTCATGTATGTGGTCGGGGTTCCCACCAGGGTGTGTGCGTGTGAGCCTCTGTGTGTGAGCCTGTGAGCCTGTGTGTATGTGTGTGGGTGCCACGCTTGTGTGAGCATGTGTGAGCCTGTGTGTGGGTGTGCATGCCCATGCCCTTGTGTGAGCCTGTATGAATATGTATCTGTGTGTATGAGTGTGGCTGTGTGTGAGCCTATGTGTGTCTGTGTGCCTGTGTGTGTGTGTGTGTGAGAGCCTGTGTATGTGTGTGTGAGCCTGTGTATGAGTGTGTCTGTGTGTGAGCCTGTGTGTATGAGTGTCTGTGTGAGCCTGTGTGAACCTGAGTGTGTATGAGTGTGTCTGTGTGTGAGCCTGAGCATGTATGTGTGTGTGAGCCTGTGTATGAGTGTGTCTGTGTGAGCCTGTGTACATGTGTGTGTGTGTGCACACCCATGCCCTTTCGTGAGACTGTGTCTGTGTGTACCCGACCATGTCTGTCCCTCTCTGCACAGCTGTGTCCCTGTCTGAGCCAGTGTGTGTGTACCCGCATCTGTGTCCCTCTGTTCCCTGCCCCGTGTGAGCGTGTGTCCATGTACCCCCGTGTCTTGATGTGTGCATCTGTGTGTGAGCGTGTACCCGTGTCCTGGTGTGTGTGCCTGCGTGTGTGCGTGTGTCCATGTACCCCCCGTGTCCTGGTGTGTGCGCCTGCGTGTGTGCGTATGTGCGTGTGTCTGTGTACCCTGTGTCCTGGTGTGTGCGCCTGTGAGCGTGTGTCCGTGTACCCTCTGTGTCCTGGTGTGTGTGCCTGCGTGTGAGCCTGTGTCCGTGTACCCCCGTGTCCTGGAATGTGCACCTGCGTGTGAGCCTGTGTCCGTGTACCCCCGTGTCCTGTGTCCGTGTACCCCCGTGTCCTGGAATGTGCGCCTGCGTGTGAGCGTGTGTCCGTGTACCCGTGTCCTGGTGTGTGCGCCTGCGTGTGTGCGTGTGTCCGTGTACCCCCGTGTCCTGGTGTGTGCGCCTGCGTGTGTGCGTGTGTCCGTGTACCCCCGTGTCCTGGTGTGTGCGCCTGCGTGTGAGCGTGTGTCCGTGTACCCCCGTGTCCTCGTGTGTGCGCCTGCGTGTGAGCGTGTGTCCGTGTACCCCCGTGTCCTCGTGTGTGCGCCTGCGTGTGAGCGTGTGTCTGTGTACCCCCGTGTCCTCATGTGTGTGCCTGCGCTGTGCTTTGTGGCATGTGTGCCTGCATGTGCTGCACTGTGCCCTGTGCCCACACCTCCTGACGGCCCGCACCTGCAAGTCCAGCTTTGAGATTGGCCGCTGCCCGTGCTGCCTGGCTCCCTCCTTAGCTAAAGGGTCCTGAGGGCCGGGGATCCCAGACAGGAGAATGGCGGGCTGTGGGGGACTGTGGGCAGATATATGTTCTAGAAAGACCTTGGCCATTGTGGGGATGGTGGTGTGGGGCAGACCAGTGATGTCACCTCCTGACCTTTCAGCCAGTTTGAGTGGCACAGGGGTGATAATTGTCAAGCCACGGGGCTTTGGGAAATGCCGGGGAGCACTCTGAAGCAGTCTGTTTTGGTCCAGTGGGGCTCATGTGGCACTGGCTCGCAGCGTGAGAGGCATCACGGACCATCTGAAGCACTCCAATCCCTTTTTGTAGGCACCCTAAGCTCCTTTCCCCAGCACCCTAGGCAGATGGTCTCGGTGCGGGAGCCTCGACCCACGCCTGGGCCCGCAGCTCTTACCGAGTGGTGCCGGCAGTGCAGAAGCCACAGACTGTCCAGGTCGGACGGGTGGACTGGGTGTGTGAGCTGCGGCCCAAGCAGCGCTCCCTGGCTCTCTAGCTGGGCTGTCTGAGCTGCAGAAGCCAGGAGCCTGTCTTCTGTGGAATTCTGTGCCCTGGGAGAAGGAGCTGAGCCGATCCTGAAGCCAGGGTCAGTCACGCACACTTTAGTGTGAATGAGCCTCATGTGAACTCTGGAAAGGCCTCACAGGAAAGGAGAGGAAGGAAGGCTTCCTCTAATTGTGTGGACAAGGAAATCGAGGTCTGAGAGCGGCACGGCCGGCTAGCGGGGCAAGCTGATGGCCAGGCTGTCTCCTGACCCTGGCCTGGTGCCCTTGCCTCCTGACGGCCCACCTTGGTGCGGAGTGAGCGTACAGATGGGAGGGCCCTGGTGGGGGCAGGCGGGGAGAGGCGGGTGGCCAGAGCTGTGACCGCAGGCCCCGCCGTGGGGGTGGTACCTGGAGCGTGTGCCCAGCACAGTGCCGCAGGCTCCCTCCTTCCCTGCACCCCAGCGCTGATGTGGAGGCCGCCCCACAGCAGGGCTCAGCTCCTTGCCCTACGTCAAGGCCATTTAATGGCAGAGCTGGGATTCAAACCAGCTTCCTGGGACTCCTCTTAGACCCACCTCCAGCCTGGGGTTCTGGCGCGTGCTTGGAGTCCTGGGGGCTGAGGGTAGGGGACATTCCTCCTCTGGGAGGGAGCGGGAGCCGAGCCCTCCCTGCTGGCTGGGGAGGGGCCTTGCTTCCTACACAAACAACCAGGCCTGGCTGGAGCCATTTTATTTTTATTTCCTATTTTTACTTCCCCGTTGGCTCTTTTTAGCAACTCTGGGTTAGATAGGCCCCCGCCCTCCAGTCTCCACCCGGCTTCCTGGCCCAGGCCGGGACCTTGGAGGAGGCATGGGTGTGTGTGGCCTGGGGTTGGGCCGGCTCGGGCTGGCAGCTTGGCCCCGCACACCTGGTCGCTGAGCTCCTCTCTTGCTGGGAGTGCTTGCTGGTGGCCGGCCTCCCCCGCCCTCGGGGAGCACCGTGGGGCGTGCGTGGTGGCAGGGGCACGTCCGTGTGTGACTGTGTGTGGCCACCCCTGCTCTGGGTCTTGGCCGGAGGTTGGGGTTTGGGAGGTGGAGGCACTTGGCGGTGTGCCTGTGGAGCCGGGTGAGTGACAGGCAGTGTTGTTGCCTGGGGCCTGGCCGGGCACAGCTGGGCTGGAGTTGGTTCAGGCCCCGCCCACTGCTGGCCTAGCCCCGCCCACTGCTGGCCTAGCCCCACCCGCTCTGGGGTCTGTGAAGCCCACCATGAGGGTCGGGGTGGTCAGAGCATCTGACAAGCTGGAGCCAGCTTGTGGTGGGTGTCGCTGGCGTGGACGACACGAAGACCCTGAATGGGGAGCCGTTTCCCCGAAGGCTCTCTGCTGGGCCAGGGGCGGGGGCCCTCGTGCTGGCATCTGGTGGGTAGCGGGTTCTGACCTATGAGATCAGTCTAGAGAAAGCCCCAGGCCCACTGGGGTTCCCAGGCCAGAGTGAGGGCAGGGGTGGGGCCTGGGTCAAGGACTAGCAAGCCATGGTGCACCAGGTTCCCTGGTGCCAGCCTGTGCCAGGCCTGCTGCCCTCCCAGAACCTTGGGGTAGGGAGTTGCCCCCATTTACCGAGGAGGCCTGGGCTTGGAGAGGCTGAGCCGATCTTCAGGCCCACACAGCTGGTGGGCATGGAGGGCCCATCCTTGCCCTTTCCCTGCCTGGAAGCTGAGGCACAGAGAGCAGGGGTCCCCCAGGTGGTCAGGCCCCAGAGGCTACACTCAGGTTGGCGTACCATGCAGCCTCTTCCTGCTATCAGTGGGGGCAGCAGGACGGTTCAGGCAGAGTGGTAGCCGCAAGGTGGGGGCAAGGGACTGCTTGGGAGCCGCTGTGAGGCCAGGGAGGTGGTGGGGCTGCAGGGCTGGGAGAGGAGGCCCCATGGGTCCCTCAGGGCCGTATGTGGCCTCCAGAGCCGAGGCGGCTGCTGTGGGCTGCCCTACCCTGGTGAGTTTCGGGGATCCTGGCCCCATAAGAGAGTAGAGAGCGCTGGAGAGGAGGCGGCCTACCTGCCTTCCAGGCCCTTCCTGCTCTGGCTGGCTCAGTGGGTGGAGCACAGGCAGTGGCTGTGGCCCTGCCATTGGCGCAGTGACCTTCCCTTCAGGCGTGTGAGGGTGGCATGGCTGTGGAGGCTCCTGGCAGTGCGGGCACGTGTGGGTGCCGGGGATTGTTGGGTAATCCTTTGATTAGAGGCCAGGAAACCCAATCCTGCGGCCCAGGCGGTGTGTTGGGGGGGCCACTTTTTCTAGAGAGGCCCCTGCAGATTATGGGATTTCCACCTGCCCCGCCCTGGGAGGCGTCTTGGGCGGAGAGCATTTGGCCTTGGGAGGTGGGGAGGGCGTTCCTGCCCCGGAGCCTGGGAAGCTGTCTGCCAACCTCCGTTCAGGTACCCACGCGGCCCTCACCTGCTGTGTGACCCAGGCAGCGCGTCTCCCTCTCTGTCTTGACTTTGTCATCTGTGAAGTGGGGTGAGGGCGCTTGCTTTGGGGGTGGTTGTGAGGGCAACTGACGTCAGGCCCCCTCCTTCAATTCTTGCCTGGGAGCAGGGAAGCCACTGGCCGGGGTCCTCTCTGGACCTCAGTGTCTTTGTCTGAGGGCTGGGAAGAAGAGTTTCTTATGGGTTCTGGGGCTCACGCAGGACTGCCCGCAGCACCCTGCAACTCCTGGAATAGGGCGCTCAGTGTGGGGCTGAGGAACGTCAGGAGGGCACGAGTGTTCTGCCTCACAGGAAGAAGCATTTTCTTGGGAGGAGTGGTTTCAGAGGCAGCTAGTTCTGGAACCATCCTAGGACCTAGAGATTGCTTAGGGCCAGGAAGCAAGGCCAGTCAGCGGGTGTAGCCTTGACCTGGACTTGAGGGGTCAAGACCCTGTCCTATCCCCATCTTGCTCAGCGGCCAGAGGAGAGATGTGTGCACTTGGTGGGCTGTCACAGCCTGCGGGCCTTGGGACCAGCGCTCCATCTGCCCATCCCCAGCCGGGTGCAGTGCTGAGCTGAGGGAAGTGTGCATTCTTCTTTAAGCAAAGAGGATCTTCCTGAACTGTGGGAAGGAGTGTTTCCTCCTGGAAGGCGGGGCGGGCTGGCTGGGTCAGCAGATGGGCCCCTCTGGCGCCTTCTCACCCTCTGGCCAGTCGTTGGCCCTCGTGGCCCTGCCACGATGGGGTGGATGTGTCCCCCTCGGCCCTCTGCACAGGACACAGCCCTTCCTCATGGGGCCTGGTCCTGCTAAGGTCCCTGGAGGCTGTGTCCCATGTGGCCCGACCTCCGTGCCATCTGTCATGCTGTTCCCTCTGCCTGGTGTGCCCGCCTGTTCTGTCCTTCTCCTTCCATCCTTGTCCTGAGGCCAGCGTCCCCTGCTCTTAAAGCTGGCCCCAGGGACCTGGGAGGCCGGGGCCCATGCAGCACAAATGTGGAGAGGTCTTCCCCCACCGCCCCGGGCCTCCCTTTCCCAGGGCCTCCCTTTCTCAGGGCCTCCCTTTCCCAGCCCCCTCGGGCACCGACTTGTGCGGATGCTGTGGTGTAGCCCCTCCCTGGGTAGAGGAGTGGGTAGGGGGCTGGCTCTGCAGCTTGGGGTCTGGCCTGGCATCTGGAGAGACTTGTGGGGCGCAGCTTCCTGCCCTCACCACTGGAATGGGCTGAGATTGGGGTCCCACCCCTTTGCTCGTGACTCAGCAGCTGCAGGGTGGGGGAACCGGAGGCTTCTTGACAAAAACCCCAACCCTGGGCACCCGCCCAAGGCTTAGATTCCCCTTACGAAGGTGGCAGCGGAGCCCTTGGTTCCTTCCTCTGGGGGCTCCCAACGGGAGGGTGGGGACGGGGCCCTCTCCTCCCCACCTCCCGGGCCTCCGAGGTCTCTGCTTCTCTGCTGCTTGGCACCCGTTGTGGCGCCCCAGGGTGAAGCTCTCATTGCGCCCTGGCCACGGAGGCCCCTCCATCCTCAGGAGACAGCTTATTCTGCCTCTAGTCCCACCACCATACCCCTTAGCAGCTGCTTCCCGCTCCTCCTGCAGGAGGCTCTCTGGGCCCTGGTCCTCTTGACGTTCTGTGGGCACTTGGCTTCCTGTCTCACCCAGCACGTGGGTGGTAGTGATGGACACAGGCTCTGTGTGGGCCTCATGCCTAGTGTGGAGCCAGCAGAGTTGTGCAGCGGATGTGGAGTTGGGGAGGAGGGGAGCAGTGACAGCCACTCAGAGTGGGCTCTGCCTCTTGTGCCCCTCGGGCCGTGTGCCTGGGGACAGCTGGCTGGAGTCACGAGGCCCGGCGCTTGAGCTGCAGTGTGGAGGGTGGGCCCTAGCCTGCTCCAGCTCAGTGAGCATGGCAGCCCCCGTTCTGCTGGGACCACTGCCAGTGGCCGAGACAATGGAAGTGGACGTGCCCTGGAGGGTGTCACCGGTTGCCCTGACAATGTTTGGGTTTCAGTGTCCCCAGCGGGTGAGTGGGGTAACGTAGCCCCGTCTAGCTGTATTTGCCCGGCCGAGGGTGTGCCGGCTCTGTGGAGTGCCAGGTGCCGGGTGTTCGTTAAGTGTAGCTGCCGGGAAGGAGCTTTAGTTTGGGCCAAAGCCCTGCTGGGTTTTCGAGGGCCCCTGGGTGGTCAGCAGTGGGGGTACCTGGTTGGTTCACGGCGCTTTGGGCCCCACCCTGGGACTGGCATGGATCCTTTTGGAGGGATCTGGAGTTTGGGGTGGGAGAAGCCTCAGCCTTGGCCTTGGTGGTCTCCATCAAGCAGAGACCAAGGCCACGGGCAGGACGGGGGCTCTGATGGGGGCTCTGTCACCCTGACATCGCGTATCTGGCCTGGCTGCGCCGGGCAGGTCTTCCCACGAGCTGATGGCAGCCCCAGTAGCCTGTCCCACCGACTGCCTGCCTTGGTCCTCCTAAGGGACTTGTGAAACCCGGAACCGAGAAGGAGCCAAGGCAGGAGACAGCAATTGAAGTTGAAATTAACTTACATCTCCCCAGCCCCAGGCCTGACACTGTCAGTGCAAAATGCGTGACAAGGAAACTGAAAATAATCAGTCTTGACTCTCTGGCCTGGTTCATTCACGACTAAATACATGTCAGTTCCCGGCACAGATGAACGTGGAACGGGTGCCCCCAGGTGGGACTGTGGCTGCTGTTGTGTCCAGATGGCCCCTCCTCCAGGAAGCCCTCCGTGATTTCCCATTCAGGAGGTCCTCTTCTGTGCCCATGTTTCCTGATACATGTGTGTCTTGCAGTGTCCATGTAGGGACAGTTGAGAGTCGGGGCAGCAGCCTGGGCCACTTCTGGGGGTGGGGTTCAGGCAGGGTGTGGTCGGCAGTCCAGAGGGATGTGGTGGTGGAGACCATGCAGGGGCCCTCGGCTCTGCCAGTGCTGGCCCATTCTAAGCGCTGGATCGGGGTCATGCCACCCTCTTTAGTTCCTGTCATTCTGCCGTGGTCCTAGGGGTAGAGCCCTGGCCCGGGACCTGGCGTTCATCCTTGGCGCGGCCCTCCATGCCCTCCTGTGGCTTGCTGGGGACCAGCTGTGCTGACTGATGTGAGGTCTTCAACCGTCAGTTTCGTATGTGCCGTCCTGTCACCCAAATGCACTTCTGCTGTTGCCCCTTCAGGTCTCCCTCAGCTGTCAGCTCATTGAGAGGCCTCCCTGAACCCCAGGCTGCCGTGGCCTTACCCCCACGGTCCCCGTGGCAGGCTCTGCTCGTCCCTCCCGGGTCCCCGTGGCCGGCTCCGCTCGTCCCTCCCGGGTCCCCGTGGCCGGCTCCGCTCGTCCCTCCCGGGTCCCCGTGGCCGGCTCCGCTTGTTCCTCCTGAGTGCTCTGCAGGTCCTGCCAGTGACCACCGTTCCCGGGTGTGCTTGGGGCTCTTGTTCGTCCTCCTGACCAGGACCTGGGCTCTGGGGACTCGGTGTGCCTAGGCACTGCAGGACCTGCCCTGTGTCCTGGCACTGCCCAGCTTCACATTATTGGCTGAAAGACACATGTGTCTGGGTGCTGTGGGTGGACACCCCCAGGGAGGAGCCCCCGTTTTTGGGGTGTGCTGTGCCTTCACCCCACTGCTCATACTCCTGAGCTGCTGGCGTCTGAAGCCCAGGGTGGGAAAGGAGCTGCCTTTGAGGGAGGGTCCTTCTGGAGGCCCCAGGGGCTTGGGGAGCCCGAGTTGGGACAGTGTGGGTTGGAGGAGGTGACAGGTGGACTGGCTGGGGTCCCACCAGCGCCTCACTGCTTCCGTCTTACGGAGGGGAAAGGCCAGGCTGGCGGGGGTAGCTTGGGAGGGACTGTCTCCAGGCACCACATCCTGGGCCTAACCCTTGGGGAGAAGGCCCAGCTGTCACTGTGGAGGTTGCAGGCAGGTGGGAGTAGGGTGGTGACCTCTCTGTCACTGTGGAGGTGACACATGGGTGGGAGTGGGATGTGGCCTCTGTGTCACTATGGAGGTGGCAGGCAGGTGGGAGTTGGGTGGTGGCCTCTCCGTCACTGTGGAGGTGGCAGGCAGGTGGGAGTTGGGTGGTGGCCTCTCCGTCACTGTGGAGGTGGCAGGCAGGCAGGAGTGGGTGGCCTCTCTGTCACCATGGAGGTGGTGGGCGGGCAGGAGTGGGTTGTAGGTGGGGGTGGGTGGTGGCCTCTCTGTCACTGTGGAGGTGAAGGGCGGGGGTAGTGGATGGTGGCCTCTTGATGACTGTGGAGGTGATGTGCAGGGGTGGGATGGAGGCCTTGCCATCACTGTGGGGGTGGCAGGCAGGTGGGGGTGGGGTGGGGACCTCGTGGTCATCTGTGGGCCGGATGGGGCGGCTGCAAGGAGAGCAGGTAGAGAAAGGGTTAAAGGGCCGAGGGAAGTAATAATGTTTCTAATTTTCGTATGTAATTTCATAAAAATGTAAATTGCTGGGCGGCCGACGCGCCCTGCCGCAGTGTTGACCGAGATTAATTGCGGGCACTCGTGGTCAGCCTGCCTTTGTCTCTGCGCCCCGAGCACAGCCCGGCCCCTCCGCCTGCCCGGGAGGCAGACACCGTGCTGTCTGCCCTGATGGGGGCCGCAGCGCCTGGGCTTCTGCTGAGCAGGAGGGGGGCCTGGTCGGTCAGAGCCAGCCCCTGCCGTGACCCCATACCCCTCTCCTCTGGAGGAGCACGGGGCTGGGCGAGGATGGCCAGGGGCCTGCGCTGACAGGCAGTTTCCAGGTATGCGGAGGATCACTGGCCGGCGTGGCTGGGGAAGGCCCTCTGCGGGGATGCTGCAGCTGGGCTTGTGGATGGGAATGAGCAGCCGGCGGGGAGGTGGAGGAGGACCTCAGGCCAGGGGAACAGCGTGTGCAAAGGCCCGGGCATGGGGCGGTCAGTTCAGAGCTGGGCAGCCAGGAGGGGGCTGGTGGGTGACAGAGCCAGGGGGGTATGGCCAGAGGTACTGGGCCTGTCCTGACAGTGGGGAGCCCCCTTCAGCTGTCGTGAGTGCTGAGCGACGGTCCTGGCGGCTATTGAGGTTGGATCCTAGGGGCAGGAGGGGAGTCCTGAGGCCACGAAGAGGTGGTGGCGCTGTGGCCATGGGGACGGAGGAGCTCGGGGTAACCAGGGCCTGCACAGTGGTGCCGTTTCTGGGGACACGAGGCACCGAGGGGCGTTGAGGGTGCCAGGTGCACCGGTTGTGATTGAGGCCACACAGGGCCACGTGCAGATGAGAAGGGCAGTGTGCACTGATGCCAGAGCTCTGGGGGAGACCTGGCAGCCTCCCAGGAGGCGGAACCTCCAGGTCTGTGGTTGGAGCTTGGAACATTTTGGCGGCAGAGCCAGGGGTTGGAGAGGGAGGATGGAGCAGCGTTTGCTGGTGCAGCAGGCATTGTGGCGCAGTGGTCTTCAGGGCAGCGAGGGTCAGGTGCAGCGTCCGTGAGCTCGGGCTGGCTGGGAGGGTCCCTGCAGCCCCGTTCTGTCCCAGGGTCCCCCAGGGCCCATGCTGGCTGCTTGTCCCCTGCTGCAGATGGAGGACAGTCACGGGCAGAATGTTGATCTGGTCCCCGGGGACGCAGGTGGCTGACACGTGGACTGAGTCTTGGCTGAGTTCAGCCTGGCTCATACGGCCACCTTGCTGTGGGATTGCCACGGAGGGCTGGCCCCTGCCCACTGCTGCCTGCCCTGGGCATGCCCTGTCCTCGGGGTCCCAGGCCGCATGGTGCCTGTGCATTATCCACTGTCAGAGGCATCACACGTCTGCTGGGTGCTGCCTCGGGCCGGGTGCAGGGTTTGGTGGTGAGGAGCCTCCACGTGCCTCCTCAGGTTGCTGGATGCCGAGGTCGGGGAAACCGGACCTGGGGTGCGGTCTTGAGGGAGAGCTGAATTTGTGTGTGTGGCTTTGAAACACCCAGCCCCCCCAGACCTTGGTGGGGCCTCCCTTCAGACACCAGCTCTGCGCCATGTGTGTGCCAACCATGACCTTGTGCCAGTTGGGCCTCAAAGCTCGGAAGGGGCTGGCGTATCTGAGACCCAGTTCCGTCACTCGCAGTGAAGGGCTGGTTCCTGCTGAGAAGGCTGGTGATGTGTGGTGGGTACGCTGCTTCCCAGGAGGGACCTGTGCTGCCCCTGAACTCACCGAGGGCGGGGAGGGGTCCCGAGCACCGCCCACCTCATGGGAGGCTCTTACAAGAGAGGGGTGTGGCTGGGCTGCAGACCCCAATCCCTGCCCCAGTCTGGCCCCAAGTTGCCGCCACCTCATGCTGGGCACGTGGCAGCCCTGCCGACCCCTGCTCTGCACCTGGATGGCTGGGCGTTGTTCGCTGGCCTGCTGAGGGTAGCTCTGGGCACGGGCACCTCGGGCTGGGGGAGGGCGTGGCTGAGCTTGGTGGCAGGGAGGAAGGCCTCTCCTCGGGGAGCAGGAAGGAGGACAGGGACGGGCTGGTGGGTGGGGGAAGAGGAGAGGCTGACTCAGGTGGACTGAGTCCTTGGCTGCCACAGCTGGCAGTGGTGAGGGGCAGCTCAGCCCTGAAGCTCGTGGTGGGCAGGAGTGTGCCTGGACGGGCCCAGCAACTTGATGAGCATGGGCCAGACAGGCAGGGTTCCCAGGTGGTCCCACGCACGGGTGACGTCGGGAGACCCTGCATTGGGCTAGGATACCTGTGTACCTGCTGACTTGTCTCATGAAGTTTGGGGGCTTTTCCTCCACCCAAATGCCTGTGTGTCTGGAAGTGCAGGCCGGTGCACAGGATTCTGCAGGGCTGGGCCCGCCGGGCGGTGTCCGCCCGGGAAGGCTGCTTGGAGGAGGGGCAGAGCTGGGCTCTCCGTGGTGACAGTGTGCATGATCTCGTCCTGCCTGTGACACCTTCCTCTCCTGGTTGGGTCAGCTCCTGGCTGCAGCTGGTGTCTGGAGGTCCCCAGGCACTTCTGGGACCCCGTCCCCAAGCCCAGGACTGCTGATTCATGCCACTTTCCAGAGCACTTGCCGGCCTGTGGGCAGGAAGAGCGGACCCACCAGATGGCTGTGTGTCGGGGGCGGGGGGGCGCAGCTGCCCAGAGATATCAGGAGATGTCGTGCCGATCACATGCTTTGATTAAACGGCCTGTCTGGGGCCGAGTGGGCAGCTGGTCAGTGTCAGGCTCCCAGGGCAGGATGCCTGGAGACCACCAGGGGAGGGAGGAACTGGCCCCAGAGAGCCCGTGGGGCTGGAGCCGAAGAGTGGCCTGAACACAGCACTTGGTATCACCCCCTGGCCCCCCCTTCACCAGCTGCAGTCTTGGAAGGCCCTTTGCCCCTTCGTGCCTCAGTTTCCTTTTCTGTGAGGGGGTGGTGGCCCAGAGCTGGACACACTGTGTAGCAGCCACATGGGTGGTGTGCTGGTGGCTGGGGTCCCCAGGGGCTTCCCGTGGGCGGTCACCTCCACTCGGAGGCCTGTGGTTTCTGGCTAGTGTCTGTCTTTCTCCGCGCACAGCAGGCCCCAGCCAATGCCACGTGAGGACTGTGCAGGCCCCTGTACTGTGCCCTGGCTGTGCCCACCCACGTGGGGAGCCCGAGGCAATGCCTGGTGGGGTCTCCCTGGCCCAGCTCTGCACACACCCTTCCCTGTGGAGAAGCCAGCCTGCTCCTGAGAGCAGCCCCAGCAGGGGTATTTTCATGCCTTCTTCTGAGGCGGGTGGGGGTGGGGGGGAACCAGTGGCACCGCTTTCCTGGCTGCCTGTCCCCGCCGCATGAGGTGACGTATTTGAGGGGCTGAGTGGCTGAGCCTGGGCCCGGCCTGGCCTGGGTGGTGCCTCCCCTGCTGCTGTGTCCTCATCTGTCCCCAGGGCCGACGTCAGCCCCTCTTCTGTGTGACGGCGTGGAGGCCGCCTGTTTTGCACCCGCAAGAAGCCCTGCGCCTCAGCAAGCGGGTGTGCGTCCCTCCCCTGCCTCGGCGTCCCTTGCTGTAACATGGGGCACCAGCCTCAGACTTCACGGGAGGCACATGGCCTCGAGGTGCAGACACCCCACTGTAGTGGAATGCTGGCCGCAGGGGCTGAGCCCTCTGAGTCTTTGCTTAGGAAATCGGAACGCTGGGCCCCCTTCTCCTGCACGGCCAGGCTTGGGGCTGCCAGAGTCTGAAGAGGTGGCAGGACTGGGTTAGGATGCCCGGTGGGATGTAATGGGAGGCCTTGGCCAGTGCCTGGCCCTCTGGGCCCCAGCATCCCCCTCAGAGAAGGGGCAGTTGGGGGGCACTCTCGAGGGGCCCTGTGCCATCAGCGGGCTGAGAGGAGGGCAAAGCGGTGGCCCCGGGCCCGGCAGGCTGGTCTCCAGCATGGCTCTGTTCCTTCCGATGGCCCTGACCCCAGCACCCCAAACTCTGTTGTCTTCCCGGGTGGGGAGCCCCAACAGGGCAGGGATCCTTCACCTCAGGAAACGTAATCCCTTCCCCGGTCTGTGAATATTTCATCAGCAGATTAAAAATTGAAGCTGAACCGTCCTTGCTCCTCCAGGAGGGTGGAGGAGGGGTGCCAGCTCCGTTTCAGGCCGGTTTGAGTGTTTTTCTTGATAATGGAGCTGCGTCAATGAGAAAATGACATTGTTGGTTAAAATGCCGTTCTGCCGCCCTCTTTAATTAAGGCCCGAGATGTAATAGCCAATCCGCTGCTGTGAACGCATTTTTAACTATCAGAACTCCAGGTGAATGACAGCTGGGTTGGTCAGAGGGGGCGTGCGGGCCTCGGAGAGGTTGATGGAGGCCGTGCAGCGTGTGCCGCATCTGCGGCTCTGGCGGGGGAGTGGGGGTGCCAGTGGCCAGTGTGTATTGGGTCGGGTGGGCACTCTCTTCTGTGTGCACGTGTGCCTGGGGACCAGGAGGGCCTGGGGGCTGAGGTTGAGAGTCCCACCGAGTTTGCCCACGTGGGTCATGGTGCTGGAGCCAGAGGGACCTCCGGGTAGCCTGGGAGCCAGCGAGGCTGCACAGGCCGTGGGAGTCGGGGCTGTCGAAGGCGGAGTTGGGCTGGGGTGCAGCAAGGTGGGGGTTCTGGGCATGGGATGAGGACGACAGCGAGGCCCTGGTGCCGCCGTGGGTTTGATGGTGCCTGGTGAGATGAAGGAAGGGGCAGATTGCCTCTGTGCCTCCTGGGGCCCCTGGAAAACCCTGGGTAGGTGCATGGGGGGCAAGGGGAGGGGAGCAGGGAGGTGTGGTATCTGGCCAGCCCCTGAGGGGTCTGAAGGGTGAGCACAGGGAGGGCTGCCTCGGGGACCCTGGATGAGTCCGGGGCATGAGGAAGGCCGAGGGGCTGTAATCCTTCCCTGCTGCTGAGCAGCGGCCCTGCTCTAGGCCCCAGGTGGGCAGCACAGGGCCTGGTGGCACTGCCCTGCCCTCCCTGCCTCACCCCTGCCCTCCTTTCCCTCCCTGCCTCACCCCTGTCCCCTTTCCCCCCTGCCCTCCCTGCCCTCCCTGCCTCACCCCTGCCCAGTGGTGGGCACAGTGGCTGCCCAGCTGTGTGCAGACCATGCAGGAAGTGGCGTCTGTCTGGACCACCGGGCCTCCTGCTGGGGCCTGTTTTCCTTTGGCGGGGCTGGAGGTTCGCCCAGGGTGAGTCCTGCAGCTCCCAGGTGCCAGCTCGACACAAGGGGCCAGCTGCCCCAGGGAAACAAAGTCAGGGCTTGCCTGGGACTGTCTGGGAGGGGTGGTGGGGGCAGCATGGGGCAGGCTTCACGGCCGACGGCTCACATGCTCATCTGGGCTGTGTCAGGTCTTGCTTGAGGTCGGCACAGCCTCCCTCTGGGGACATCGAGGGCTCCTGGGCCTCTCTCTGGCAGGGAGTCAGGAGCACCCTGGAGACGTGTGCGCTCTCTCCTGCCTTTCCTGGTGTGAGGAAGGACGTCCTCGGCCTGCTCTTCTCTCCTTGAGGACACTTGGCCCTGCCTCCTGGTGCCCACTTGGAAAGGCAGCTGGGGTCTGTGACATTCACTGACACCCTTCCACCGCCTGTGCTGTCCTGGCTGGCCTTTGGGGGTGTGGGCCTGGTGGATGAGCAGCGCCAGGTACAGGGTCCCCTTCTGGAAGGTCGGAGAGGGGCTGGGGCTGCCGGCATGGCTGGGAGGGGCAGGCCCATAAATGGGGGATTCTCGGGCTTGAGAAAAAAACAACTTTTACATTTGAATCAACAGCACACAGCAACTGAGCTCTCCCAGCTGGAGAGGAGGTGGGTTTGTTATCTTCAGTGGGCTTGCTGGAGTCCTGCTCAGGGGTACCCCTGCCGCCCAGAGGCGGAACCTCTGCTTGGCCCACAGCTGTAGGAGGCCCTGGACCAGCGTGCCGGGCCTGGACTGCGAGTACACGTGTATGTGTGGGCGGGGCCCCACGCGTGTACACTGTAAGCCGGGTTCCCTGCATGTGGCCCTGCCGCAGGCATCCTTCACTTTGAGCAAACCCTCACTTACTTTCAAAGGCGTGTTCACTGCCCAGCAGCTTCCACGGCCCTGCAGGTCACACCTCCTGTGCATCCAACACCCTCCTCCCCGCAGCCAGGAGGGAGGGCGCTGGCAGTCTGTCTGCTTCCTCCTGCTCTCTCCATGGCGGCGGGCAGAGACGCCCTCAGTGTGGGGGTGCCAGGCCCCGGCAGGCAGGAGAGGGAACCGCTGCCTCCTCATGCTGCTCGTGGACCTGGTGGGCCTCCAGGCCTGGGATGCCCCGTTGGGGTGGAGCCTGTGGGCTGTGTTCCTGACCCCTGGCTGAGAATCTGGTGGAGCTCCGTCAGCCGCACGTGGCCACGAGCCCTGCTGGCAATGCGCTCGGACAGCCTGGTTGCATTGGGGGAACGTGTCCCCAAGGCTGGTGGGGATGGGGCTGTGGGTGCTTGGTGGCTGTTCACTGGGGACAGAAGGGGCCAGAAGCTCCTGAGGAAAGGGGGCAGAGGCAAAGATGGAGCCGGACTTCGCTGCTGCCACTGTAAAATAACACTTGGGTCCACGCCTGGGAAAGCCCAGAGGTTGCTCCAGCCTCTGACAGATCTGATGGGGTGCCTGGGACCCAGCAGGGAGGGCTGTGGGTGGTGGATTGGGGATGTCTGCAGGGAGGACTGTGGGGGCACCCCTGTGTGCCCAGTGCTCCCATCCTGGTCCTGCTGTCTCCGTGGCTGATGTTGCTCTTCTACCGGGAGCTTTGGTACCATGCCTGCATGTGTTTTCACTGTGACTTCTGCAGAGCTTTCTTTCCATGCTGCCGGCTCCTCTGGGTCTCCGTCCTTGGACAATGTTGGTGTGAGGAGGTGGTCGGTCTGTGTGGAGTGGTGGACTGAGTGAACTCACCCGGGTTGGGGCCAGCCTCACGCTGCCATGGCTCAGTGGGTCTCACCTGGGCTGCCATCAGGATCATTTTAAGATGAGGAGCTTTTAAGATTCCTGGTACCCAGGCCACACCCCAGACCAATCAGATCAGCAGCCGTGGGGTGGATGCCTGGACACTGGGTTTCCCTGGTGGTTTTGTTGTGCCCCCAGGGTGAGTCCCGCCAGTGGAGATCGTCTGGGCCGGGCGTCCCCGGGGTTCCTCCCGCAGCTCTGTTGGCATCTGTTGCACACTGGCCTTTGCCATACGACAGAAATCTTCAGAGGCCCTGTTGTTGCTCAGAGTCTCAGATCTGGGCCAGACCTGCCTCAACTGTCTTGGGCTCTCCAGGTACCCCAGGCTGTGATTGTCCCAGTCCTGGATCCGCTGCTCCTCCTCCCATAGGCGCATGCACCCCCAGTCCCTAAGGGCAGGTAGAGCTGGCTTAGGGATAGAGGGACTGAGAGGCCGCTGGGAAGCCGTGGTTGGGAGTCAGGGGGCGTGTCCTGGAGTTCTGGGGTGTCTGGAGCAGAGGGGCTCTGGGAGACTGCATGAGCGGGGCCTCTGCTCTGGAAGCGGTTGGGGCCGTGATTCTAGGAGGTTGTCCATCCCTTCCTGCAGGGATGGGGTGGCTCAGCTCCAGCTCTGCCCACGTCGGCCTTTGGGGTTCAAGGCAGGCCCTTTTTTGTGCCCAGCTCCCTTCTGCCTCACCCCTTGTGGGCACCATCCCTAGGTGTGCTGGGGAGGACCTTGGTTGTCTGTGCTTGTGTCTCTGTGTCCCTCTCTCTCCCATGGCGTCTTTCCTCACCTGTGGGAAATGCAGGCCCAGCCGTCCAGGAGCTGTGCTGTGGGTCCCAGGTGTATGAGCAGTGCCCAGTGTGCCTGCGCCTGGCATGAGTATCTCTGCGTCTCTTTGAGTTTCCTGGCCAGGTCAGGCACTGTTAACGGAATAGCAAACAGTAGAAACCAGCCTGACCCTTGGTCACTCATCTTGGGTCAGGGAGTATTGGACAGACTCCTTCCCAGCCTCGGATTCCTGACCTGCCAGTCTTCGAAGAGCTGGGAGGGTGAACAGAGATGAAGCCGGACCCCGCTCCCCTGCGGCTCAGCCAGCGCTAGGAACTGCTAGTTGTGTTTCCGTTCATCTTTTCCCACTTGGGCTTCACTTCCCAGGTGGGTTAGGAGTACAGGCACTGGACTGAAATGACGGGAGGGGCGGGGCAGCGCTGTCCGTGGACAGGTTCTGAAAGCCACTCTCGGTAGCCAGGCTGAAAACCCAGAGCCTGAGGAGCTGTGTGCACCCCTGCTGTGTGTGGGAGGTCCCAGGCCTGCTCCTCCCCAGCCTTCAGCTTGGAACGCAGCCTTGCCACACGCTGGGGGCAGGTAGGGACCTGGCCGTTGTGCAACCTGCAGCTGTGCGGGAGAATTTCTCCCAGGGCCCTGGCTCACCTTACCCTGCAGTCTGCATTTTTCTGAAAGCTCCACGGGTACTCTCTCAGTGGGTCAGAGGCTTTGAGGTGGCTAGGGTCTCTCCCAGGTGTCAGACAGGCCCTGGGGGGAGGGCAGCTGAGGGGCTGGGGGGCAGCTCCCTGCCTTCGGGATGGCTGCTGGACCCTGACTCCCACAGAGAGGAGCAGGGAGGTGCTTCCACGGTGCCCTCACCGTGGGATCTGGCCGGGCCTGTCCCAGGCGAGGCCTCCTTTCCCTGGTGACCTGGAAAAGCATGGACTTTGCTGGCATGCCCTTCCCTCCTGCCCCTGCCAGGTGGAGCAGGGTGGGGCCTTCTGGGGAAGCTGCCCCACCCTCACCTGGCTTTCTCACTGGGCCCTGCAGGGGAGGAGAACTGCGTCAGGCTCTCGTAGGTGACACTCTCTGGGAGAGCTCTGGGGCCTTGGGTAGGTCCCCTCGCCAGCCTCCACCTTGCTCTCCTGGTCAGTAAAGAGCAGGGAAGAGAGTTTTTGCTGTGGGTTTTGGTAAGGGGAAAGCCATTGTTTCCTTCATACCAGGAGCACACCTGGGACGTGGCGATGGCTCTGGGCTGGGGATGGCATGCCGGCCGGGCGGAGCCAGGAACTGCCGCTGTGTTTCTGCAGTGCCCGCCAGGGCTTTGGGGCACATAGGGTGGCACGGCCTGCAGGATGGCAGCCCGTCCTGCTGACACAGGAGGCTGGAGAGGGGCCATGCCTTGCCCAAAAATGTGTCTTACCACCCCCACCTCAAGAGATGGCCCAGTGCACTGAGCTCCTTCCTACTGTCTGCCGGCACTGTGGTGAGCACCTACTATATGCGGCGCTGTGGTGGGCGCCTGCTGTATGCCAGCGCTGTGGTGAGCGCCTGCTGTGTGCGGCGCTGTGGTGAGCTCTGGCTGTATGCCAGCGCTGTGGTGAGCGCCTGCTGTGTGCGGCGCTGTGGTGAGCTCTGGTTGTATGCTGGCGCTGTGGTGAGTGTGGTGGCCACCCTGCTCAGTGACTCTTGGATTAGCTGTCTTTGGCTGCCTGCAGGGGAGGATGAACGTTCCCACCATTGTCCTGCTAAGGAGGGGAAGGTGACAAACTATCTGGTGGCACGTGTGCCCTCATGGTGTTGGGAAAGGTGGTTTTCCCAGGTAGGGAAAACCAGCCCCGCCCTGTCCAAGGCCCTGCTCAGCTACCACCCTTGATGGCTCTGATAGAGGGTGTCTCCCGACACCTCCTCACCCTGCCTTTCTCCTAGCCTCAGCAGCCCTGGAGGTGGCCCAAGGCCCGTGCCCATGCCCTGTGCTGGGCACCCCCAGGAAGCTCCGAGGCCCCCGAGCAGAGCTGGGGAGGTGTGAAGGCATAGCCAGGGTGGAAACAAAACAAAAAAATCCACCCCCAAACCCCCCAGCCCACACCCTGACTCTCCTCATCTGTGTCTTCACAGCCTGTTGCAATTGCCTGCTCTGAGTGGGTTGAGAAATTCGATGAGCAGATAGTTGCCGGGCACTGAGGCATCTGGGGCGGTCGGACAGGTTTGGTTCCTGCCCCGGGTGGAGGGCCCTTCTCCAGAACCCAGAGCGAAAACCTGCCAGAGTTCACTTCCGAGCGGGCCGCAGCCTCCTGCATCCTCACGTGCGCTCCCTGCAGCTCCTGGGAGAAGGGAGCCTGCACGGCCGGGCATGGGATTGTAGGGAGCTGGTTCACGCCTGGCCCCTCTGCTGGAGCTGCGGGAAGTCAGGTGCTGCGTGGACCGCAGATTTCTCCCCAGTGCAGGGGCGTGGGAGGCGGGGGCGTGGGGTTGGTGAGGTCTGTATGTCCACAAGGACTGTCCACACCTCGAGGACCGTGGGGGAATCGTGGGTGGAGGGCGAGAGGCTCCCAGACCTGAGTCACCCGAGAGCCGTGGCCCTGGGTTCGATGCCAAGGTTCGGCTGTGGTTTGTGCAGACCCAGGCAGAAACGTGAGGTCTTTGCTAGGGAATGCCCTGCCCGACTAGTCAGATATGTTACCCAGAACCTTCCAGAACGCAAACATGCACCAGAGGGGAGCAGAAATGGCCACCCTTGGGGCAGAGCATCCGGGAAATTATGTGTTCTTAGAAAATTATGTGTAAATCACGGTTTCTTCATCAGTTTGTTTATTGGTTTTGCCCTGGCAGCCTTCACACTGTCTGATCCTAGGGTGAGACCGTGGGGCAGTTTACAGCGGACCCTGTGGGTAGGGGGAGGAGCTGGAGGAGGAGGAGGTAGAGGAGGAGGAGGAGCAGGTGGAGGAGGGTAGGGTCCCACCTGGGGCCTGGGGCGCCCCCACAGAACACGGGGGCGTGGGGCAGGCATGGGATGAGAGGCACGCCCACTGTGCCCCCCACACCCCAGCTGCTCGCTGGCCTGAGGGGCTGGCTTCTGCAGCACCGTCCCCGCAGGAGGCTGTGGGCTGCCCAGGCCACCGCCCAGGATGGAGCCAGGCATGCGCGCCTGTGCAGGACAGAGCTGAAACGCTGAGATCTGCCCGTGCAGGCCTTGTGTCCTCACTGGAGTGCTCTGGCTCAAGAGCCGGGAGCCGGGCACCAGGCCTGTTGGCCGTTACCAGCCACTTTCCTCCAGCAGGCAGGCAGACAGGAGCCACAGCCCAGGGTCATGGGCTTCCCTCAGCCTGGGTGGGGTGGAACTGGGGGGACTGCTTCCTCGGGGAGGGGGCAGGTGACAGGGAAAGTATAGGGAACAGCGTAGGCAAGGCCCAGCGCTGAGGGCGTTCCAGGGCTCTGTGTGGGGAGGTCACAGCTGAGCCTGTGCAGTTCTCAGTGGCTCTGTGCAGGGCCTGGACTTGGCCCTGTGGGAGCCCCCCAGGAACAGGCAAGGTCTTGTTCCAGAGACTCCCTCAGAGGTCTGGGAGCTGCTTTCCAGGCTCCTGTTTGGATGCTGTTCCCGCACAGCAGTACTGTCCTAGTCCCCACCCGCCCTGCCCTGCCCTGGTCGCCTGCAGGACTGGGCAGAGCCCCTGCCTCCTGCCAGAGACACGCAGTTCCCGGGACAGGCCTGGGCCCCGGTTGGGGTCTCTGGGGTGCGCTGGCTTTGGGAATGTTGGCAGGTCTGAGCCTGGCCAGTGTGTGCTGCTTGCTCACATGGGTGGTGAGGGCTGCTGCCAGGCTCAGGGGAAGGGCAGGCGGAGCCCGGGGGCCAGCAGCCCCACGTGACAGGGGATTTTAGTGAAGCCTGCACCCCACTCCTACCCCACACCCTTTTCTGGGAGGCTCGACGGGGTCCAGGGAGCATTCATGGACCAGCTGCTGGGGGCTGCTGTGTGGGAGAAGGCTCAGGAGAGGGCCAGAGGAGGGCCAGGCGGCAGCTGGGGGCGGAGGAAGCTTGCAGATCTGCTAATTGAGGAAGGCAGAGGTGTACTTCCTGCTTTGGGGTCTCCTGCTCACGTCTGAGGGCACGGAGAGCGAGATGTAAAGAACACTGGCTGCACTGAATAGCTGGGAAACTGAGGCTGAGCCAGGGCCACCTGCCTTTGGGGTCCTCAGGCGCTGGCTGTGAGATGGGCCTGCTGCTGATGGTGGCGGCAGCTGTGAAGTGGGCTCTGAAGCTTTGGAGGCCCTGGTGATGATGATCTGGCAATATCGAGCTCATTAATGGCTGCGGGTGTGGCCGGCCCCCCTCCCTGCCCTCCCTTCCCAGTGCCCACCCTTCCTCATCTTCTCCTCCCGGCATGCCCTCACCTCGGTGTGAACATGAATTCCGTAAATCATCGCATTATTCCCCGGGCACCTCCGCTTTGCATGCTTGGAGGGTGGGGGTGCCCGCTTGGGGAGGGCCGGAGGGGCCAGCCTGGCCTGCTGAGAGGGGTCTGCCCCTCCCCCCACAGGTCGGCCTCCCGAATTGCTTTCCCTCCCTCCTTCCCTCTCTCTGCTGGATAAATAACACAACACCGCCGTCATATTGGGTCTGGAATCCCGGCCGAGGGCAGGGGAAGTGTGGTTCCCCGTGGGGTGGGAGATGACACCCAGCCCCGCCCCTCCCAGTAAGGATGTGGCCTGCCTGTCCTGGAAGGTTCTGGGAAGGCTCTGGCCTGCAGTCCCAGGAGCTCTGCTCTGGGATTGCCTGGCCGTGCTGGGCAACCTGGTGGCTCGGGGTGGGCCTGGCCTGTGAGGGGCAGGGGCTCTAGCAGCAGGGGCCTTTCCCCGCCCCTCCTGGGAGCAGGGAAGTTTCTGGACCGGGTGGGGAGTAGGGCAGTAGACGGAGGGTGGCGGTTTGGTGGGGCCAGTGGGCCCACCCGGCATGGATGCCACCATGCTCCAGGACACTGAGGAGCCCCAGGGCCTCACCTGAGGCCCCCGTGGTGGCTCTGTCTTCCATGGGGTGGGCCAGGATCCCTGGGCAGGGCCTGGAGGCTGCCAGCTGCCCTTGGTAGCCTCGGTGGGGGCACTGGGCCCTGGGTTGGGTGTCTGCCTCCCCTGGAGGCCGCACTGCTTGAACTGGTGACAGGCTGTACACTGTCCTGTTGGGTGGCGGGGCAGAGCGGGCAGGAAGCAGTGGTTCCTTCTCCATTCCCACCCCGCTGGTCATGGGCACCAGCTCTGGTGAGGCCTGGGCTTGCCCGGCCCCACAGCCTTGCTGATGCCTGGAGTCCTGCGTTCAAGCTCTGGTTTTATTGTGGCTGCAGGCAAGGCTCATCCTCCCCTGGTCTCCCCTCACACAGCCTCAGTTTCCCCTTCTGGAGGACTGGTACCAGGACACGACGTGAGCAGCCAGTGCCCGCTGTACCAGCACCCTTTCGGGTGCTGTGTTTGGGTTGCTCGCAGTTACCTGCCCCTCTCTGGTCTGTGGGAGGCCCTTTTGAAATGGGTGCCCCTCGGCTGCTCGGCCTGGCTTTACATGGGGGACACGGTGGCCAAAGGGCATGGTGCCTGGGTGGTAAATCCAGGACCTGGGACCACGGAGAGAGGAGTTCTGGCTAGAATCTCTTGGAAGACAGAGTCCCTTCAACTTCCTGAGGCTCCTTGGATTGCGGGGCTGCCCCCAGGCAGGCTGAAGCTCGGGGGCCCCAGGCGTGCCTGTGGGGAGTGGGGGAGCCTGCGGGGGGAGGCGAGGGCCCTGGGCTCCCTGTAGGGGGCCTGAGCCTGATGCAGGGCGAAGGGCCTCGTGGCCCTCAGAAGTCCAAGTGACTCCCGTCTTTCCCCCTGGCCTGGGATTTGGGAACCCAGGAGGCCTGGAGAGCTTTTGGTGTGCCACCCACCTTGGGGCCCAGATGTGGCAAGTGCTGCCTCGCCCCGGCCCTGCCAGGGATCTTCTCTGATGGCCAGGAGCTGGCCCTTCGCTGTCAGACCGGACTTGCCGACGTGCCCTGCCGTCTGACTCATCCAATTAATGCCGTGGTCATTTTGTTAATTCCTTCAGCTGATTCCGGAACCTTTTTCCGGTTGGGCACTGGGTCTCAGAGCTGGCAGGGAACCTGGAGATCCTTTTCGGTGTCCTCATTTCACTGAGAGGTAAACTGAGGCCCCCTGTGAAGCACAGCCTTGCCCGCCCTGCCTCCTCCTGGTCCCTCCCGAGCCCCTGAGTGGTTCAGTACTGAGGGCCTGCTGCGTGCCTGGTTCCTTGGGCATCTCCTGAGGGAGACGTGCCCGCCTGGCCTGCCTGGTGCTGGCTCTGTCGTTTCTGTCTCCTGGCTGGACGGCTGGGACAGGGATGGTGGCGGCGGGAAGGTGCGGGTGACAGATGAGGCCCTGGGCGCTGAGGTGTGGTCTCTGCCGAGACTGAATGCCTCCAACGTGTGCCGTTCATCGGGGCCTTCTGCGCTGTCCGTGGCCTGTGCCCGTCATTTGCTGGTAATGAGATTTTCATACTGTAATTTGTGTCTCCTAATTGCCAAACAAGCACCTAATGGCTCTGATTAACATCGCAGGGACTCCAAGCTTCCGGGTTTGGGAGAGGCCTGTGGCTTCCAGGACTGCCTACCACCTGCCTGTGTGACTGGGGGAGGCAGAATGTTCCGGAACAGGAGCTCAGGGCCTCAGCCCCGTGGACCTCCTTCTGGTCTGACCCAGGAGGGGTTTCAGTGCCTGTCCCTCGGGTCCCCATCTGCAGAATGGGGACAGCAGTGTGGTCACGCCCTGGGGGGCCAGGGTGTGCACGTAGCCCCAGCTGTGCTGGGTTTCCCATGCCACTGGGCTCAGGTCCTCCCCTCCCCACGGGCTTGGCAGGGCTGCCACTGGTGGGAGGGGCCAAAGTCCGGCTGTCTTCCAGCCTGGAGCTGCCCCCGGGCTTGGCACTG
The DNA here is from genome assembly GCF_009761245.1 of Sapajus apella. NCBI lineage: Eukaryota > Metazoa > Chordata > Mammalia > Primates > Cebidae > Sapajus > Sapajus apella. The sequence continues at coordinate 3,580,451 of NW_022437066.1, read as the reverse complement.
CCCTCTGTGCCCTCCCTGGACTGCCTACTGGCTTTGACCGCCCTGGGCCTTCTGTGCAGGTTGGGAGGGGACGGGCTCAGAGGTGTGACGGCACTTGTCCAGGGCCCAATGTGTGGCCGCTGCTCATGGCAGGCTCTGCCTAGAGCCCTCAGTGGCTCCCCTGTGTCCATGGGTAGCTCCCACCAAGCCTTGGCCCTGGGTTCCCTCCCTCAGCCTGGCCGCCCCTCCTTCGAAGGCTCTGCTCATCCCGCAGGTCCCATCTCTCCATGGGGTGGCAGGGCATCTCTTAGCGCCCACCTGGTTGGGGGCCCCTGCAGACACTTTGCATCCCCTGTTTGTTCATGCCACAAACTGTTTCCAGCGGCTTGTCCAAGGTCTGGCTTCCCAGCCCCTGTTGGATGGTGAGCTTCAAGAGGGCAGAAGCCAAGCCTGCCTTGTGGTCACAGCTTAGTGCTGGCATGGCACTGTTCACGGAGTGAATCAACAGTGTTCCAGGGAGCAGAGCCTCCTCCTGGGAGCTGGGCGTGGGTTGGGCATGGCGCCGATGGTGAAGTCGTGGACTCCTTCATGCCTGCAGACACGTGCTGCCGTCCTAGCCAGGGCGGCCCAGCAAGGCCCCAGCGAGTGTGCCCGGCTCTGTCCACCTCTCATGTGGTCCCAGTCAGCTCTCAGCTGGGGTGAACACCTGACTGGTGGTACTCAGAGGAAGGGGCCGGATTGAACGGGGAGACCCTGCCTATGCGTCCCCATGCCCGACCCTGCACCAGGCTCACTCCCACACCGTTGTCCCCAGCCTGACCTGTCCACTGCCAGCAGCCACCTCAGCTTCATTTGGAGACCTGAGCTCTGGGTCTTGGCGAATCTCTGCTCTTGTTAGTACGGGGAAGGTGTGGACGGTGGAAAAACAGGACCCCTTCCTCACAGCCCCGCTCCCTGACAGGCCAGGACGTGAGTCCAGGGCGGTGAGTTCAGTAAGCTCACTGTCCCCGGGGGCTGTTGGGTGCCAGGTTCTCCCTGTGGGATGGGGACCTTTTGGGGTCGTTGTCGCTGGTGATGGAGGTAACCCAAGTCATGACTGTGGGTGAGGGGTGGGGGCCTCACTGCTCTGTCCCCTCCTAGCCCAGTATGTGGCAGGGATGTTGGGCTTCAGAGGTGCCCCTCAGAGAGCCTGGCGGTGGGCCCTGTCCACCCATCCCATTTCCCTGAGCAGGGGGAGGTGGGAGGCGTGCGTTTAGGGAGTCAGCTAATTCCATACCTCTCTGGTTTCCTGTCTGAGGCTCAGCCCTCGCGGCCCCGGTGTGGCGCCGTGGACCCAGGCTGCTGAGCTCCCTGCCCCTCCGCTGAGGGCTGTGTCTGTTTCTGCCCTGTTTCGGGGATGGGCATACCCTGCCCTCCAGGGAGGCCCCAAGGGGTCCAGGTGGACAGGGTTGGTGATGGCAGCTTTGGGCAGGACGGGCGCTGTGCCCTTGCCTGTACCATGCTGACTGTAGCCGGCACGGTTCTGCCGCTGTCTGCCTGAGCACTGCCCGTGCCGGCTGCACCCAGAGTGTCTCCCAGTCCCTGGGCAGCTCTTGTGGGAGGCCCAGGCCGCCCTGAGCACGGGGATCCGGGGCCGTGGGATGACCTGGGCCTCCTCATCCTGACCTCAGCTCCCGACATGTGGCCATCTGTCCCGTGTTTAGCATTTTTTTGGGGAAAAGCCTCCCCTAAGAACTATACAGAAAGGAGAAGAGAACAGCAGGTGGTTGTGCTGAGAGCCTCGTGGTGGGCATGCCTGGTCCCAGTTGGGACCAGCTGCCCCTCCTCCAGCCCATTTTCCCAGACTCCTCCAGGACGGCGATGTTGCCCAGCTCTTTCCCCCCTGTATCTGCAGCTGAGTGAAGACACTTCCCACTCAGTGGGGTGAGGCTCACAGCGTCTCCTGTAAGGGCAAGGCATGAAAGCCATGGAGAGGGTGCTTGTGCTGGGGTGTGAGGGAGGTCTGGCAGATGCCCGCTGTGTGGGTGCCAGGGTGCTGGCGGCTTTGGGGGGCTCCCACCCCGGCGTTGATGGGCAGCTGACCTTCGGGCACAGACCCCAAGAAGGGCCTGGGGTTGGTGTCTTTGCCTACAATATCAACAGCAGCCTCTGCGTGGGGGTCCAGCTGTTGTGGGCTCTGTGTGTTTGGATGCTCCCAGCAGCCGCCAGAGGGCATCTGTGGGAAACTGAGGCCCAGGCAGGCCAGGGCACGGTTCAGGCGGGGCCTCGACTGCCCTCCTGGCCTTGGCCCTGCAGACCCTCCGGGCTGCTCCCTGCCAGAGGTGTTGGTGCTGTGGCTCCCAGCTCCCCGCACCCCCTAAGCTGGGCTTTTCCGGGCAGGGCCAGGACGGCAACCCTGGGGTGTTCTGGGAGACTGGAGACCACCTGGGGGGCCATGCTTCGCCCAGCCTGCCCCTGCTGACATTAGGGCTGTCTGGGACCCAGCTAGGCCCCTCACGTTGGTGGCTGGGGGAGAGGAGCCAGGAGCGTGGCTTTGAATGTTGTATAGATGAGGCCTCACGTGGGTCTCTCCCCTCCTGCCTACCCACCCTCTTACCTATGAGGAAGCTGAGGCTGGAGGGGGATGTGCCCTGTCCGGGTCGCCCAGCCAGGGAGGGGCAGGCCCATGGCTGGGTGGGCCGAGCGTTTCCTAAGGTGGGATCTGGTGCTGGCAGGAGGGGGCTGGTTGAGCCGGTGGCTCCGGGGTGGCCACAGCGGTGGATGTTGCTGGATGGCTGAGGGTGCCTGCCTGGGAAAGCCCCTGTCTCACAGATGGGGAGATAGAGGCTGAGGGTCACCATCCCAGGCTGCAGGCGCCTGAGCTGAAGGCCTCCGCCCTTGTGGCGGGGAAGCGGGTCCCTGGGTGAGCGACCAGGCAGCCTCAGTCTTGGCTGAGTTTGGGGAGCCAGGCCCACCTTGCCCGGCCCGGGTGGGGTTTGGCAGGTCAGGCTGCTCGTAAGAGGCCGCTCACGGCGTGTCCTGGTGTGAGACCCGGTGTTCTTGGCTGGTGTGTGGGTTTGCTTATTGGGTGGACCAGGGTGCTGCCTACACCCCCACTCCTGCCCCCGCCCCCGCCCACGCCCCTGCCCCCGCCCACGCCCCTGCCCCCACCTCACCCCCCCACCCGTCCCCCCCACCCCTCTCCCTCACCCCCACCCCTGCCCCCTCTTTGGCCTTGGCCATTGCCGTGTGGGCCAGGCTGGGGCTGCACTGGGGCCCGGGTGGGGGGGGGTGGGCCTGCCCGCCTGTTGAGTGGCTTCCCTGGGGTCCTGGGCTGTCCCTCAGCAGGCCTGGGACTGGGCAGGGATGAGGCGGACCAGTTTCGGGTCTGTTCTTGGTGGCTGTAAACTCCCAGCCAGATGTAGCCCTGAGGGGCCCAGCAGAGTCTTGGGTGAGGTGCTGCAGGGGAAAGGAGGGCCGGCCCAGGAGGACCCTCGACCCCCTCCGGCGGCTTGCCCTTCCCCCGTTCCTGCCGCCAGGCTCAGGCCTGCCTTGGGGAAGGGTCCTGGGCTGGGGTTGGCTGTGGGGGAGGTGCTCACAAATGCTCAGCACGGCTGTGGCTGTGTGTGGGCGGGGGTCCGGCTAAGCTGCCTGTTTGCAGGAGCCCTGGGGATGGTGGGACACTGTCTGGCGGCTGCCTCCACCCTGTCCTTTTTGGGAGGTGGGGCTTGGCATTTCCTCAGCATTTCTTGTTCCTCAGTAAGAAGCTGGGAGTGGTGCTGGCCCTGGGTACAGATGAGAAGCTGAGGCTCAGAGGCCGGGGATCCCAGTGGGAGGTGGCAGAGTCTCTGGGGCTCTGTGTGGCACGTTCTGGGCTGTGTGTGGGGCCAGGGAGGGTGTCTTCAACACAGGTGCCCAGTGGGTGGTCTCCCATTGGTGCCCAGGAGGAGCGGCACGGCCTCTCCCTCTGCCCATCCCCCCACGCCTGCCCCCACCGGGTCCAGCTGGCATTGGCACAGGCTCCAGAACTGCACGTGATCTCAGACCGGTCCCAGCTTCCTCTGCAGGGCGGGGCTGCTCCAGGTTCTTCCACCGGCACATCTGTAACTCATTATGCTGCGGTGTTGGTGGCAGAGTGGCCTGGCCACGGCAGGCCACGGCAGGCCACGGCACGAATGGGAGGCCACGGCAGGAATGGGAGGCCTCCCACCCCAGCAGCCACCTTCTGCCCTAGGCCTCCAGGTCCTCCAGGAGCAGGACTAGGCTGGCCTGGGGACGGCACTGCAGGACCAGCCAGGACTGGGCAGGAGGGAAGGGCCCCTCCACCTGTGGGCCTCGGCCTCCTCCTGAGGAGCTGGGTGGGGCCTGAGAAAGCACCTCCTGCCAGCCTGGTCTTCCTGCCACAGAAGCTGGACCTGAGGAAGGCAGGGTTGGTCAGAAAGGCTGTCAGCTCTCCACCGAAAAGGAAGTGTGCGCACCCCCCCGCCCTGCTACACGCAGGCCACCCTAAGGCGACCGATGCTTGGGGACAAGAGTTCATGTGAGCAGAGACGCAGGAGTGGGTCACACCTCCCAGTCGGATCGTGGTGGGAAGGCGCCGAGCAGGCTGAGTCAGGACCTGTCCCTTCAGCTCCTGCTGGGAGGAGGGGCCGGTGGCTCCTGGGCCTGTACGTCCCAACCCCGGCCCTCGGTGCCATTCTCAGCCTTTGCCCAGCACCACGCTTATTCGATTGGTTGACTGGTTGAGATCCGGGTCACCTTTTGAAGGTGTGCAGTGCACTGGATTTTCATCCACCCGCTCACGCAGCCGCCATTCAGCCAGCTGTACGATTGGTGAGCATTTCCACTGACCCCAGAAAGAAGCCCTGTGCCCACTGGAGCTGCTGCAGTGCCCCATCTGACCTTGCCTGACCCAACCTGACCCTGCCGGCCACTGCCTTGCCTGCTGCTTTCGTGGGTCTGCCAGGTCCCGAGCTAGTGATTTCTCTCGATCTTCAGAGCAGTCTGGGTGCTGTTCTGGGTGGGGACTGAGCCTTCGGGGGCTGGGGGAGCGAGGTGACTGTGTCCAGGGGGCCCCAGCCCCGTCCCTGGGGCCCACCGTTCCTCTCTCTGTGGGAAGGGGGGACACTGAGTCTGCCTCGGGTTTCTCCTGCATCCCACACGCAGGGGCGACCTGCCAGCGGTTGCCGTGTGCCCTTACCTTGGCGATTCCACTTTACAGATGGGGAAACCGAGTCTCAGTGGTTTAGGAGCTGGTGCCTGGATGTGAACATCCAGGATGTGAGCCCTTGGCATGTGGCCCCTCCGCCAAGATGTCGGTGCAGTGCGGTGGCCCTGGCTAGCTGGGGAGGGTGGGGCAGCTTCCCTTCGTGGGGGCCTTGACTTGCCTGCCTGGGCAGGGGGTGTGTGGGGCACCAGGGTCCCCAAGGGCACAGAACCTCGTTAGCGCCTGCAGCTCCCCCTCAGGTGGGGGTGCCGGCTGTCTTGTGGCGCCTTCTGGGTCCTCGGGGTTCCCCTCCCACACCTGAGGGCCTGCCCAGCCTGTCTCTGGCAGCCGAAACTGGTTCCTGGGCCCCGGCTCAGCCAGCAGTTTTGTGCTGACCCTGCAGGAACTGCTAATTAAGCTAATAGTTCCCAGAGCTGCCTGACAGCAGCTGATGGTATCGGCCTTGCCGGAGATGCTCGGCTGATAAGCCGCTCCCCGCCTGCTCGGGGTAATTTGTTATTAAACAACACAGCTGGAGCATGCTCTGGAGGTACCAGCCTGCAGGGCTGGGAGCTGCGGCAGTGGGCCTGGGGCTGGGGTCTCCTTGGCCCCCCTCGGGACTCTCTGCCATGCACCTGTGTTCCTGGAGAACCCTCTGTCGGGGAGGGAGGCCAGGCGGCTCACCGATGGATGAGTGGTCAGTGCCTGGCTCTGGCTCCCCCAGTGCCCCGTGTCCCCCAAGCTCAGCTGACGGTCAGCTGGCCTGGACAGGCGTGGCCAGGTGCCTGCGTTCCGTCCAGAGGGCTTGAGGCCCCCTTGGGAAGAAGGGCAGCTGCTCGATGTGCCCCTGCTGCTCATTCTCCTGGGACTGGACAGCCCCTGCCGTGGGGGCCACCGGTGCTTTCCCACCCTTTGGTGTCCTGGAGATGAGCCTGCAGGATGAGGAGCTCAGGTGGCAGAAGGCTCTGGAGAGCTGGCTGGCTTTGAGCAAAAAGTCCGGTGTGCCATTCCGTGAGGGGGTGTGTGCATGGGTGTATGTATGTGTGTGATTGTGTATGTGTTCTGTGCGTGTAGGTATGTGTGACTGTAGATGGCTGTATGATTGTGCATGTACGTGAATGTGTGTGTGTGGTGGTGTGGTGTGTGAGGATGTGTGAGTATATGTGAATGTGTGTGGATGTGTGTGTGTGTGACTGTGCATGTGGGTAAGTGTGCGTACTATAGGTGTGCATATTTGTGAGTGTGACTGAGTGTAGGGGTTTGTGTTCGGGGGTTGTGTTTGTGTGAGTGCGGAAGTTGTGTGTGTGAGTGGGGTTGTGTGTGACTGGGGTTGTGTATGCATGAGTATGGGGGCTGTGTGTGAGTGTGGGGTTATGTGTGAGTGTGGGGTTGTGTGTGAGTGTGGGGTTGTGTGTGAGTGTGGGGTTGTGAGTGTGGGGTTATGTGAGTGTGGGTGCTGTGTGTGGGGGTTGTGAGTGTGGGGGTTGTGTGTGAGTGTGGGGTTGTGTGTGAGTGTGGGGTTGTGTATGCATGAGTATGGGGGCTGTGTGTGAGTGTGGGGTTATGTGAGTGTGGGTGTTTGTGTGTGGGTTGTGACTGTGGGGTTGTGTGTGTGGGGTTGTGAGTGCGGGGATTATGTGTGTGTTTGTGGAGGTTTGGTGTGTGAGTTCAGGGGTGTGTGTGTGTATGTGGAAGTTGGTTGTGTGTGTGAGTATGGGAGTTGTGTGTGAGTGCGGAGGTTGTGTGTATGTGTTGCACATTGCAGCTGTTGCGCCTCTGGGTGCTTCTTAGATGCTGTCACCTGGTCCTCGTGACCTCTCCACACCCCCACCTTTGTGTCCCCTCAGCCCTACCCAGGGCCTGCTCCCCGTGGGCTTGGGAGCCATGGACCTGGGTTCGAGGTATGACCTGCCCCGTGGCCTCGGGCAGGCCCGGGTGTTCAGGCTTTCGGGGATCCTGTCCCAGAGCTGCCTTGGTGCGCCCTCCCCACAGCCTCATGTGCAGAGGCAGAGGCATGGGAGGAGAAGCTGAATTGGGAGGTCCCCTCCTCCTAGTTCCAGGCTCACTTTAACCTAAAGCTGCACAGACGCCATTTTCACACAGCCCCGTGTATGGCGGTGCGTGAGCCCAGCGTGTGTACTGTGTCCACACGTGGGAGCTGGCAGTGGACTCTGCCTCCGCCTGGTGGGGTGAGCAGGGTGTGCTCAGAGCCTGGGTGCACCAGGAAAGCACAGTTGGTTTCCCTGTGGGGTTTCAGGATCTTCTTGCTGGATTAGAAGTCACAGTGGGGTGCTGGGGGCTCCCAGACAGGTGGGAATGGGGGACCCACTGCCTGACTCCCTGGGCCCCAGCTGGGGTCTGGTCCTTGGTCTTCTGATGTCGGGTCGGAAGGGCAACTGTGTCCCATGGCTGTGCGTCTGAGGAGCCTGGGGGCCCTGTGGGGTGGTGTCCATCGCCTGGGCCGTGGGGGCACAGCTCTGGGTTTGAGTGCTGGCTCCATTGCTGCTTGGCAGTGTGACCTTGAGCAGCGCTGCCCTGAGCTTGGCAGGGCTTTCTGCCCTCGCTGTGCCCACTGCTGGGAGCATGTTGGGACTCCCTGCCTGGCTGGCTCCAAGGCCTCCTGGTCCCTGTGTCCAGACTGGGCCCCTTGCCTCGGGACCCCAAATTCCTCTCTTCTTAGTGCACTGGTGTTCTCTCTCTCCCCGTGGGGCGTCACCTCTGTGTGACACAGGCCTTTGCCTGGTAGATGAAGGGCTCACGGTGACCCCCAATATAGTTTTATTTGGGCAGCCCAGCCGTACCAGGGCCTTTCAGGGTTTCAGAGCGCTGACTGCTACATGACCTCCCTGGTCACGTCCTTCCTCGCCACCTGCAAGCTGTCCCCGTGTGCCGGCTGGGCCCCGGACTGCAGACTGTGGCCAGGGAGATCTGGGCAGAAGCGCCCACCCGCGGGAGCCCAGGTGTGGTGGGACCCAGTGGGCCTTGTGCACAGCTGAGCTCAGCCCACAGAGGGTCTGGGTTTGGAGGCAGCGTGGACGCGATGAGTGCCCTCACCCCAGGAGAGAATGCTGCCAAGAGAAGGGGGCTAGCCCGGCGGGCCGCTGCTGAGGGGCCGTGGTGAAAGGTGGGTGGTCAGCAGAGGGTGCAGTGTCCCCACCTCCACCAGGTCCCACCTGAGGGAGCGGCGGGAGCCTCACTTGAGGGCTGAGTGCTGAAGACAGTGTGGGGGCCTGGGCTGGCAGGTGGCCACCCTCGCTTGGGGACACACTCAGTGCTGTGGCAAGGGGTTTACATTCTCCATCACATTCCACCCAGTTACAGAAGTCTTCCCTCCCACTGGCCCAGTGGGGGCTGCTGGGGCTCGGTGCTGAGTGGGGTCTTTGCTGCCTGTCTCGTCTGACGTGTGGCCTTGGAAAAGTCCCCTGACCTCCCGGGCTTCTGTGTCCTTCACTGTGAGGGCTCTGGGGCCAGTGTGGGCTCTCATCTAGAGCCAGTGTGCTCTTGGGCAGCCGCCACTCTCTGGCCCTCCTGACGTTTCTGCTTCACGTCCAGGCAAGGCTGCTGGCTGCACCCGGGCCTGGGCAGCCCTGGCTGTGCGCCCAGGATGGCGCGGGCTTGGCGGGGCTGCCCTGTGTCCAGCGAGGGCCAGCTGGGCTGAGCTTCTCCCAAATGCTGATGGGGGCCAGGCTTCCGGGGGCACCTCCTCTTTCCATAACACGATCTCCCCTAGGCCTCACCCCTAGCAAGCTGGCAGAGAATTCTCGGCCCATTTCATGGCCGTGGCACTGGGGCCGGGCCTGGGGGCCAGCTCTCGGGCCGGCGCCTCCGGTTCACTGGGCCTGAGGCCTGGCCCTGGGGTGTGGAGAACTGGCCTAGGGGTGATGTGTGCTTCCTTGCAGTGGTCCGCCTTGTGTCTGCCTGCCTCGAGGATGAGGGTCGTCACGTGAGGTGGGCCGCAGGGCAGCCACGGGCGTGTGAGTTCCTGGCTGGCCCGGTCTACCCTGTGCAGTGTGGCAGGCGGCTGGGCCAAGATGGCTGCGGCCCTTCCTGGGCGCCACTGCGTGTTGAAACCCGTCTGTGACGCGGCCAGTGGTGTTGAAATAAGTGCGCATTTCCTAACATCCTGCCAGCCTGGTGCAGGACTGGGTGCCGGGCCCAGCCGGGGCCTCCCTGGTGGGGTGCTTGGGCCCTACTTCCCTCCCTGGAGACGGGAGGAGAGGCCACCTCGAGGGAGTGATGTCAAGGCGTGATGACATTTGTCAGGGCCCACGGGATCCTTGTGACTTCCCCGTTTCATGGAGGAGAAACTGAGGTGTGGGGAGGAGCGAGGATGGGGTTTGAAGCCAGTCCATCCCGTCTTGGTGGCGCTGGCAGAGGCAGAAGGGCATGGGGAGGGAGACGGAGAGCCAGGTAGGCCAAGGGCGCCTGGCAGTGCGGCAGGACGCCTGCACGCTGGGGAGGTGGAGGGCCGTGGCCAGGGTCCCGACCGAGGGCCGCCTGGACGCTGGCTTTGCTGCTTGGGGCTGTGGCGCAGGCCCTTGGCCCCTCCTGGGCCAAGTGTGGGAGACGGTGTGGAGTGGGGGCCTCAGGCGAGCGCCCCTCTTCTTTTGGCTGGAGGAGACCTGGCCCTGGACTACCCCGTGAGGATGGTGGTTGGGCTCACTGCGGAATTCACTGGTTGTCACTGGGTTCCAGGCAGTCGGCTTAGAGGGTATCACAGAGGCCTCCCTGTTACCTTAATGGGGGGGCGCATTCTTAGGCTTAGTTTAGAGGAGGAGACAGAGGCTGAGAGAGGCCCACTGACCCGTCTGGGGGCCCACAGCGGGCAGGGAGACTGTGCCCAGGTGCTGGACTGGGAGGCCTTGCTCTCTCCAGGACCCTTATCACCTCAGAGGGTGGCAGCAGAGGGCCCGGCAGGGTGTGTGCTCCTGTGGCACGGGTGAGTCCTGGCTCTGCCCTTGTAGGCTGTGTGACCCCAGGCGGTAGCTCAGGCTCTCTGGTCTGGCCCGGGCACGCAACTGCTTGAGGTCTGGAATCTGGCTTTCTAGTGAAGGGGTAGCAGGAGGGGGGCTGAGACCGCCTTCCGGGTCGGGGAGCTGCTGTAGGCCAGACCCTCTTCCTGCTGGTGGGGCGTGGCGCTCCAGGAGCCTGTGGTCGAGCCTGGCCCGGGCTGTGGTGTCTGCCTGGGGCTCGTCGGCAGGGGAGGGGCCCTGGAGACCAGTCTGTTATGGATGAGGAAGTGAGCGCCCAGAGAGGGTGAGGAGCTGGGCTGGGCCACACAGCCAGGCGGCCACAGAGCCGGGGTGGTCGGGAGCCATGCTTTCCGGTAAGGCGGAGGTGTCTGGGGCGAGGGTGGGATGAAGGACGCGGTCCCTGAGAGCAGCCTCTGCATCGATGCCTGGGCTAGAAATGGCAGTAACATGAAGGGCACGGCCCCCGAGGTGCGTTCAGGTGTGGGCACCTGCTGCCTGCCGGGACGGTCTTCAGCAGCTGCATGCCAGCCGTGTGGGGCCCTGCGCTCTGCCCTTCTAGTGTGTGGTCTCCAGCCCTGCATGGAGGCCGGGCTGTTCCCAGGCTGTTGGCCCATTTTCCAGATGAGAACACTGCGGCCCAGAGAGGCAGCATCGTGTGCTGGAGTCCTTGGCCAGGAGGTGGTGGGGCAGGCCTTGAACCCAGCTCTTCCTGTCTTCTGGTGCCAGGGGTCTCCATTGTCTGTCACCCTCCCTGGACCTGTGCTGGGGGGACCACCCTCATGGTAGACACGTGTGCAGGTCTGTCCCCTCCCCCGGCTGTGCACGGAGAGGCCAGGGGTTGGCATGGGGTGGGGGATGTCGGAACCTACTGGATTGTAGCCGGAGGGAGGTGAGTGGCCCTCCCCCAGGAAGCCCTCTTTGATGTCTCCCCCCTTGCTGCATTACCACCAGATAGCCATTGGGCTCCTGGAAGAGGCCATCTGACTGACTCTGGACTGCTGCCCCTGGGCAGGGCCCACCTTTGTTTCCTGATTTAATCAACCTTTTAAAAATTAAAGACAGTATCTTGCTATGTTGCCCAGGCTAGAGTTGAACTTCTGGGCTCAAGTGATCCTCCCGCCTGGCATCTCCAGCAATGGGTACTTCAGGAGTGTGCCACCTCACCCGGTCCCCCAGCCTGGGTTTTCTCTGCCTGTTCCTAGCCCAGCGTCCGACGGGGAAAGCGACCGTCTGATGGGCAAGTGCCCTGTGAGTGGTGCATGAAGGTGGCTGTCCAGGCGGCCGTCCGTGGTGTTAGTCGTCACGGCTTCCGGGGGCTAACGGCGAGGGCACCATCCCTTTCTGAGGACAAGGACATTTAGGTTCCTCAGCGAGCTTGAGTCAGATGCCCGAGGCCCTGCCCAGTCGTGAGTGCTGCAGCCAGGACTGAAACCCAGATCCACTGGTGGCGGCTGCTGTGCTCAGTGGAGCTTGAGCCTGGGCAGTGGTTGGCACTCACGTCCTGTGGGATGGAGGAGGGCAGGCCTGCCTGGGGGTCACTGCCACTTCCCCAGTATGGGTGGTGCCCGGCTCTCCTGAGGGGTGAGGGGTGAATCCCAGCCCATCCTCCTGTTGTGGGCTGTGCTGGTTGCTGGCCACAGGGATCCCGGTCCTCCGCCAGGCCCACTCCTTCCACGGGCTTCGCCTCGAGGGAGGCCCCCGGGGCAGCCTCCAGCCTTCCTTCCAGACCCACCCCCATATCCTCCACATGTTTAGCTCCGAGGAAATGCTCTTCCCTCTTCTTGCGCAGAGAGCGGCCAGGCCAGCGGCTGCCTGGGTAGACACAGCAAGTGGGTGGTGACACTTAGACCTTTTGCCTCCCGGCAACTTCCTTCGGTTTTGTCTCTGCAGAACAGGAGATAGAGGCTCAGAGAGCTTGTCTAATCTGCTTGGGGATGCACAGCACCGCAGTGCCTCATGTGACTGCCTGGGTCCGTAGAGGCTCAGAGAGGTTTTCTAACGTGATTGGAGAAGCACCGTAGACTGTCTCTTATGTGACTGCCTGGTCTCCTTGGAACTTGGTGCCTGTCTGGCTAGTTCTTAAAGGACGGTGGAGACTCCTGCAGCTGACCTGGTCCCCCCAACCCATCAGTCTGTGCTTGGCACCTGCTGTGTGCCAGGCACTGGCCAGGCCCAGGCTGTCACAATGGACCGACCATGGCCCTATCCTCAGCAGCCCTCAGCCTTGGCACCCTGGCTGAGGGGCTGGCTGTGGCGTGCACTGCAGGGAGTGCACTTGAGGGGGTATGTAGGAGATGAGACCCCCACCCTACCTGGGAGACTCTGGGAAGCCTTCCTGGAGGAGGTGTTGTATAAAGCAGAGCCAGGCTGGAGTGAGCCAGGAAACAGGTGGAGGAGTTTCAGGCCCAGGGAACAGCGTGTTCAAGGCTAGAGGCGAGAGAGCCTGGCCTGTTCCTGGAACGACCCAAGGCTGTGGGCAGAGAGCAGGCCGGCCAGAGCGCGGGCGCTGGGGAGGTGGGGGCTGGCTGCCGTCGTCCTGGCCTGGTGCCGACCACTGCGGCTGGCTGGGCACCCTGGGAAACCTTCCTGCCTTCAGAATTGCAGTGGCTTCTGGGGTCTGGGAGAGGGGCGGTCTTCATGGAGGGCGGCCGTGCGGACAGTTGCTCCAGGCAGCGGGCAGGGGTTCCAGGCAGGTCCTGGCCCAGAGTAAACCCTGGTTCATCTGAGGGTCAGCCCAGAGACTGTGGATGATGGCCTGGCGGGAGAGCTGGGAATGACGCTGGGTTGGCCGTCTAGTTTTACACCCGGGAACGCGAGCCAGGGACAGCGGGTAGCCTGGGGTGCCCAGCAGGTGGGCGGGGGACCGGTAGCCCCGGGCCCTGTGTGGGGCCCTCAGGGCTGGAGGAGCAGCCGGAGGGCAGGGGCGGGGGTGTTTGGGAAGTAGCCACTCTCTGGTGCGGAGTGGAGGGGCTGGCTTCTATTGCGTGTAAGAGTTTGTGTCAGTGGTTGGGGGGTGCTGAGGTTCTGTGAAACACTCCCCGAAACAGACCATAAACACCGTGCACCCTCTAACTCCGTGGCAGAGGCCACACAGAGAAAACAAGCTGCCAGCTGCCCGTCCTCCCTCCCTCCCACCCTCCCCTCTCCTCCCCTCCCCATCCCCCCTCCTCTCAGGCCTGCGGCCTGCTGGGCTCCGTTCTCTGCACGTTGGCAGATCATGGCAAAGCCTTGCTATTTATTAATGTTTTAAAAGGAAAATGGAATTCAGATTTGTGTTTCCTATCAACGTTGGAATCTTCCTTAGGAAGGAAGGCACCCTCCCGCAGGCCCGCTGGTTGGGGCGGAAGAAGGCGGCCTCTCTTCGGGTGTGGCCAGGCCTTCTCGTGGAGGCCCAGTGGGGCGCCCGCAGCCGCCGCGCCTGCCCGTGCCCAGGATTGTGGGCGTCTAGAGCTTTGGTGCCCAGCAGGACGTGTGTGGGTGCCTGTGTGTGCCTCGTGCTCTGGCCTGTACATGTGGCTGCGTCCCCTGCCCACACTGTGCCTATCTATGCTGTCTCCACCCCCCGAGGGGGCAGGGGTCCCTCCAGTGCCCCAACCACAGCCCCCACTGCTACCCTCCCACCCTCTCTTCTCTTTCCTTCCCCGCCCCCCTTCCTGACCCTGCACTCTGCTCAGGCAGCCCGAGGCTCATGATTGGACAGCTGGCCAGCTGCGTGGCCTCGGCCAGGCGACCTTCGTCTGTCAGATCCTTGCTGCACCCTCTGTCTGTAGAAGGTGATGCTTAGGGAGCGTCTCAGAACCAGTGAGGCCTGTGCTGGCCGGTGCATCTCGGGTGCTCAGCGCAAGGCCAGCACCGTCCCTGGCTATGCCCACGGGGGAAGCTGGGCACTGAGCATGGAAATGCAAGTACCGGGAGGGAGGGACCTCTTGACTCCTTGCGGAGCCCCAGGGATCTGGCTGGGCCTATGGATGCCTGGGACATGGAGTCTCTGAGGAGGTGCAGGAATCGTCTCCTTACTGTGGTGAGCAGTGCGCCAGGCAGGGTGACCTCTGGGTCGCGTGTTCACTGGCTGGGCCTGTGTCTGTGTGCCCTGGCTCCATGCCTGCCTGTCACTGTCCCTGACCTGTCAGCTGGGTTTTCCTGGTAGCCTTGTGGCTGTTGGTCTAGGGGCCGGGTCCGGTAAGGGGCTGGCACTGGGAGTGGGGACCTGGCCAGTCTCACTCAGCCTTTGGAGACGGATCCCCAAGCTCGCTGCATTTGTGCTGGGAACTCGGAGCACCCGTCCTCACCCTCTGCATGCCCCGCCCTCATTTCTGGGGGCCTCTGATCGCGGCCAGCCCCAGGGGTGTTGGGTCCTTGATGGCAAGCTGGCTGCCCTCCCTGCACCATGTGCTCTCCCACGTGGAAGGCGATGGCGTTGTCCTCATCATGGCCTGACCAAGGGCAGGTGGCCCGGAGCATGGGAGGGGCCCCCCGTGTCCAGTGCTGCCATGGGGCTGGCGTCTCCTCAGAACTCAGCCCTGCGTGAGCTGGCGTCACTGCCCGGGGAAGCACGCGTGTCCTTCCTGCACGGATGGGTGAAGCCTCCACGTGTGCCCTGCAGCCAGCGCTCCCACACCCTTGCTCCTGAGACCCTCGGAGGGGATTGCTTTCCTGACTCCTCTCTCTGGGAGCACTTTGGTGTCTTCTTGGCCTTTGTGAAAATGGAGGTCGGTTTGGATGCGGGGGTCAGGGAGGAGCATGCTACTCTTGCAGAGATTTAACGTTTTTATTGTGGCCCCCAGCTTCTGCCTTGATTTTCACCGTCTGTGTGCGTTTTGATCTGTCCCACCCTCCTGCTGTGCGGACCAGCTTCTGTCCCCAGGAAGGCATCTCACCGCCGCCCTTACCCCCATCAGAACCAGTGGGGGGGCATTACGTGAGCTGAGGGAGTGCTGAGCAGGGGCCCTCCTGCTCTGCCAGCCTTGGAGGGGCTGTGAGAATCCAGGTGTGTGCGGAAGGGCTGAGCAGGGGCGGGTGGTATGCAACTCCATGGTGGCCGCCCCCAGGCCTGGCCCTTGTGCTGCCTCCTGCAGTGGTGGCCTCGGGGGCAGACAGTGTTGCCCTGGGTGGTGAGCAGGTTTCACAGTGAATGTGGCCAGGGTCGAGGAGGCAGCTTGGCAGGAAGCTGGCAGCCACCCAGGGTTCTAGGCAGGGCCAGGGCAGAGGGCACAGGTAAGGCACAGAGCTCCGAGGGTGCCAGGCCACCCCAGATGCTTTGGGCATGAGTTCCCGGCTGGATTCTGTCATCAAAGGCGTACAGGCAAGTTCTCTGTCGGCTGGGTCGGCACTGGGGAGCCAGGCCGGGCCCCAGTGTTGCTGCCGTTACCTGAAGGTGTGTTCACCTGCCCGTGTGTGGGGTCCTCACCACTGTGCGGTTTAACCCTTGCCACCCGAGGGAGCTGTGGCCATCTGCAATCAATGCCGACAGCGAATAGAGCTGGCCTGGCCCCAAGGCTCTCGTGACCTAGAGGTGAATGTAGATGGTTTATTTGCTTGGAGGCAGGCTCCTGGGCGTCGAGAGAAAAGGCTCTGGCCCCTGTCACCTGTCCCCAAGGAACAGTGCCTGGCGCAGGTATGGGAGTGGTGGCCCTCCCTGCCCCTACCAGCCTCAGGACTGTGGCCATTAGGCTGGGTCAGCCGCTCAGAGTCGCAGGAGGGCCGGGTAGGGAGCTCCTGGGTGGCGCATGCCATCTGGCGCTCCCAAAGACAGCCTGGAGTTGGGGTTTGGCAAGGGAGGCTGCCCTGCAGACCCTGGGCTGTGAGCACCCCAGCCTCGCTGGGCTCACTGTCCGCAAGAGTCCAGGCAGCCTCTGGAGCAGCCTTTGGCATGGCCTCAGGAGCCTGGCAGGGGGCAGGAGCCTGGAGGGGTTGGAGTCTCTGGAGCCTGGCTGGGTGGGAGCCTGGTTGGGTGGGAGCCTCTGGAGGCTGGCGGGGTGAGGGCCTGGCGGGGTGAGGGTCTGGCGGGGCGGGGACCTGGCGGGGACCTGGTGGGGACCTGGCGGGGTGGGGGCCTGGCAGGGTGGGCTGGAGGAGCCAGGCCATCCTTGGCTGTGACTCTGTTTGATTTCCTCACGTCGGATTGTCCTGCTTCATCCTATGCCCGGAAGAGGGCACCTGTTCCTTTCCTCAGGTGGGACACATGTCCCTTGCCTTCCCTCCCTGTGGGTGGGGGTGGACCTCAGTTGCCACCCATTAGTCAGCAAACACAGCTCCTGCTGGGTCTCTGGCCTGCCAGCGGAGCTCCTGGGGTCCAGCCTAGCGTGTGGGGCCCATCCGGCTCCTCCTGCGTCACAGCTCCTCACCACCACGCCTCCTCTGCACACAGGACCCGGAATTGTGCTGTTCCTGGTTGGACCTGCTTGTCCGTGCTTAGCTGGGCCCTTCCTGATCCCTGCGGGCTCCCTGAGGGTGGGGCTCGGACCTCCCCCCTTAGCAGCAGCTGTTGCCGAGGTTGCAGATTCCCTGTTTGTGGGGTGAGGATGACGGAGGGCCGGGGCTCTGTGACGGTGGTGGGAGGGGAGGCTGGCTGGCCTGTGGTTAGCTCTTCTGGGGCCCCTGAGACAGGGCCTGCCTTCATTCCTGGCCATCCATGGCATCTGTGTCTGTGTCCGGGACGTTGAGGAGGGTCCCCAGGACTGAGTTGCTGCCCATCGCTGACCCTCTGTGGCAGGCACTGCTGGTGGCCGTGGCCCGGGGTCTTGGTGGCCCTCCCGCATCAGGGGCTTGCTCCAGGGCTTAGACGATGCTCCCATGCTCCCTGACAGCCGGAGGGTCTCACCCTCCTGCCCCAGCCCCTCTCTGGCCCCTGCTGCAGTCCTGGGAAGTAGCGGGACAGCCCCAGTATTGAGATGAGAAGACCTTCGGCCCAGCCCAGGTGATTTGTGGGTCCAGCTCAGCCCCTCTGTGCCTGTGTTCTGCAGGGACCTTGGCCCAGCCACCCCCTAAGGGTGGGGCTCAGCCTTCCCCAGCTCCAACTCCGGGGCCTTGTGTGGGAGGGGCAGTGGCCCTGGGACCCGGCATGGCAGCTGCAGCCCCCTCTCCAGTGCAGCAGCGCCTGGAGGCTGCTGGTCTCTGAGTCTGAGGCTCCATCACAGAGGACGGGACTCCCTCTGGCCTCCCAGGCTGCTTCCCTTGGAGGGCGGGAAGGCCTTGGGGCTGTTGGGGTTTCAGGATGAGGGACTCCTGCCTGTCAGGGGCTTCCTTCTCTGTGCCCCCTGCCTGAGCATAACCGTCCCGGCCCCTCCCCTGCAGCCCCTCCATTGCCATGGTCGGTCTTGCCACAGCGGCAAGTCTGGGCAGGTGTGTGTGTTGAGGGCAGCCGCCCGAGGTATAGGTTGGACGTGGTGAGCCAGCCCCGTGAGTCATGCAGATCCCAGGAGAGGAGTGGGGGTGGCTGGGGCACTGTGAGCTGGCGTGCTGAGGCTGGCCTGCCTGTGGCTTGGCCTGGGGGCAGGGGTGGGGTGGGGTCCTGCCTGGGGCCCTCGGTGTGATGGCTGGGGTATCTGGGAACTGGCCTTGGGAAGGCTTGGTGATTTAGTGCCATGGGGTCCCTGCCCTCTGTGCTGCCTCTGTGGCCAGGCCTCGGCCCTTCCATCACTGCCCCACAGTCCCTGGCTGTGGGTTGTCTCAGCTCCTGGGCGGGCGGGGGCGTGAAGCTGGTCCTCGAGCCTCACGGAGAATCCTTTGCAGCTCCCTGGCAGCCAGGTCTGGCTGAGGTCTGAGAATCCACGGCTCCCCATCCTGAGGTCAGGGGCTTTCAGCTGCAGGCAGACGGCAGCTCCACCCAGGATGGATCCCCCACTGTCCTTCTGCAGCAGAGACAGCAGAGCCCTGGGACCCCTCCCAGCCACCGAGAGGGTGGAGGATTCTGGGAGTTCCCCTCACTACACCCAGGGAAATGTGGCCCCAGGGGGCAGGAGGGGCAGGGCCCAGTCAGGTAGAGACAGAGTATGAACCCGGTAGGGCCTCGACCAGCTCTGTGACCTGGACGGGGGGTTTGCCTTCTCCGAGCCCTCGCTGCGGTCAGAGCCCACGGTGGCGCTGATTTGAGGCAGGGCAGACATGGGCTGGGAGGGTTGAGGGAGGCCCTGGGAGGGAGATCTTGGAGCTGCAGAGGCTCTGAAGAGGCTCAAGGGTGTGAGAGTGCATGGCCAGGGTGCCCGGCCTGGGCTGGGGGCTGGGTCCATGGATGCGGTGGGCCTCACCTGCTGGCAGAGCCCTGTCTGGAGGAGTTGAGCTCAGACCTCAGTAGACTGCCAGCTCTGTCGTAAAGTGGCTGCTGGGCACCTTTGCTGTGTGGGGGCCACGGGACAGGTTGGATGCAGCTGTTCAGGTGGTGGTGAAAACCGTACCTGTGGGCAGGTGAAGCCACGCCCCTCCCTGTAGTAGCCTTGGGGTCTTCTCCATGTCCCCTCCTCTCCCTCTGTCCCTGGACCCAGGAGTTTGGGAGAGGCCGGTGGGCAAGCTGGGCGCTTTGGCCTCTGTGATGAGGACCCCCCATCCCCACCAAGATGCACGTACGCCCTGCTAGGATGTGGGAGGTGGGCAGCAGGCTGAGGCAAGGTGTAGCTGCTGGGGGCTAGCGTTACCCGCCGTCTGGGCTGGCATCTGCCTCCCCGCCTGCCGCTGCCCCTGCCTGTGCCCGCTGCTGGCCGTGTGTGGGGAGGAAGGAAGCTGAGGTTTGGGTGGTGATGTGTGTGTTTGCTTTTGACTGGATTCGGAGGGCTCTGGCTGGGACTCAAGCTCCGGCCTCCAGCACCTCGGCTGGGAGGAGTGAGGCCTGGGGAGGCAGTGGGGGCTGCAGTGGGGCCTCCTGGGGGCCAGGAGCTGGGTGCCGAGGAGACCAGAGCTGGGGGCTGTGGCGGGCCAAGGCAGCTGGTCAGAGATAGGCCAGGAGTCCTGCACTCGCAGCCCGTCCCCCAGGAAAGCCCCTGGCTGCTGTCTTGGCTTTGCTGGACTGGCAAGGTGGACCAGAGGCTGGGGACTGGACGCCAGCAGGCCCTGCGCACTGCTGGAGCATAGACTCACGTGCTGGGGTATAGATTCACGAGGGAGGGGCCTTTCGGGTTACGAGTCAACCCCCACCCGTTATCCAGGGTGGATGCTGAGGCCTGGTGGCTGTGTGCGGGTGGGCTGTGACTGTGTAACAACCAGCTTGCTCTCTCTGGGAGACCCTGGTCTGTGGCATTGCTGTGTCTGAGCTGGGATGAGATGTGCCTGAGAGCTGGTCAGGGCGGCCTGGCCCCCGCTGGCGGGGCCCCGCCCACCTGAGGGTGCTTACCGAGTGCTCAGCCTACCTCCGTGCTGGGCGCGGCGCCTGGCGAGTTCTTGGAGCTTGCTGAATGCAGGCGCACCTTTGGGCTGTCCAGGCAGGGCCTGGTTAGCCAGAACCCTGGCTGAAGGGCCCAGAAGGGACTGCAGTGGGGCTGAAGCCACCTGGCCGATCTTCAGGCGATGGCATCTCATGCTGTGGGTGACTGGGCATCCGGATGTGGCCGTGTGTGTGCACAGAGGTGGGGCAGACGGGCGGGCACACCGAAGCCTGGGTCCTGCCAGAGGCTTTGCCAGTGGCAGCACACACAGGTGGGCCCTGCAGCTGGTCAGCTGGGCTTGCTCTGGGGATCTCTCACCGATGAGCCGAGTCACAGTGGGGCAAGATGGAGGTGGCGCTGTTGTGTGGGTGTGGTGGGCTGGGAGCCGGCTACAGGTCAGGTGTGTCCGGGGCTTGGCACCGGGCCCTGCTGAGATGGGAGGTCAGTCTGTGCTGGCTCTCGGAGGGGCTGTGCAGTCTTGGACTTGCCTATCCCTTCTGGAGCTGAGGTCAGCCCTGGGGCTGCATGGGATGGGGCCACTGACCCACAGTCTTGAGTCTCATGAGACCGCACCACTTGGCTGCCAGGGAGGCTTGCTGGGCATAAATGAAGTACGTCAAGGGGATGAGGGCCGGAGGATCCCACAGGGGCCTCGCACTCCCCACCCCGCCCCACTCGGGGAACCAGGCCCTCAGAGGGTCAGGGGGCCATGGCTGGCCAGCAGCCACAGCAGAGTTGGCAGTTGGCGTGGTGGCATGGTGGCTCTTGGGAATAAAGCTTCGACCTGAGTACAGTGGGTGGGCTGTGATTCCTGCTCCAGGCGGAATGTCCCTTGCCCTCGTCCTGGTGAGCTTATCCAGGTGTGATCCCGGGCCCTGAACCAGATGAGCCGGGATGTTCAGAGGAGCGACTGAGGGATCCAGGCCAACACCCGAGGCCGAGGGAGCGTCTGGCCGGGTCTTGATGGAACCAGGCCTCCGGGCTCCTCTGTGTTGTTATTATGAGACGGACACGTGCCTGTGGTACAAACCCCACTCAACAAAAGCCTTATTTTCTCTTCGTTAGAGCTGGGAGTCCCAGACAGACCTCTCCACACTGTCACTGCGGGGTGGGGCGAGTCCCAGACCCTCCATACTGTCACCCCAGGGGGATGTCCTGAACTGTCTACACTGTCACCCCCAGTGTGGGGGGACTCCTGGACCCTCTACAGTGTCACCCCAGGGGATGAGTCCCGGACCCTCCATACTGTCACCCCCAGTGTGGGGGGAGTCCTGGACCCTCTACACTGTCACCCCCAGTGTGGGGGGAGTCCTGGACCCTCTACACTGTCACCCCCAGTGTGGGGGGAGTCCTGGACCCTCTACACTGTCACCCCAGGGGTGAGTCCCGGACCCTCCACAGTTTCACCCCTGGGACCTCCCTCATCATCTTTGAACCCCAAAGGGCAGACAGTGGTGGGTACCTATTGCATGTGGCTGGGCCTGCGGGGCAGAGGAAAGTGAGCCATGCTGGGGTCCCCAGCGACTGAGGGTGGAGTCGGGGTATGTGGCAGCAGTGGAGACACCCTGAAGTTGGGGGAGACGTGGGAGTTTAGTGGGTTCTGCAGAGTGTGGGCTTTTGTGGTGGGTGAGGCCCAGGAGGAGAGGGACTGGCCTGGGGCCCTCAGCCAGCAGAGCCTGAGTGCAGGGTGGGCAGCTGCTTGGACCCATGCAGGGCATGCTGAGGGGCATGGCCAGGGCTGGAGGTAGAGACCGAGGTGGGCTGTGCTGGGCCATCACCCAGTCAGCCTGGGGTCGAGGGTTCTCCGGCCCTTTTCTGTCTTGCAGGAGGAAAGAGCCTCCATGTCACACCTGCCACCTGGACACTGGTGACCTGGGCGGCTGTGGGCAGTGGGTTTCCCTGTGCTCAGCGGGGCAGTGCCCTCCAGTGGTTCAGGCCATCCTGGCCTCCTGCCCTGAGCACCGCCTGCAGCAGGGTTTTCAGATGGGTGTGAGCCTATGGGGTGCCACCACGGGCGACTTCTGGTTCCCCTCCAGCCCTGCGTGACGTCTTGTTGGCCTGTCCCCAGCACTGGTGGGGCAGGGAGGAAGGCCCTAGCCTGGGATGGTCATAGACCAGAGTATCAGCCATGAGTCCCTGCTGCTCAGAGCTACCCCTGGGCAGCCCTCCTTGAGACCTGGTTCTCAGGCAGCGGCCTCTGCAGCCTGGGCAGGGCAGCCTGTTGTGGACAGAGCTGGTTGTGTCTCGGGCCTCCCGGGTGGGTGGGGACTGAAGACCCCCACTAACATGCCAGGGGCTGGCAGGGCTGAAAGCTGCACCCCCACACCCCCACGCTCACCACCGGCCCTGGGCCTGGCCATTGGCTGATGGGCCACAAAAGGCGTTCTGGGCCCTGGAAGAATGACTTCGTTGTGTGGCTGGAGGGAGGCGGGAGCCGTGAAGGTTCTGTTCCCTGTGTGCTTCCTCAAGCCCCCCGAGGGGGATTCCATCCAGGGCTGCTCGGGCCCTGCCTCCCCAGTATCGGAGGCTCTGTTCCAGTCCCTGCCCTGGTGACTCTCTGCCTGTTTCCTTGACTCAGGCCTCTGCATCCCCCATGCCCCCTGCAGGACTCCCCCAGGACCCATGTGCTGGCCGCAGGCTCTCCGGGGCTCCCTGCTCAGTGCGGCCCTTGCTAGGAGCAGGTTGGGATAGCGTGGTGGGGACGTGAGGGCCTAGGCCAGCAGTGGCGGGCCCCGGAACACTGCCTGGGCTTTTTCCAGGCTACTCCCCCACCCCCTCAGGCCAGGACAAGGACGGGAACCCTGCGTCCGGTTATCTAGCACTCCTGCGTGCTGGCTGGCACCGTGTCGGGGCGGCTGTTCCCATCGTCCCCCAGCACGCAGATGGGGAACGGGCTTAGCCAGGTCACCTGATCTGCCTGCAGTTGGCAGCTGGCCACAGTAGAGCCGGATTTGAACTTGGGGCTGCCCGACGTCCGGGCTTTGCCCTTGTCCTCTGCCCAGGCCCCTGCTGGGTAGTGGACCATCTGCTGCAGCAGCTGCGGGCGTGACGGCCGTGTCTCAGATTGAGGAAATGAGGCCGGGGTCCTTGTCCTCTTCCAAGAAGCTCTTGGCTTTGGCCAATGGCAGCCGCCTGTGGTCACAGGTGTCTGGTTGAGGGTGGGGGACCGGGCGGCTCTGGGAAAGGGGAACTGGGCTGCCAGGCCAGCATGAGCACCATTCGCTCACAACCAGCTCCAGGCCGTCTGGAAGAGACTCCAGCTCTGCCCAGCCTCCTCCCCCAGGCCCCTTCCTGCCCGCTTAGCCGCCACGCTGCATCGCCCGAGGCTGTGGGACCCTGAGCCCGCCGGCCAGCGGCCAATGGGGCCACCCCTGTGGTGGGACCTCTCACCTGCCCTCGCCATGAGGCTGCATCTCCTTGCCTCTCTCTCGGGCGGTGGCCTGGCCTGGCGGGTGGGGGACCGCAGGTGGCTGGCAGGTGAGGGGCAGGTTTGGTGGCCACTCCGTGTGGCCTGGGAGGGTACCTGTGCCTTGCCTATGGGGTGTGGGACTCATGGCAGGTCTGCTGGGGTGGTGGGGGAGAGGATCTGGGGACCCCAGGTGGGGAGAGGCTAGGGAGGTGTGGGGGCCAGGTCTGGGACACCCCGCCCCGTGGAGCATGCCTGTGGCCTGTTTAGCCTGCTCTGTCCGTGGCTGTGCTGAGGGTATCTTGGGAGCGTTCTGATTCTCCGAGGCTGCCACTGTCAGCAACAGATGGGCAAACTGAGGCTGGCCGTGGGTCTGCCAGAAGCCAAGACCACTGGGCTCTCTGGTCTCCTCTGGGTGTCTGGGCCTGAGGGCTCTTTTCAGGCCACTTTGTTCCAGACGGAAGACGTGGGCTCTGTGCAAGGGTGGGGCACAGCTGGTTCTCCTCTCTCTCCTTGCCTTGAGGCTCTGTGGAGGACCCCTGGGGTCTGCTGCACTCCCATTTTAAAGATGAGGAAACTGAGGCCGGGTGGGGGCAGGGACTTGTGTGGCTGGAGGGGTGCAGTGGACCTGACCCCGTTGTCCTGGGCCCAGTGTTGGGACACTGTGTGAGAGAGTGGCTGGGGGCTTAAGCTGCCAGCGGCCAGACTGGGGGTGGGTGGTCAGCCTCCACCTGCCCTGGGCCTCTGCCCTGGCTGCAGCGTTGAGGGGTGAGAGGGGAGACTGGTAGGGGCAGTCCTGCAGGGAGTGAGGGTTCCCACACCCATCCTGCTGGTACAGGCCGGAGCCGGCCGCCAGCTGCCTGGTCCTGGCTCATGTCCTGTTTCCTTTCTTTTTCGTGGCCAGGAGTGCCCTTAATTGGCCTGCGCTGAGTGCCAGGGCCCGTGTGGGGTCCTCATTCGTCTTCACGGACGTGCCTAGAAGGGCACGCCTACGGTGTAGGAAAACAGGCTCAGTGCCGTGGAGTAATTTTCCCAAGACCACGCGGAGCCTCAGGGAGGGCCTCCAACCAGATGGGTCTGGCCAGGGTGTGGGCTTAGACCATCTCGATTTTCCCAGGCCTTTTAAAGTCTTTTCGCAGTTTGTAAATGTTTAGCCCAGCCTTCCTCAGCACGGCATGGGCACTGGTGGGTGCCAGGCGAGGCTGTGCCGGGCAGTCTCTGGGAGCCACTTGGCTTTGGAGCTGACACCTGGAATAGAACTCGGTGCACCTGGGCACCACGCAGTCCTTGAGCAGGGCCTGCCTTACAGAGCTGCCACGAGTGTTTCCGCTTCTGCACCGTCCGTGAGCGGCAGACATGCGGCGTGCCTGCCCCACACACGGGTCCTGGCGCCGGCCCTGACTTGCTGCTGACCGTGAGCCCTGTCCCAGGCCTCTCTGGACTCAGCTTCTCCCCTTTTCCCCCAAACCCCTGCCTCACTTGGGCTGTCTGGGGTGATCCTGTTCCCAGGCTGAGTCTGTGAGCCCGAGGCTTCTTGAAAGCCCCAGAGTCTTGCAGCAAAGAACTCTGATTTCTGTTTCGGAGATGACGTGGGGGGTTTGAATTCGCGTCCCTTCGGCAACTCTTCCTGGAGGGCAGGAAGTACGTACAGGGCTCCTGTCTCCGCACCCCTTGGAGAGGCCTCTTCAGCTCTTGGCTTTGATTGACTCATCTGTAAAGTGGGCATAGAAAGAGTTTTCCAGGTCAGCTTGTCTCTTGATGTGACAGGAGGTTTGATTTGTGTAAAGTTATTTTTGCGTAGAAAATGTCCTAGGTTGTTAGACTAAATCAGGTTTGGGGGATGTCTTTGGCGTTCTCAGCTAGAAGCTGTGCGTGTGTGTGTATGTGTGCGTGTGTGCCTGTTTGCACACATGCATTCTCGAGCACTTGCACACATGTTGGGGCCATTATAGGCATCTGGTGGGGTCATTACGGGCATCTGGTGGCCAGGCCAGTCTCTAAATGTCTCTGGAAGCACACTAACTGTCTCTTCTGGGGTTGACTGGGGAATGTCCGGTCACACGTGGGAGTGGAGCCCAGAGTCTGTTGTATTGCTGGCTGCTGGACTTTGATTTGTACACCTTTCCCGTGGCCTCCCGGAGGTGAGTGTCCTTTCTCCCACGGGTACCTCTGTCTGGCGGCTTACCCTCTGGGAAGTCATCCAGAGCCTCAGGGCAGTGTTGTGCGCAAAGGTGATGCAAAGGCACTGAGCAGAAGCCTCTCTCGGGAGTCAGGTGCCTGGAGGTTTTAGCTTCTGGAGTTGGTCCTGCCATCCTGGGTGGATCGGGCTTTCCCGGCCCCCTTGCCTGGTCTTCCTGCACCTTCGTGGGGAGGGGAGGCATCCTTCACTGTCCTTCCTCTGCCCCATCCTCCTCCCGAGCCAGGTGGCAGCCGGGTGCCCTGGGCAGATGCTGAGGGTCTCCAGGTGTCTGGAGTTCTCTGGAGGGATGGAGCCCCTTCCTGCTTGGCGGGGTCTGCTGCTTTATGGACTGTGTGTGGGTCAGAAGCCCTGGAAGGGCCATTTCTGGCCCCTGCCTCCCTGCCGGATGCCCCAGAGGGCTGAGACCTGGTGACCTGCTTCCTGTGTCCACTCTGCCCCAGCCCCTGAGCTGGGCCCTATCGCCTCCCTGCCAGGCACCGGCCTCCAAGAAGAGGTTTAGTCTCCTGGGTCTTCCTCAGAGTCATGTCCATCACCTGGCCAGTCCTGTCATGACCACCCCCAGCTCGCTGCTGTCCCCTGCCCCTCTGGATGGCACAGAGCGCACGTGGTTCACATTTCACAAACCCATCTTCCCGGATTTGTGAGGAGGGAAGAAGTTGGTGGAAATACAGGTCTGTTGGGTTCCCTGCACATGTGGGCACTGGCTTTGGTCACCCCTGGGGGTTGCTTGTGGGATCCAGAGAGGTGGACATTGGTGAGACCAAGCAGGCTGGGAAGGGTGCTGGACAGAGACAGCAGGGGGCTGGCCCCAGAGGGCCAGGGGCTAGGGCTTGGGTGCGTCTGTCCTGGGCTGGGAGCTTTGTATTTTGTGGTGTAATGGGGGGCCCTGGGAAGTACCGGCAGTGACAGAGTGGACATCCTGCCAAGTGGCCCGTGGAGGGGACAGTGGTGGAGAGGGTGTGCTGAGCTGGCCTTAGCCTGGCCTGGCTAGGTCTGGACTTGGCTGTGTCTGGCTCTGCGTTTACAGAGGGGCTGGTGGGCTTTCCTGCTGGAGCCGCTCTGTGGACGGGGTCACCCGGAGTCTGGAGAGAGACCCCATGGCTACCTCTGGCCTGTCCATCCCTCCCTTTCCTTCCAGGGCCCCCGGCAGCTACTGGCTGGGACGGGAGTTGCGTGCGTGCTAGCTGCCTCCCCCTCTTGGGTTCTTGGGGCCGGGCACGGAGGAGCAGAGACGCTGCCTGCCACCTGTTCACCCTCCCATCTGCAGGCCAGCGGCTCCTCCCTGCCTGCTGCTGCAGTACGCTGATGCGTGCCGATTGGTGGGATTGGGAGGGGCACCGTGAGGCTCTGGATCAGAGGTTGGTGAGGACGGGGTGGCTGTCCTGGGGGCAGTGGGCGGGGCCTGCGCTTGCCTGGGTTCCCCGCAGGGTTTCCTGTTGGCCTCCTGGGTCTGCATCTCCTTGGTGCAGACTGGGCACCCCTCTCCCTGGGCTGGCTGGGAGCAGGGGGATGGAGGGGGAGTCTGACAGACAGTGGCTAGGGGGCCCTGGATCCCCCAGAAGTGGCCAAGTTCAGACCTAGCCAGACCAGGCAAAAGCCAGCTCAGCACACCCCTTCACTGCCATCCGTCCATCCGTCCACGGGCCGCTCGACCAGATGACCACTCTGTCGCTGCTGGAACTTCCTGGGCACCTCATTACACCTCCAAAGCCCACAGCCCTAGCCTGGGGCAGCGGGTGGGGGGCCAGGCCCCACACAGCAGGCACGGCAGCCAGGAGGGAGGTGTCTGAGGCTCAGCCCGTGGGGCCTGTGGTGCCCGTGGCCATGGGGTGGTTTGTTTCACTCAGAGCAGTGACAAGCCTGACATGGGCCCTCAGCAAGTTTCTGCGGGGCAGGAGGGACGCATGGAGGCTGAGCTTGAAGAGGCAAGCTGTACAGTTGAGCCTCTGTGCCAGTGCGGGTGAGCTCTGCCACAGCCCTGCCCCCGGGAGGGGCGGGCAGGGAGGGCACCCAGGCCGGGGTGGTGATGGGGGAAGTCCTGCTCAGTGGGCTGACGCCCCGTTCTCGGTCTGTCTCATGGGTGAGGCCCGTCTCCCATCTGTAGACGCTCTGCCAGTCAGGCCCCTGCACATGACAGGCACCCGGCTAGGGCGTGTGGGTGGCGAGCATCTTCTGTGGGGATGGTGCTGTGTGCTGGGCTGGGCCTGGGCTTATGGCGAGGGTGTGGAGGGGGTTCTTGGAAAGCTGGGACCAGCTGGAGGCGGCCCCCACTGCCAGCCTTGGGTGCTGAGCAGGTGCTCTGCCCTTCAGCGACTTCCTGCCCAGCCTCTGACCACTGCATACCCCTGGCGGCCGTGCCCTGCCTGTTCTGAGCACCTGTGCCCACGTCTGCAGATAGTGCTGCTCAGTGGGCTGTGGGAGGACCGGGGATGTCCCCTAGAGAGGCCGGTCCCATGCCAGGCCCCAGGCCCTGCCTCGGGGAGCGCCCTCTGCCCTGATCATTCCAGGGTACCCCGCTGAACTATCCTTTGGGCCTCCAGCGCGGAGCTGGCCACGCTCCACCACAGGTGGGACCTGAGGATCTGCAGGTCTGTTCCGGAGCCGGCTAGGCGTGCACACGAAGGCGGAGAGGAGAGCCGCCCTGAGGGTGGGAACCGGCCGTTCCACGACAGAGCTGCTGGTGGGGGGTTGGGGCGACTGTTGTGGTGGGGCCTCTGAGCCACCAAGAGCAACATGGCTCAAAATGAAACAAGAATCATTTCTTTTCCTATTGAAGGGAAACTACCCCCAAGAGCCCGCAGGCTGAGGGCCCCCTTGCCGCACAGGCGGGCTGGGGGCAGGTGGGGTTTCTCCAGGAATTCCCCTGCTTCCCACTCACCCTCCTCGAAGGTCTGGCTCCGTGGAGGTGCCAGAGTCAGTTCAGTGGTACGTCCTGGAAGGGAGGCTGCAGTGCCCAGGAGCCCCTGCCTGGCCCTGGAGAGGTGAGGTCCTGCCAGGCGCCTGGGCTGGCGCCCGTCTTCCAAGGTGGGCAGCATTGCCAGAACGCTCAGGGCGCATGGGCGTCTGCTGTGTCTGGCCACCCTGGTGGTTGAGGGCTGGTCCAGGGCTGGCCAAGGGCGGAGCGAGGCTTCAGAAAGCGGGGGCTCCAGGCCTGGGCCTGGCATCTCTTGTTCTGGGCTTGGAAGCATCTCGTCTCCTTGAGCCCCGGTTCCTCCCTGGCAGGACGGGAGTGGGAGTGGCTCCCCCTTGTCACGACACTTCCGTGAGTGCATGTGATGAAGCGTGGGCCTGGCGTGCACCTGCAGTAGGTTTTGAGCTGTGGTAGCTGCTGCCTGCGGCACGTCTTTATCACACGGTGAAGCTGGTGTGTTTGCAGGGGGCCGTGACGGTCACCTGGCTGGGTGCACTGCGCAGGGCGGGCCCTGGTGTCAGAGCCTCCATTTTACGGAGGGGGAGGGTGGGAAGGACGTCACATGCAGGCCATCGGGCTCCCAGCTTCCTGGTGGCCCCACACCTTTGGTCATGCCCTTTGCGTGACTCCGCTTCCTCCGGCGGGGACGCTGGCAGGCCTGGGGCGTGACTCCCACCCTCCCAGTCTTTGTGCTGGTGAGGAGCTGGGTGGTCTGCTCACCGTGCCCCTGGGGGAACGGCCATACAGGGGCATAGGTCAGCTTGCTGAGTGTCTCCAGCCATGGGACTGGAGAGCAGCTTCAGGACTTGGGGCTCGTTGGCCTCTTTCTAGGTGGGCGGCCCTAACCCGCCTCCTCCCTGTACCCCATGTCAGGAGGTCCTTTTTGGGAACCAGTGGAGTGAGCGTGGCTGGACAGGCCTGGCCCTGGAGCTGGGCGGTTTCCATCACTGCACTCTCCTGGCTTCCTCCTTGGCACTGGCTGGGCCAAGCCCTCCTCCCTGGGATGGATGGGTGACCCCCTCCGTGAGGCTACCTGAATTCTCGCTTACCCGGCCATCTCTAGCTGGGGGAATGTGGTGGCTTCCTGGTAAAATCAAATGCCCTGTAGCTCTCCTGAAAGGGCCAGCCTCAGATTTGGGGTCCCTGGTCCTGGCCCCTGGGCTCAGGACTTCACTGGCCGTGTGGGCTGCACCCTGGGGATGGACATCCTTTGAGGTTTGTGCTGTTGGGTGGGTGGAGGAGTGGCAGCTGCACTGGGAGCCCGGCGGCGGGTGGGCATTCGGGTTGCGGCTACAGGTCCTGCAGCCACTGGCCTGTCACTGCAGCCCCTCAGCCCTCTGCGGACAGGCCCTGCCTGTTCATCTTGTTAGGGACCAGCTCTGCAGGTGGTCACTTGGCTTATCCTAAAAAAAAAACCTGCCTACCCTGGGAAGTCCTGGAATCATGGGGAAGCGGAAGGTGACAGTAGGGAGCTGGCATTTCGTGAGCCAGTGTTGGGGGCATCTGCGGCACACACAGGATGGTGAAGCAGGCATGACACAGCTAGGAGGCTGGGTCACGGAGGGCTGGGGGGCTGGCAAGAGTTCGGCCTGCACCTCCCAGCTGCCTGGCCTGGCTGGATTGTGTCCCCCATTGTCCCCACCTGCCTCTAAGCTGTGAAGAATTTGGGAGCGGATACAGCTCTGAAGCTGTTACCTCTTCTGAACTGTGGTGGTTCAGGCAGCCCGGTCCTAGGTTAAGTATGCGCCTCTGCAGCTGGGGCATTCCTGGACAGTGGCCACCATGGGCATCTGGCCGCCCGCCAGCCTGGTGAGTGACAGCAGCAACTGCTGTAAGAATCGGGGGAAGGTGGTGTGTGCACGTTTGGTTGAATGTAGCTAGGCCTGGTGTGAGGCCTGTGGCCGTGGCTCCTGTGGGCTGTGGGCTTATCAGGGGAGTTGGCATGCCAGGGGCGTTCCTGCAAAGACCCTAGTCCTCATGCCCCAGGTAGTGGGTGTCTTCACCCCTCAGCTCTGTCTTGAATGCTTACTGGGTGCAGGTGCTGACTGCTCATGGGGAGTCCCTTCCCGACTGCTCTCTTCCTCCTGGGTGTGCTTCCCACTTCCCTCACCGTGGCTGGGCTGCAGCTGAGCCTGCCACCACTGGGTCTAATCCCAGTGCCCCTGGGCTGTATGAATGGGCTGTGCAAGGGTGGCACAGACTGGGCACCACTTCCTGTTCTTCCTCCTGCTCCTGGCGGGTCCTCAGCTTGCTCAGTATGGCCAAGAGGACCCAAAACACTATCCCCTTGCTGCTTGTGACAAAACTTGTCAACCTCTCTTGGTTTCAGCCTCCCGTCTGCATAATGGAGCAGGTCAAGGGTTTGCTCAGCTGGTAATGATGGTGGTGATATGATGTAGTGATGGTGTTGATGAGATTGGTGATGATGATGATGGTGGTGATGATGATGTAGTGATGGTGTTGATGAGGTTGGTGATGGTGATGATGGTGGTGATGGTGGTGGTGATGTTAATGGTGGTGGATGATGGTAGTGATGATGGTGATGATGGTGTTGATAGTGATAATGGTGGTGATGAAGGTGATGTTAATGATGGCGGTGATGATGGTGATCATAGTGATAGTGGTGGTGGTGTTGATGGTGGTGATGATGGTGATCGTAGTGATGGTGGTGATGATGGCGTTTGATGTTGGTGATGATGGTGGTGATGAAGGTGATATTAATGATGATGGTGATTGTAGTGGTGATGGTGGTGATGTGATGATGATGGTGTTATTGATGCTGGTGATGGTGGTGATGGTGATGATGGTGTTGATATTGGTGGTGATGGTGATGATGGTGGTGATGAAGGTGATATTAATGATGGTGGTGATTGTAGTGGTGATGGTGGTGGTGATGATGGTGTTGATATTGATGGTGGTGATGGTGATGATGGTGGTGATGAAGGTGATATTAATGATGATGGTGATTGTAGTGGTGATGGTGGTGATGACGGTGATCATAGTGATGGTGGTGATGATGTTGGTGATGATGGTGGTGATGAAGGTGATATTAATGATGAAGGTGATTGTAGTGATGATGGTGATGATGGTGTTGATATTGATGGTGGTGGTGGTGGTGATGGTGATGATGATGGTGTTGATATTGATGGTGATGATGGTGGTGATGAAGGTGATATTAATGGTGATGGTGATTGTAGTGGTGATGGTGGTGATGATGGTGTTATATTGATGGTGTTGATGGTGGTGATGAAGGCAATGTTGATGATGGTGATTGTAGTGGTGGTGTTGGCGGTGATCACCATGGTGATGTCGATGGCGATGTTGATGGCAGTGACGTGCAGATATGTCATTGTGCGCACGCTGGGTTCCTTCACAGACATCGCCCTAAGCTGAGTTCTATAATCAAGTGTGGTTTTCCTGCCAAGGCCCTTTCCTGTCTCCATGAGGGGCCACTGCCTGTGCCCCCGGAGTTTGAGGTCAGGCAAGACTGAAAGGTGCTAGGTTGGTGTCTCCTGACTGAGGCTTGGGGAAGGTCAAGGTGTGGGGGTCTGGCAGGGTCTTGTGGGTCTGATTGCAGATCTGCCTTTGGCTCTGTCTCCCCCGTGACTGAGCTGCCTGGCCAGCTGTACTTGAATGCCATGTGCCTCAGGGGCCAGAAACCTCAGGCAGCACCCCTGGGCCCTTCGTCTTGTCGTCCCATCCCCTCACTTCCCTGCATCTCCTAGTCTTCCCCCAGGGAAGTGCCAGCCCCTGATCTTGCACTGGGGAAGCTGGACAGGGTCCCGCTGTGGCAGTGTCCTGGGCTGGGGGGGAGAGGACAGGAGGAGCTCAAGGAGGGAGAGGCCAGTACGTGGTTCCTCCTGGATTCAAGGTCCTGCCTTCTCCGGATGTGTGCAGGCGTCGGCGATCAGAAAGGTGGGTTTGCCATTCAGAGTCCTTGAGGGTCTCTTTTGTCACGTGGAACCTGAGAGACCAAACTCACAGAGGCAGAGTCCAGAGCCTGACCGGACCCGGCCTGCCTGGGCTGTGTCCTGAGATATCTTGGGCTCTCAGGGAAGCATCTGTCCCCTCTGATTCCTGGCGGAGCCCGTCCGTGCTGGCTCTGTAACCCCTGTCTCTCCCGGCTCCCACATGTCCATGGGGCTGGCAGGACTGTGGCATTGTGTCTGGCGCAGAACCAGATCTCTGCCCCTCCCTTGGCAGAGTCCCACCTGCCCCTCGCCATGGCTTCCTGTGTCCACCGCTGCTTCCGTCTCACCCCTTCCCTCCTGGCACACTGGCCAGCCCCTGGGAGCTGATCATGGAAGGGCCCGTCTCACTGAGAGCTTGGAGCACCCTGTGTGTCGCGGAAGGTTGGGTAGGGCAGGGCTAGGGAGCAGGCCACCCTGGGGTCTGTGTGGGGCCAGCAGCCCTGAGGGCCACCTCCTGGGGGTCTTGTGGGCAGGTGCAGGCTGGAGGGAAGGAGGCGGGTGCCTAGGCATGCCAGCCCCATCCTCCTCTCTCTGCCAGGGTCTGGGTGATTCTGGGCCACCCCTGGCTCAGAGTAGGGGCCTGAGTGTTCTGATTCCCTCAGGCAGGTGACTTCATAGGCCTGGCTGAGGGAGGGGCTGGGGCCTCCCCATGGGGCTCCCGACATTGCCTTCTGGGAGCTCCCCATCAGACCCTGCTTTGGGGCCCACAGACTCCTGTGGAGGCAGGCCAGGGTCTCTCCTGACCGTTCAGGAGGGCCAGGCTGGCCTGTCCTCAGATGGGGCTGAGATTTGGGGCCAGGGTGTTAGTTGGGGAAAGGGCAGGGTAACCTCAGAAGAGCTGAAATTCCAGCCTGGGCCATCTGAGCTGTAAGCTGACACCTGGCCCAGAGGCGGAGAGTGGGCCATGCTCCTGGGGCTGGAGGTGACAGGTGAGTCTCTGCCTGTCCCCGCGGGGAGGTGGGGGACAGACATGCAGCAGGTGCTGAGTACCCACCCTGCCGAGGGCCCGTGGGGTCCATTCTTCAACAGCCTCTGCTGTTGGCATGCCCATTTTACAGAAGGGGAAACTGAGGCTTGTGGAGGTTAAGGGTTGCCTAGGGTCTCCCTGCCAGGGAGTGGTGTGTCCTGTGGCCCCAGGGGTGAGTAGGAGCCTGTTACCACCATGGCTGGCACCGCCTGTGCTGGGCATGGCTGCCCGCCCCACCCTGGTTCCTCAGGGCCCCTCACCCTCTGGGTCTTGCGGACACTTCCTTCCTCTTCCTCCCACACTAACCACCCTCAGCTTCCCCCAAACCTTGACGCGCCGTGGTCCCTGCCACGTACCCATCCCAGTTCCCGCCAGGGCTGCCCTTCTCCCTCCCCTGGGCAGCCAGGGGAGGCAGCACTTCTGGAGGTGGGGGCTGCTGGTGGGCGGCCTAGGAAGCTCCAAGGGCCTGCTAGCTGCCTGCCACGGGGTTTCAGTTCCGGGGGGATCCCCAGGCAGGCGGCGTAGGGTTGCAGGGACCGTGCAGGCAGGCGGAGCAGGCAGGCCCAGGGCCAGCGCTCGTCTGGGTGGGCTTCCTCACCACAGGCCGAGCTCCTCCCGTGTCCCGGGAACCCTGCCCTCTCTCTGCGCCGCCCTGGATGTCCCACTGTGGAGGCCATGGGACCCCACCCACACTCCCTCATTTGGAGCGCTGTCCTTCCCTCCACCGGGCTTCCTGTCCAGCTCCCTGGGGCCCCGGATTGGACGGCCTGGGTGTCCTCTGCTGTCCATCCAGACAGGTGGCCTGATCCCTTTGCCCCAGCCTGTGGCCTGCTCAGACCTGCCACGATTGGCCCTGCAGCTTCCAAAGGGATGTGGAGGAGACTCGACTTCCCCTCTCCTGTAGCCGGGGGTTCCCTGGCTGCCCAGGAGGGGCTGGAGTCCTGATCGCTCGCCCCTGCCCCAGCCACAGTTGGGCTGGCATTTCCTGCCGCCTCCTCTGCCACCCTCGCCTGCCAGACAGAGGCCGGAAGAGAGTTGGTGGGGGTTCCCCAGGCTTCCTGCTCTGGGGTCCAGGCAGCAGAAGCATCCTGGTGCTGGAGGGCGTTCTGCAGCGAACTTGGGTCAACAGGGGCGTCCTTTCCCACTTCCAGCAGCCCCTCGGGGGTGCGAGTGTCCCTGGGGTCCTGGTGGGAGCTCACCGCCTCAGCGAGCAGTCTGTGTTGTCGCTGGGATGAGAACGTTCCTTATTTCAGTGTTCGCAAACGTGCCGCCTAGCCCCCGACACTCAGGATCTGCCGTCTGGGGCCCAGGGAGCTGCTCCGTGCCTGCCTGCCGCTGGGCATTCCGGGCATCTGTCTCCGCTGCACGGCTTTTGTTCCTGGCCTCGTGGTATCTGTACTTCAGAGTCAGTTCTGTGCCAAGGGAGCGTCACTCCACCTCTTCCATGCTGTTTTCCTGGGTAGAAATCTAGTAGACGTGTGAGGCGCCTGGGCGCACGTGGGGACCACTGTCTTTCCTCTCTTCCGTTTAGCCCTGGAGGTCCCCATGGGCTTTGTGAACTCCTCCTCCCCTGGGCTTCTGAGTCACACTGATTGCCTGCGGTCCCTAAGGGGGCACGGTGGCTGTAAGGCATGTGAGGCTGTGTAATTGTGGGGCCCCTTGTGGCTCAGGTTCTGAGGTTCCCAGATCCCGTGATTCAGTTTTTGCCACTCAGGCCCCTCTGTCACTCTCTTGCGTGGGGAGGGCTGTGCGTCTGCTGGCCCCTGGGTTGGGTCTGGGTGTCTGACACTGTCCCTGTGGCATGAGGGTGAGTCTAGAGGGTTAGGGAAGCCAGTGGAGACCAGATGGTGACAAGCACCCTTGCAAGACCAAAGTAGGATTTTGTGTGTGTGTGTGTGTGTGTGTGTGTAACAGAGTTTTACTCTTGTTGCCCAGGCTGGAGTGCAGTAGTGAGATCTTGGCTCACTGCAGCCTCCACCTCCCAGATTCAAGCGATTCTCCTGCCTCAGCCTCCTGAGTAGCTGGGATTACAGGCGTGCACCACCACACCTGGCTAATTTTTGTATTTTTAGTATAGAAGGGGATTTGCCATGTTGGCCAGGCTGGCCCCGAATTCCTGACCTCAGGTGATCCGCCCACCTTGGCCTCTCAAAGTGTTGGTATTACAGGCGTGAGTCACCGCGCCCAGCCCCAAAGTAGGATGTTTTAGGAATAACACCTTATGGGAGCCACCACTTATGGGGGCAGGAACAAATAAATGACCTGGAAAAGAGCCTCCGCGCGTGTGGCCCGGGCCTTTCGCTGTGGGCAGGGGATGTCCAGGCATTTTTTTGCCTTTTCTTTTTAAATATTCTCTTCCTGGCCAAAAAGCATCTCTCTCTAGAGGATTCCAGAAAACACACCCAGCCTATTGTCACCCAGACTCTGGGAAGGTGTCTGCTGTGGATGGAGTCTGTGTAAACAGGAAGGGTTGGGAGCGGGCCTGGAGCAGCTGGCTTAAGGAATTCACCTCCTGAGGTGGTCTGGCAGGCTGTCCCAGAAAGCCTGTAGTCATCTCCTCCCATTCAGAGTCCCCCTGACCCCTCAGTCTTCCCAGATTATACCTGCAGTAGGGGGTGGGGTGGAGAAGCTGAAAGATTCCAGGAGTGACTTCTACCATGGCCTCACCATTCCCGTCTTCTTCCCAGAGGCCATGAAAAAGGTGGGCGGCCTCCCCAGGGGTGCCTGGGGCCTCACGTTGGGCCACTCCAAGGCCCGGCTTCTGAACACGGTGCTGAGGTTTGGGCTCCCCACGTGGCCCGGCCTCCTCCCAGGTGCCCCCAGGGCTGCCTGGTGGACGTGCCTGCAAAGCCGATTTGTGCACACTTGTAGTTTCTTGTCCCTTCTGCCTTCAAGTCGGCACGGTCCTTCCCTGGATTGGCCCGGATAGAGGGCCCAGCCAGGTCCAGGCTCAGCCTGTTTGGGCTTGGCGCCGAGCAGAACTCACTGCTGAGTAGCTGTGCCTTTCTGCATTTCACAGATGAGGAAACTGAGACTTGGAAAGGGAAGAAGCCGGCTCAGGTCTCCTCCTCCAGGGGTCAGCTGAAGGTGGGTGGGGCGGGGCTGTGACGGGGCAGCCCCGTGGCATTCTCAGGGTCCCCGCAGTGGCCTGGTGGGCATGGTAGTGGTTGCCTGGCCTAGGGGCAGCTGCAGGTTTCTGGGAGTGTGCCTTTGGGACAGCTGTCATCTGACACCTTCTCCATGCCTCAGTTTCCCTGTCTGGCACAGGCTGGCGGTGGTAGCTTCTCTGAGAGTGGCGGGGATCAGTAACATCGGGATATGCAGGTATTTCACAGACTCACGTGAGCAGCCTGAGTTTGTATTTGTCTGGCTTAGATGCACTCTTCTGCCTGCCTTCTCTTGTCGGCCCCTAGCTATTCCCTCCCTGGCCTTCTGCGCCTGGGGATTCTGCCTGGACGTGGAGACCTGTGGGCTGCACGTGTTTGACGTTTACATGTGGTTCCTGCGTGTCCTCCGGGGAGTTTAATGACCAATAGGGCTGGTTTGTAGTACCCATCTTTGCCAGTAGGTGCCACCAACATCTGGTTCTGGAATTCTTTAAGTCTACATTTTTTAGTTCAATGAAGAGGCTTATCCAATTTTATGAACGATGATGGTTTCCAGTGGGTCAGACAAGGGTCATTTGCTGGTGGGGTCTGTATCCCGAGTGTCATGGAGCACTACTGGCAGCCAGGCCCGCCTGCCATGCTGTGGACCTGCCCCCAGGGCAGTGCTGGCTGAAGCTGGCATCCAGGCCTCCTCCCTACACCTTCCTCCCTGGGAGGGGAAGCAGGAGGGGGTGTGTGGAGCAGGCCTGAGGCTGCTGGAACAGGGGTGGGCACAGGGTGGCAGAGCTTCTGTGTTCCTGCTGCCTTCTCAGGATAGCTGCTTGGGGCAGCCGAGCTGTGTGAGATGAGGAATGCTGGCTTTGGACGGGGTCAGGTCTGGCTCCGGTCCCAATGCTGCTGGGCGGTGGCGGCATTTAGAACTCATGCTGTGTCTCTCCGAGACGCAGGGCGCATGGGCAGATGCTGGTGAGAGGCCTGGCTCAGGTCTTCTTCTGCTCCAGCCTGGCACCCAGTCAGTGAGCCAGTGCCCTGGACATGGCCGCTGTGAGGCCTGGGAGGTGAAGTCTTCCTGGGGCTGTGGAGGGGTGTAGCCGGGGGTGTCCTCTTACCTGGGGCTTGTGGGCTTAGTCACAGCCACTCCGCTCATGGTCCTGCTCGATTCCCCAGTGTGCCTGTGATTGCCAGGGTGAGGCATGGAGGGCCTGAGAGACCATTCTGCAGATGGGAAGGCCGAGACCTGGAGAGGGAGAGGGACTTGCCCTGTGTGCCCGGCCCGTCGGAGGCAGGGTGGGGCAGGCAGGTGGTGCCTACGGCTCCCGGCACGAGCTGCCGTCTCTGCTGCCTTGGGTGGGCTCTGACATTTTCCAGTGATCACTCATGCCCATGGGCAGTGGATTCGCCACCTGGGAGACTCCCTCCCACTGTACAAGCCTCCAGGGTGCGGGCGCCTCCTGAAGCGTGTTCTGGGCTTTGAAATCCCTGAGATGGAAGGCGGGAGTGTGGGAGGTCCCAACCTCTCCTGAGGTATCTGTGGGCTGCCCTCTTGCTCCTGGCACACACCCAGGCCTGGCACAAAGCCACCCAGCAGTGCCCAGCCCACCGCCCTCATGGGAAGTACCCCGTCCCACCCCTCTGCTCCCCTCAGACAGATCTCAGACCACGGAGCCAGGGGCCCGAGTGTGCGGTGCCTGGGTTATTGCTGCTGTGGCACCTGAGCAGGCCCAGGCAGTGTGGCCTGAGTGTGGCCTGCTGCTGAGGGCCACAGACATGGCAGTGGGTCAGCAGGCAGTGCCAGTCTGGCTTGGCCACAGGAGGCTATGGGACTCAGGGCCTGGCTTCCCACGTCTGTAAAATGGGAGGATCTCGGTGCTCACTGTGGACGTCCCAATTCCACGAACTCACCCATGCCCAGAACCGACCAGGTCCTAGCACACGGGAGGTGCTCAGAGACACCAGCCTCTGTGCCTTTTACCATTATTCCCAGACTTTCACCTTGAGCCCCTGTGGAGTGGGCAGAGTGGCTGTCTCGTCCCGGCCACCAGCCACTCCTCCGTCTGTCTTCCCCGGATATGAGCCTGGAGCGATGCGGGTTGGTGCGGCCCAGGCAGGCATCTTGGGGCACACTCACAGCGGGCTCTTCCCGCATCTGCTGCAGGCCCAGCCTAAAGCTGGGTTCTGGCACAGGGCAGTGCCTTGGAGGGGTCCTCCGGGACGCCTGGCCCCTAGTGAGTGTACATTTGCGTTGGTGAGCTGTCAAAACCTACGGGGCCACCTTGGGGGTGCCGTGGTCTTCCCGTGGGTGTGCCCGTGGCTGGGGGAGCAGGCATGTGGTGGGTCCCAGCATGGCCTGTGCTGACTGCCCTCCTGTGGCTTCTTGTCTTGCAGATTTCTCCACCCAGGTGAACTCGTCCCTCACCTCCCCGACAGGCCGAGGCTCCATGGCCGCCCCCTCGCTGCACCCGTCCCTAGGGCCTGGCATCGGCTCCCCAGGGCAGCTGCACTCGCCCATCAGCACCCTGAGCTCCCCCATCAATGGCATGGGCCCGCCCTTCTCCGTCATCAGTTCCCCCATGGGCCCGCACTCCATGTCGGTGCCCACCACACCCACCCTGGGCTTCAGCACTGGCAGCCCCCAGGTGAGTGTGGGGTTGGGGCAGGGGCAGGGGGTGGGGTGGGCCTGGGGTGGGGCCTGGGGCAGGGCTGTGGTTTCCCCTGCAGGGTGTCGCCTCATCTTGAGGCCTCTGGGAGGTGGGTGCTGAGATCTCCCCGCTTGATTTGGGAAACAGCCTTGGGGAGTTGCGGGCTGCAGGGGTCTGAGCCCAGGCGTGGCTGACTGCCAAGCCGGGCCTTTTGGATCATCAGCCAAGGTGCCTTGCAGCGGTCCTCTGCCCACGTGACCCCTCCCATGCTGGAGGGCTGGGGGACTCCGTGTTTCTGTGCCGGGGGGGCTCAGCAGGGAGAGGCCTTAGCCTGCTTTCCCAAACGCCTGTGGCCACACAGCCTGGGTCCTCCCCTGAAGTCTGCTTACACTCAAGCCAAAGGGCCCCCAGGGAAGGCGTGTTCAGGCTCAGGGCAGCTATTCCCCCGCCAGGGACACCGGGCCTTGGACCTGCAGTGGCTGGTGTGGCAGCGGTGCTCTGTGGTCTTGGCTCCACGTGGCTCTGTGGGTGCCTGGCCATCTGTGGGGCTTGGGGACCTTTTCCACAGTTGGGGTTTGCTCAGTTGCTTCTCCAGCTCAGCCTGGCCCTTTGGGCTCTTTCTGGATCAGGAAGGGCTGGTGCTGGCAGAGCCTGGCACAGTCCAGGTCTTGTCTTGCGGAACTTGGGGACCCCTCTTCCCTCGGGGAAGTTACTCCAGTGTCTCTCATGGAGTCGTCCCTAGCCCTGGGATCTCCTGTCTGTGAGGATGGAGGGTGAGACTGGGCCTCCTCCCCTGGCCCCCAGTGATTGCTTGTGGATTTCCACCAGGCCCTCCCTCTCCAGGGGCTCCATCTGCCCTGCCCCAAATGGGGGGTTCTCCTTCCACTCTGGAATTTCTGTGTTTGGGTTTAGCCCTTTGT
Source organism: Sapajus apella (assembly GCF_009761245.1). NCBI lineage: Eukaryota > Metazoa > Chordata > Mammalia > Primates > Cebidae > Sapajus > Sapajus apella. Next base: position 3,540,840 of record NW_022437066.1, on the reverse strand, counting down.
CTAGCAGCTGAAGGCTCCATGGCAGAGTTTCGGTGCCATCTCAGGAAAGCCCACCAGGGTGGGACTCGCCCTAGTAGCTTCTCTGCCCACAGTCACACAGCTGATAGCGCCAGATGTGCCCTGTGGACTCCCAAGCCCCCTGCTGCCCCACCTCATTTTACCTAGGTCAGGCACTAGGCCCAAGGGATTACACGTGAGGGGGCCAGGAGGCAGCAGGTGGACACCTAGCCCTAAGCACCCATGCTACCTCCTGGACAGCTGAGGACTGCACCTGGTCCAGGCCTGCTGTGGTTGGGGTCTGGAGCCGGCCCACTGCCCATCCACCTGGCCCGTTTAGAGCTGGCCGTGGCCTCCTGAGCCCCTTTCCCCTGGAGAATCTTGCTGGCTTTCTGGGCCAATGCCATCAAAGTCCCTCTGCTCTGTGGGACGTATGCAGAAGAGCTGGGGTCCCTGCTTCGTGTCCCCCTCACCTCACCTGGCCTTCCAAAAGCAGCCAGGAGGCCCAAGGTGCTGGCGCAAGGTAGGCCTGGTTACGTTATTTTTAGCACCCCAGCCCTGCCCCTGCTGGCAGCACAGTGCCCTGTGGCGAGAGGGCGATGAAGACTCGGCTTCTGCTGTCCCTTGGCTCGCTGGCCAGCACCTATGGGGTCCTCCCAGGCCTGTCGCCTGCCCCGGACACCCAGGAATCTAGTGCACAGTTGGTGCTCCCAGAAACCCAGGGGTCCCTGGTGTCCTCAGCACTGTTTGGCCCTTCTGGGGGAAGGGATGGGCTGCTCTCTGTTTTCTCCTGTGCAACCAGGCCTCCGGCACACAGGAGGGGCTTGTTGAAGCCCAGTTGCTCGGGAGCCCGTGCTGCAGACCCCTTGACACTGGCGAGGGCCCCAGTGGGGGGCGGGTGAGGAGCCGACGCGGGCTGCCCCAGACGCCCCTGCCTGGCCGCTGCTGGCGTCGGTCTGCTGGTCTTACCCGAAGTCAGTTTCCCTCGGTCTGAGGCCCATGCTTGACTTGGCACTGGTTCCCCAGAACCCATAGTTCCTTCCCCGGGGGTTAAGCCCAGCGTCAGGACCTCAGCAGTTTGTCTTGGAAAGCTGGGGTTCCTTGCATTTATGGGTGTGTGAGTAGGGTTTCAGGGGGGATGTGCCCCCACTCCCGGCCCCAGAACCACAACCGCAGAGTCAGAGTTGCTGGAGCCACAGAGGTGCTCTGACTTCTGCTGCTGTTGAGGAGGGCCAGGCACTCTGCCAGGCGCGGCCTTCTGCCTGCTCCAGTCCATGGCCAGGAAGGGCCTTCCGCGTGGCCGGGTCCAGGCCACTTGACCCCTCCTGGCGTGGGAATAGGCGTTTGGGGGTGCTCGGGTAGAGCTGGGCCAGACTGCAGCTGCCTGGCCCCTGAGCCGTCCCAAGTCCCCTCTGTGGTTTGGGGGGAACGTTCCCCACAGTGGCCCAGAGCCTGCCTGGCTGCAGCTGGCTCACTTGCACATGTCACAGGTATTGGGGGAGTGAGTTGGCACCAGCTTTCACGTAGAACACTTCCGAGTGCCCAGCGTGGTGCTGGACGTGCTGTCAAGGCCTCTGAGCTCCAGCAAAGCCTCCTGGCGGGAGGGCCTGCACGGGGCCTGTGGGGCTGTGATGTGTGCACGGAGGCTGAGTGGGCTTCATGGTGTTGGAAGCAGGGTGGCACCGGCGCCGGGCACCTACCCGCCAGGGACTGAGGTCAGAAGGGAGCATGGAGAGGAGCTGGTTTGCTCCTGCCTTGGTGGACGGATGAGCCCCAGCAAGGCCGAGGGGTCTGCTCCTGGCCCAGAGTGGGCCTTCCCAGGTCGGGGCTGGTGAGGGACCCTGCAGGGGCTCAGGAAGGAAGGGTGTGGTAGGTGTGGGGAGAGAGCCGAGAGATGGGCAGGAGACCTGGGTGTGGCATCGAGGCGGCGGGAACTGAAATGAGAGCCAAGGATCTGAAAGGGGAAATGGGGCAGCCCTCACCCTGGCCACGCACGGGGTCCTGATGCTCCAGCAAAGCACCGATGGCCGCCTGGCTTTCTGGGAGCCGGAGCAGGGGGTGCGGGAGGAGACCCTGGATAGCTGCGGGGCACTGCGGGAGGGACAGAGCAACGCAGGCCCTGGGGTGGCCCTGTGCTGCGCTCCCAGGGCTGTGAGCCAGCCTGAGGCCCAGCAGCCCTGGCTGGAAGGGCGGAGGAAGGCGCGCCTGGCCTCCTTGTCCCGGCACAGCCTCACCTCTGCAGCCTGGACCATCCTCTGGGTGGGCCCAGAGAAGCAAGGGGGTATTCCCAGGGCCCTGCAGCAAAATGGGCACCCCAGCCTGGCCTCCACGCCACTCCAGACGTGCAGGGGCTCCCAGGCCCTGGGCTCACTGGGCTAGCCAGAGCCTATGATCTGACTGAGGTCGGGGCAGCCAGGGATGCACTCTGAGTTCAGCCTGGGAGCTGGCTTGGCCACAACACTGAGGGGGGGTGACCGTCTGCCATTCCATGCTGCCCGGAGCCCTTTCCCAGCCAGGGATGCTCTGGCGCTCCCTCAGTTTACCCAGGGCAGGTGCAAGGCCCAAGGGACTGCACCTGGGGGGCGGGAGGCAGCAGGTGGACCCCTATGTACCTGGGGTGGCTTGGGGAAGCCTGGAAAGAGGACATCTGTGAGTTCCTCTCCTTGGGCCTGCAGTCATGGCCTGTGCTCTCCAGCCTCTGGCCCAGGGCCTCCTCACACGCCTCGGTGCCTCTCCAGGGCGAGGGCACAAAGCGAGGTGTCTGACACTTCCTGCTTGTGGGCACTTTTGCTGCCCCCGTTTGGACCTGACCCTCGCCCCTGGCTGTTCCAAATTCTTTCCTTTTTTCAAACAAGCCATTTGCTTCCCCAGCTCTGAACATTGGCCTGGGAGGCCCACTGCCCGGGACACCCCTTTTTTCCTCCCAGGCCCTGGCCCGTCTCCACTGCAGCCACCGGCCACCCTGTAAGGCAGCGAGTTGTCTGCGAACTCTGCCCTGAGCAACTCAGTTACCCTCGCATTGGTGCTCAGAGGCCCTGGCCGGGCGCGGTGGCTCACGCCTGTAATCTCAGCACTTTGGGAGGCTGAGGCGGGAGCATTGCTTGAGATCAGGAGTTGTAGACAGGCCGGGGCAACATAGTGAGACCCCATCACTGCAAACAAACAAACAAAAATTAGCTGAGTGTGGTGGCATGCACCTGTAATCCAGCTACTGAAGAGTCTGAAGCAGGACGATGGATTGGGTACAGAATTTCGAGGCTGCGGTGACTGATTGTGCCACTACTCCAGCCTGGGCAGCAGAGTGAGACCCTGTTTTAGGGAAAAAAAGAAAAAAATTAGGCACTAACATCATTCCAGTGTTGCAGACGAGGAGGCAGGTCGCAGTGATGAAATAATTTTCCCAAAGTCACGTGAGAACGGAGGAGGCTGAACCCGGAGCCAGGGGTCCGTGTCTGGGGCCTCAGTGCCTTTAGCGAGGCAGTGACTAGACCAGTGAGCCTTGGAGGGCTGGGCAGGGCCTTGTCTCCTGGTGCCTCCCTGAACCCAGCACACGGCAGGGCCGGCTGGGCACTGAGTCTGGGCAAGCTCCGTCCCTCTCGGGGTTTCACTTGCCCCTTTTGCAGCGTGTGGGGACCATGTGTGACCTGGGCCAGCCCCTGACCTCCCTGAGCTGCAGCCTCCGCATCTGGGGCCCCTGGGGTTTTCCATGCAGGGAGTTGCAAGTGTGTGTGCAAAGCTCGGGCACCGTGGCACTCAGCAAACGGGCACCGTGGCACTCAGCAAACGCTGGGGGCGTTCTTTTGCCCTTCAGTTTCCTCCCTTCTCTGAGAAGCGCACCTGGTGCCCACGAACGTGAGCACTGGGCATTTGGCCAGTCACAGAGTGGCCACCTGGTTCTCCACACACCTTCTGGCACCCCCACTGTGCTGCGTTGTCACGGAGGGCCTCCTGGCTTCCTTCAGCCCACCTGAGGCCCACAGGGACCAAGCATCCTTGCAAAGCCTTGCAGCCCACCTGGGCAGACTGAAGAAGGACCTAGAAGCCTGAACAGGCTGGGGCTGGAAGAATCATTCCAGGCGCCGGGGCCCCTGTGAAAGGAGGCTTTGGGGTGGTTTCTGCTTTGCTTGCATTGAGCTTCAAACTCTTCCTGTCCCGTGAGAAGGGGGGATGGGATTTGGAGGCCTGAGGAAGGAAGGAGGGGAGCTTCCTGCGCACAGGCGGCGGCAGGGGTTTGCAGAAGTGGAGGCTGGGGGCTGGGGACCGCCTGGCTGAGTGCTCGCCGCCCTGCACAGCGGGCTGGCGGGCAGGATGCATCGGGAAGCGCCTGTGGGTCCCCTGCGCTGACTGCAGAGCTGGGTGGAGGCAGCGGAAGCAAAACTGCTGTGTCACTGCACGCGGCAGCTGTTGCCAGGGTGACCGGGTGAGTTTCCCACGCTTGCCCGGGCAGCAGCGTGCGGCCCGACGGGTGGGGTGGAGGGGTGTGAGGAGAGGCCAGCAGTGTCGCGCCACCTGATGCCCGGGGGTGTGGCGTGATCCCCTCTCCTGTCACGTGACCAGAGCCCCCGTCCTGCGGTGTTGTGGGGTACATGTGTGGTTCTGGGGGGTCCCCAACCCTCCTCCATTCTGGGGACGGGGCCTTGGCGTCCTCATCTGTGGCTTGGGACCCCCCAGAGTGCCTGCCTTGTGGAGCATCCCGGAGCACCCAGCAGGGCTGGGCACTGCCAGGAGCTCAGTCATGAGAGGCAGCTCTCATTTAGGTGGGCAGCGGGCAGGGGGTGCTAGTAGGCAGCGTGTGTGTTGTGGGGTGTCGGGGTCCTTTTCCACAGAGGCCTTGGGTCTGCTGTGCGCTTGTCCTGAGGTTGCCACTGCGTCTGCTAACCTGGCCGAGCACGCACAGCGGCCCTGCTGCTCCTGGGCAGTGTGGCGGATGGGGGCACAGCCCTGTCTAGCCTCGGTGCCTGTGTGAAGTGGGGGTATGCTGCACCATCCTTGCTGCAGGGCTGTGGGGGACGTGGGAGGAACCTGGTGTGTATCCCGCTGACCGCTGTGGTTGCCCCCGCAGCTCAGCTCACCCATGAACCCCGTCAGCAGCAGCGAGGACATCAAGCCTCCCCTGGGCCTCAATGGCGTCCTCAAGGTCCCCGCCCACCCCTCAGGAAACATGGCATCCTTCACCAAGCACATCTGCGCCATCTGTGGGGACCGCTCCTCAGGTACGGCTGCTTTGGGAGCTGGGGGCCCGTGGGACAGGGCTGTCAGGCCACTGCAGGGTCCGGAGGCCTCCCCAACTCGCCCTCCTGTGGGCCAGGCAGGACCCCCAGATCAGGGTGCAGGGAGGTAGGTGCCTGGGCCATGTCCCAGTCATCTCACTGAGCTCCCTTCCGAAGTTCTCACATCTGTGGGACAGCGAGTGTTGGGTCGGCTGGGGCGCAGGGCGGACCGAGGCTTCCAGAGAGGAGGCGGCTGCTGACGGCAAGGTCAGCATGGGGGCAGGCAGCGCTGCGCCTCCTCCCTTGGCTGGGTCTGGGCAAGGGGCTTATGCTGTGCCACTGACCCCCAACAGCCTGAGCGGGAAGCAGGATGCCCTCTTCCGGGCCGCACAGAGCAGCGGACTTTCCAGGGGCCCTGTCCCTGGGGGCCTGGGATTTGTCCCTGCCCCACTCCCGAGCTGTCCTCGGAGGAGCAGAGAGGGCAAGGCTGGGGCCCAGCCCAGTCTGAGCCCAAGTAGGGGTCTGGAGACCAGCAGGGCCCTTCCCGAGGCCTGGCCAGCCAGCTGGCAGTGGGGGGGTGGGTTCCCCGCGGCTCGCTGGCTGCTCCCCAGCCCCGCCCTGTCTCCCCGCCCCCTGCAGGCAAGCACTACGGCGTGTACAGCTGTGAGGGCTGCAAGGGCTTCTTCAAGCGGACGGTGCGCAAGGACCTGACCTACACCTGCCGTGACAACAAGGACTGCCTGATTGACAAGCGGCAGCGGAACCGGTGCCAGTACTGCCGCTACCAGAAGTGCCTGGCCATGGGCATGAAGCGGGAAGGTAGGCCGCAGCGGGGCACGGGCAGGTGTTGGGCAAACGGGGGCCCAGGCTCCCCACGTGGCCGCCCAAGATGGACGACGGAGTGAGCATCCCAGACAGAAGCTCAGCAAGGCCTAGGGAGGAGTGGGGGCGGGGCCCTGGGTCCTGGTTTGCATGCACGTTTGGGGGTGTGCCTCGATTCCTCCCATCAGGTCCTGTGTCTGGGCCTCATGGGGTGGGAGGTGCTGTCTTGGGTGAAGGTCTGCTGACCTGTCCCTGTCCCAGCTCTGCAGGACACCCTCCCTCTGTCCTCTGCTGTGCTGCTCCCACGGCCCCACATGTATGTGGTTGATGTGTCTTCCTTCCCGCCAGCCCCTGGTGGGGTCCCCAGGCAGGGTCCAAGCCACTGCCTCACACCAGGGATGTCCTGAGGGGGGGCCTGGTGCTGCCATTTCATTTCACCTTCTTCTGTGTGACCGTCTCGGCCTTAGTGGTCCTTGTTGAGAAGCCACAGTCTCTGCTAAGCCTTGTGCCCCTGTAGGGCTTCCTCCTTGGGCCTTGGGTCTAAAGTGGTGTCCGGGCTGGCATTGGGTCCTGTGCGCGCAGCAGAGCTGCCTTCTGGGGCTGGTGTGGCCGTGCCCAGGGTTGCCAGTCAGGCTTTTCTGATGGGGAGGATGTTTCATGGAGGGCTGGCATTTGGTCAGGCCCACCGTTGGCTGTGCAGGTTGGGAAACCGAGGCCAGAGGGTTTCGGCCTTGCTCAGGGTCACATGCCATCTAGACCTTGTTGCTTTCACCAGAGGGCAGAGGAGCGTGTGCCCATCCTGCAGAGGTGTGGGCCCAGCCCGGTTCTTCCAGGTGCCTGCGGTGGCAGGTATAGCTTTGTCCCTGGAAGATGAAAACTGGGACGGGACAGGCATGGTGGGCAGCGGCCAGGGCCACTGTGCCAGGTGTGGAGACGGTCCTGTTCTGGGGTAGAGAGGCCCGAGGCATAGCTGGAGCCAGGGAGAAGGCCTCCACGTGCAGCCTGAGCCTGGCTTACCTGGCGAGGATGCCACAGCACAGAGAGCTTGGTTGAGTTGAGACCATGCTCAGCAACGCCAGGCCTGGGTGTACAGCAGTGAGCTGGCTGTCCTTTGAAAGTGATTAGCAGATGACCAGGGGGGCCCCAGAGTACAGTCAGTGCAGGCTGAGGGGAAGTCGGGCGTTGTGGGAGCCGAGGGGAGGCACCTGACTCTGCCTCGGGTACCTGGCGGGACTTAGGCAGGCAGGAGGGCTGTCCCAGCTGATGCCTGAGGAATGGAAAGGTGTCCACAAGCCTGGCTGCAGGGAACAGCGTCTGTGCCGTCTGAGACTGTCATCACAGCTGCCCTCAGAGATTGGGGATGGCCTTTCAGTGTGGTGTGGCGTGTCTGTGGTGTATGGGTGTAGGTGTGGTGTGCGTCTCTGTGTATGGTGTGTGTCTGTGTGTTGTGGCATGTCTTTGTGTGTGTGGTGTGGCATGTCTTTGTGTGTGTGGTGTGTCTGTGTGGTGTGACGTGTGTGTGTGTGTCTGTGTGTGTTTGTGCATAGTTTATGCGCACGTGTGTGCGTGTGGTTCTCAGGTTCTGATGCCTTGCTCTCGGCTGGAGCCCTCTCTCCAGGCCGCACTGACTGCTTCCGAAAGCCCCGCAGCCTAGTCATCTGTGTGGTTGGGATCATCAGACTCCTGCTGCCTGGGTCCCCCAAAGTGTGGGGCCAACACCCCATCCCATCCCAGTAGAACTGTGCAATGTTGGGGTTGGGGGGACCTGGAGTCACGTGGTCTGACCCTTGCTCTGGTGCCCATCGGTGACTGGGTCCTGTTACGAGCATGCCATGTGGGGGGCACCCTGGACACCCCCTTCCTGATCCCCACACATGGTCTCACTCGCCCCATACCTCTGAGATAGAAAAAGGGGGCGCAGAGAGGTGAGCCATGGGGAGGTCCCAGGGCCAGCAGCAGGCATGGCCCGTTTCTGGCCACACATGGTGTGGCATGTCTGTATGTGCCGGTGGAGGCATCTGGTGCTTCTGGTCCTTCCTCTTGGCAGCGCACAGCCCTGGAGACCAGACTTACGGGCCGTGAGAGAGACAGCTGCTGCTGTCAAGGGACCCCCTCCCCTTTGCCTCCAGCAGGATTCTGCGTCGTGAACATGCATTCAGAACGCTGCCGAGCGCTCTCGCCCCAAACACAGCTGCAGAACTCAGCCTTGGCATGAAGGGTGCCTCTGCGTGGGCGGAGGGGGGGTGAGGCCCCCGTGCCAAATGTGCCCTGCTGCCAACGCCTCTCCTTGGGCACAGGGAAGTCTCTTACCTCCCCACCCTGGCTGTGTGGGCTGCACAGGAGCCTGTGGAGCTCCTTACCCTTGGGCAGCGTGATGGGGCCTCAGGTGCAGCCTAGGCACTCGCCCTGCAGGGACCCCACATGGGATCGGTGGCTGGGAGGGCTTGGGAGGTACCCTCCTCTCCCGCCTGCGTCTGGGTGCTGGACAAGACCCCTTGGCTCCAGATGAGTCCTGAAATGGAGAGCGCTTCACTCTCTTCTCTTGGGGCAAAGCACTGCAAGGTGGGCTCCCTGGCAGTGGAGGGCACGGCTGTGGGCTGCACGCGTGGGGCATGGCAGTAGCCCTCGGGAAAGCTATGGGGCCAGATTGGCCAACGCTAGGTGCCCGTGGCCCAAAGTGTGCATACAAGCTGTCTGCCTTCCCCCAGATCCCTTCCCTCCTGCAGGATGGGTGCTGTCGGCACCACTCGGGGGGCTGAGCCCGCCTAAGCGTTAGGCCCCTGGCAGGCTGCCACGCTGACTGGCCTTGAAGCCACGTGGCCCCTTGGCCTGGTTTGTGATCACACCCCTAGAAACTGAGGCTGGTGCTGAGGTGTCGGGTCCCATTGCAGTGTTGCGAGGGAGTCACCTGGGGTGGGTCCTGGGGCTGGCTGAAGGCAGGATGGCCCAGGTGCCTCTTGCAGTGACTCTGCCCCCAGCAAGGGCCCACTGTGGCTCTGGGGCAGGTGGGATCCCTACCCCTATGCTGAGGATGCCACAGGCTGATAGCATCTCGGGTTGGGCAATGGGGCCTGCATTTGCAGGCAGCCGCCAGGAGGGACTTGTTCTGCTGCATTCCCGGACCAGGGTGGGCAGAGGCTGGGGGACTAGTGTGATGGGTGTTGGCCCTCTGCCAAGCTGAGCTGGGCCTGTTTGCTGAAGCCGGGGGTGGCAGGGCTTCGGGGCCTGTAGGCACATGTGGTCTGATGGGGAAGGCAGGCCTTACCCTTGGGGGTTCCCAGTCTGATGGGAGAGGCCTGGCTTCCACTTGGCGGGGGACACTGGCCCAGATTAGAGGGGACGGTGCATACCCCCCACTCTGCTTCCTCTTCCCCCAGGAAGGCTGCTCCCCATTTCCTTCCTGCCTGCCTTTGCTTCCTGTGCCCACCCCCCAGCTCGGAAGGACTGGGTGCAGAAACAGCAGTGTCTGGCATGTGCATGTGTGTGTGCATGTGTGTGTGTGTGCACTGCAGGGACACAGCTGACCCACATGTCTCTGATGGGGAGGGAGCCCCGGCTGTGTGTGCATGTGAGTGCATGCGTGTGTGCATGTGTGAGTGCATGTGTGCACATGTGAATAGTGCGTAGGTGTGCACATGCATGCACGTGAGTGCATGTATGGGTGCATGTGTGCACGTATGTGTGTGCACATGTGTAAGTGCACGTGTGTGCATGTGGTACATGCTTGCACATGTGATGCATTTGTGCACGAGTGCATGTGCGTGGTGCATATGTGCACGTGTGTGCATGTAAGTGCGTGTGTGCACGAATGCACATGGTGCATGTGTGTGAGTGCATGTGTGCACGTGTGTGTGCCTGTGTGTGAGTGCACGTGCGTGTGCATGTGTGTGCATGTGTGTGAGCGCACTGCAGTGACACGACTGACTCATGTCTCTGTGGTGGGGAGGGAGCCCTGGCTGGGTGTGCACATGTGAGTGCATTGCAGGAACATGGCTGACCCACGTGTGTGTGCACATGTGTGTGAGTGCAGTGCAGCGACACGGCTGACCCACGTGTGTGTGCACATGTGTGGAGTGCACTGCAGTGACACGGCTGACTCTTCATGTGTGTGCCTATGTGTGGGAGCGTACTGCAGTGACACGGTTGACTACACGTCTCTGTGGTGGGGCAGGATTCCCGGCTAGGTGTGCACATGTGTGTGAATGCACTGCAGGGACATGGCTGACCCCACATGTTTCTGTGGTGGGGAGGGAGCCCCGGCTGGGCTCAGGTGTGGCCCTCTTGCCATCTGGCCTGACACTGGGCAAGTGACCTTGCCTCGCCAGGTCCACAGATTCCTCATCTGTGACAGGCTGGGGGCATCAGGAAGACCCCTGTGAGCTTGGGAGCAGAGCATGGCAGATGAGAACACTGTGCATGGGTGGTGATGGGGTTGGAGAGCAGTGGCCGTGTGTGTGTGTGTGTGTGTGTGGTGTGTATGTGTAGTGTGGCATGTCTCTGTGTGTGTGTGTGTCTACATAGTTTTTATGCACATGTGTGTGCATGGTTCTCATGTTCTGATGCCTCGCTCTAGGCTGAAGCCTTGAGGGAAGGTACGCCACTCCCTTTAGAGACTCTAGGTGGCTGTGTGGCCTCTGGCACTGCTCTCTGGGGCTCTGTCACCCCACCCTTAAGGGGAGGCCAGAGTGGTTCAGTGGAGTTCAGTCCTGCCTGTCTTGAGCCCAGCTCTGGGCCGTGCAAAGGACAGAGAAAGGGCTTGGCCATTGCCACTACCTGAGGCAGAGGAACCAGCAGGGCTGGGGACGCCCTTGGGCCCCGAAATGCCTGCCTTCCCCCAGACCCCTTCCCTCCTGCTTGGCCCATAGGGGCTGTGGCGCGACAGAGACGTCCCTTGCGTCTGAGGGGCCGCTGTACCCTGAGTCCTGGGCCAGCATGTCTCCTGATGCTGGGACCGCAGTGAAGCCGGGGGCAGGGGTGCCTGCGCGGGGATCCAGCCGCGGCAGTGCGGGGGTCTCAGGTCTTCCTGGGAGGACTAGGCTGCGGCGTATGAGCCTCCTCTGCCTCCGAGCAGCGCTCACTCAGGCTGGAGGGTGAAGAGGCCCTGTGTTTACAGACGCCTCCCGCCCGGCCTGCGGCGCCAGCGGAACATGAGTCAAGCGTGACTTCGTCTAGAAGGTGATTGTGCTGGCAAAGCATGAGTCCCGGCCCCTCCTGCCCCCAGCCTATAAATAAAGCGATCATATTTATAATGATGCTGGGCAGAGCTGCCGGGCCTTTCACAGCTTCAAAGTGCTTCACAAAACACTCGCTAATTAATTCTCGGCTGTCCTGGCAGAGGAGGCAGGTGCCAAGGAGCCCGGTTCCAGGCGCCTGGGGAGAACTGGCAGGAAGGCCCCTCGCTCAGGGCCACCCTCGTCTGGGGCTCCCTGTGCCCTGGGGCTACCTCTGAGCAGGAGAAAATCCCTGGCACTGGGCCAGGCTGGTGTATGGGGTGGGAGGCTCTGGTGACAGCTCTGGGCACCTCCGGGCCCCCCGTGTGCTGGCGTTTCCCCTTGGCGCCGTCCTGGGGGTGGGCGCTGTCATTCTCCTCTTACGGATGAGGAAGCCGAGGCACCGAGAGGTCGGGGACTTGCCAGGGGCCACACGGCTGCTCGGGCTGTGGCAGGCTCTGGGCTCCAGGACGGCAGCTTCAGGCTGCTCACTGTCTTGAGGGCTCAGCCTTGCCCCTTTGGTGCTCAGAGTCTCAGTTTCCCCACTGGAGAGACACCAGTGCCAACTGTGTCTTGGCACTGAAACTTCAGAATTCTGTTGTTGGTGCCCATCCTTAGGGTCTCAGGGACCTGGGCCAGTGGAGGTCCCTGGCCCTGTCCCTGTCAGCTCAGATGCTGGCTGAGACCCACCTGCGTGGGTGCCTCCTGCTGGGGATTGGGGTCGACTCTGTTGGCTCAGGATCCTGTACGGAGGGTCCTGTGAGTAGTGACCCCGCCCCAGACGAGCACCGCACACTGGAGTGCTCATGAAGTCCCATGTGGGGGCTGCCAGACCCTCAATGTCTGCCCGTCAGCCGTGCCCCCCACCCTGCGCCCACCCGCCGTCAGGTTTCTAGTAGGGCCAGGCCTGTGTGCCGACTTCGGGGCCCCCGGCTGGCTCCTCCGCCTGGTTGGTGCATCTTGAAGCTGGGGCTGGGCCTCCCGGCCCTGAGTCTCTCTGTGTGGGCGGAAGTCCCTCGCTCAGGCAGCGGGCAGCGGGCCGTGCAGGAAGCTGTTGGCACAGGGTAGCTGAGAGGCGTCCACGTGGAGCTGTTACAGAGCTCTGGCTGGCGTGAAGGGAACCACACAGAGCTGGGGACCCCGGGCCTGGGGGTGTGAAGTGGGGAGGGGCTTGCAGAGCCTGGAGAGCGCTGCTCAGCAGGAGCTGTGGCTTTAGGAGGAAGTGGCGGCTGACACCATGGCAGGTAGGGGCAGGGAGGGTGCCAGAGGCGCAGATACGCTCTCCTGCCCTTGTTCCTCCTGCTGTCCCTCACGTTTGCCAAAACCATCTGGAAGCCAGAGGGCGGGAGGGTGGGACGGGACAGAGTCAGTCCATGGTGGCTAGTGCCTGGGAGAGCTCCAGGCTACCAGGTCTGTGTTCTGTCCACCACCAAGATGGCCTGGAGGGGCTGGGATGAGCCTCACCCAAGGCCCAGAAAGGTGGCAGCTCTAGGAACCCCCCTGCAGGCCATACCCTCGGGCCCTTAGAAAGGCCGTGTCCTAGGCCTCAGACCAGGAGGAGAAGGGGCCTGGATCAGGGACTGCTCAGCCCAGCACACTGGCAGGAGGGCACGAGGGAGGGAGGAATTGGCCCCAGGTCCGTGTCTGGGCTGGGAGGAGTAGGGCAGGAGGGGCATTTTCAGGGCAAGAGTGGAGAGGTTGACTGGAGGGGGGCGTGGAGCTGTGCCTCGCAGAACTGGCCTTGCGGCCCGGGTCCCGTTACTTTTCTGTCTGCTGTTGACTCACTTGGACAAGTCACTTTATCTCCATGAGCCACAGTCTTCTCATCGGTACAGTGGGGTAATGCAGGTGCCCGCCCTGTGAGGCTGTTGGCTGGTGGACGAACAGAAGAGGGAGGAGGTGGTGGGGTTGGGACCGGAGCCCCAGCTCAGGCCTTGCGGGGAAGGGGGCATGTCTCGGGGGAAACGGCCCATGAGCCAAGTGGACGCTTCTGTCCAAGCTCCGTCTGGGTCGCGGCCTGCCCCCTGGCGCTTCTGGCAGGGGGTGCCCAGATAGGCGGCAGAGGGGCTGAGGTGGCTTCCTCAGGGCCCAGAGTGGACAGTCCAGGAAGGCAAATCCAGGTGTGGGGAAGCGCAGGGCGGGAAGGGCCTCATGCGCCTGGGCAGCAGGGTTCATGCCCCAGGACTTTCGCTGAGCTCACCCCAGGGCCGATCAGAGTCAGCTGACCGGAGCCCAC